>NC_092818.1:48826712-49159212 GCF_023375885.2 Dermacentor andersoni
CGGGCAAGGTTGAAAACAGACCAGTCACTCACTGACGAGGTCCTAAACTTAAAAGAGCGCAGAAAAGTACATGGATATGACCGAACAACACAAGCAATCTGTGTTGTTCAGTCTTGTCCGTTTCCTTTATGGCACTAATTTAATTTTTCGGTATGCCATGGAACCAACTAGCCCAGCAGCAAGCTTTGCTAGGGTGTATAAAGCTTGTACTTTAATTACAGCCTACAGAAACCGTTATTGCAGCTGCTTGTAAGAAACAGCTGGGCCGTAAATTGGGACGTAATCCTTCACGGCCCACAAATCTGAATTTTTCTTATCGCGCATTTTTTTCCGACTCCAACTCCGAGGATAATGGGAGCGAGGCATTTACCCTTATCATCTTCCCTGCACGCCACGTGCTACAGGTGTCGCAAGACCGGAAGGGGTACCTGGAGGACCGAAGGCCTGCGTCCAACTGCGACCCTTACAGCGTGGCGAGGGCCATTGTTTCGACTGTGTGCCTCGGTCAGGGACCGTGACTCGTCGCAGCACCACCTCTGGGCGAACCTTTTTGCGCGTCTGGACGTTCAACGGAATTCTTCACCTGGAAGAACCACATTGCTCCTGCGCGTTTAAGATGTCGTTCGTGAGACCTGCGATAACGATGGGTTGTAAAATTTGCGTGGTGGGACAGTGAGGCGTCTTCAAATTTCCGGCACCTTAGTGATGCGAAAGCGATGTTTGTATCCGTCATAAAGAGTGGCGTGTATCTTGTAGTGTATTGGTTGGCGGACGATTCACAACGCTGCCTCCCATATAACGCATGCACGTCGGCGAAGAAATTGTGACGTCGATTTCTGCGGGATCTCAGTTTGTGAAAACGAAAATTTAAAACGTATAGCGTCTACTGCAGCAAGATTTGTGAAATCGCAAGCGTTATTGCAGATTGCAAGTATCGTAACTGCCTGCACAAGGCAGAATCGTCAAGAAAGAGTGAAAGGTTAATGTGTTTTCTTTAGTGCATAATAAACAACAATAAAGTAGCTGATCATGTTTCAAAGTAGCTCCCACAGCTAATAAACATGTGTGCATCAACGATTTTCTTCAAGAATCCATCGATGACTCAGGAGAACATACCCCGAGCGCTATAATCACCGCTCATTCTATCCGGAATTATTGCCACCGAGATCTACCTAAAATGATTCCAACAAGCAAGCATCGCCTGAAGCCACATCGTTTGCTTATGACACATGTGGATTGCTGGTGAAATGCAGACCCTCAACTTTTTCCCACCGCCTTGCTTGCGTTCAGTGAGCATGGTCTCATCCTTCTGCAGAAATCGGAGCTGAGCAAATCGCATGCTTTTGATCTGACTATGCAGTAACACTATCCTCAAATAGGTCGCCATGCGAGATGCGTCAATCACGTTAGTAGCTGTGACTGCGTAGGCGCCTACCTCTTTGCATTACTACTTGTTGCTGCGGTATCTGGTCTATATTATGATAAAAAGAAGGCTCGAAAAAATTGGAACAAATTACCAGACAGGAATTAATGTTCTTACCTGTGCAGTCGTTTCTTTCCATGTTTTGTTCTTCGTTCCACCTCAGGGAACACTAGTTAACTGCATGTTCACGTCATCACTAACAAAGCACAAATTATAGAATGCTCGTCGCACCGGAGAATATCCTCTCCTTCAGCATAATATGGTCGTAACCATATGCCGTAGGCAGTAACCACGATTTATTGTATTTGGTAAAGCGTGATGTATTGTAATAGCGCGATAAGGAGCAATAAACATTGTTTATTTTGTACTCTACGATGTCTATTAGACACCATTTTTGAACGTTCAGTGTAATTTGAACGTTGCATAAGAAACTTGCGCCTGTCTTCTTTCCTTGGTCAGAGCCTCAACTTTCGGAATCTAAGGCGCTTGACCTGGGCAAAAAAAAGAAGTACTGCAGGAATCACTTACTCATACACTCTATACTAATTCCGAAAACTGCTTGTCCTTTTATGACAAAAGAAAACTGACCCTTTCGTGGCTAACATGTCCTATGAAGATTGAGTGTACATATATTTTTGCCGCGTTTCAATAAATGATAGCATCGGTTACTAAAGAGATGTCTAAATCTTTCCTAAGTGTTTCCGAAGGGATCTTACACATGCCAGCACTAGATTGAGGATAATTATTTAAGGCCTTCGCGCTGTACACGTGTTTAATGTTGAACTTCTATACTAGCAGCGTTATTTGGTGGGACACGGTGTCAATCGGCATTAGGAGGAAGTTTTAGCTCAGGAACTTCTATATGTATTTCTACTTTCCTCGATCGAGATAACAATCATTATTTTCTCGGCAACCACGGCACTTTGATTAGGCTTTCTGTACCAATATTTAAAATATAGTGACTATATCAATGTTTATTTTTACTTACGTACACAATATTTTTCTTGAAGATTGCAAAATTTCAGGAGCCTAACTATAAACGTCGCAACTCTTCGCAGCAAAGAAGCACGATGTAGCATTTATGTCAAGTGTGCATACTATTATGCATATAAAGCGGGCAAATTGACACATTATAGACCGTTCTGAAAGTATAACACCAGTTTTTCACCAAACCGTTGCAAATATTTTGCATATACTGTAAGAGTGTCACATAAGCTGCATATTTATAAACCAATTTTTTCTCGTTGAGATCAGAAGTAGCTGCTTACAGAACTGCAGTATCCCTTTTTTTTTGATGCAGCTTTACGTATTCATCAACGTTGTCCGTTTATTACTTTCTACTTACGCAGTTTTCGCAGCCTCTGTACAAAATTCGTGGTACTAAAACATTCTCGTTGATATAGTTGCTCAAATGATATTGCGCAACAAAAAACGACACGGACGTAAGAGAGGGCTACACACCAAGCGCAATCTTTCAACTAAGTTTATTGTACCACTGAAACCGATTTTACACATGCGAAGCAGTGTAGACCGCGCATGCGCTTACACGAAAATGAACTGCGCATTCATGTAACATAGTTACGAGTCATGTGATGCCGCCTCCAACAAACTTTGTTCTTTTTCTGTGAGAACCAGAGAAGGAAGTTTCTTGAAGGCGGCATCACATGACTCGTAACTATGTTACATGAATGCGCAGTTCATTTTCGTGTAAGCGCATGCGCGGTCTACACTGCTTCGCATGTGTAAAATCGGTTTCAGTGGTACAATAAACTTAGTTGAAAGGTTGCGCCTCTTACGTCCGTGTCGTTTTTTGTTGCGCAATATCATTTGAGTAATGGATTACCTACTTGCCCGGAAAAGTATTTCCAATTGCTAGTAGGTACAGCGGGGCGTGGCACTTGCGGAGACGACTCGCGCCTGCGCAGAAGCGTTGGGCGCCGTCATAGTAGGTACAGCGGGGCGTGACACTTGCGGAGACGACTCGCGCCTGCGCAGAAACGTCGATTTCATTAGCAAACAACGCAATTGAATAAATATAATTGCATTGAGCCACCAACTTGCGACGCTAGATTCAGCACTGCCGCACCCCGCGACTCCTACCTGCGCGCCTAGCGACAAGCGCATACTACACGCGCTAAGAGACTCCTCGTAGTGCCTAGGCAGAGTCGTATATTCAAGGAGCAAAAGTCCTCAAATTTCCTCTCTCGCACCCGCTCTTACTCGCGCATGCGCGCAAACGCCCGGCGCCTCCGCAAGTGCCTCGCCCCGCTCTACCTACTAGCAATTGGAAATACGCGATGTGGAAGATCAGCTTTCACTTATCTTCCAGATCTTAAACTGCGAGCGAAGGCTGCCGGCTACGATGCGTAACGGTGCACTTCGTCATCGTCCTGGCTTTCTGTGGGGTCTGCTTGGTTGTATGGTACTGGGTGGAGCGAGCACTCCGCCACCATGTGGTGGATACTGTCGGGCACTCCACAGCAGCGGCAAAAGTATTGGAAATGGGTAGTGTGCAACCTGCGCATTCTATTGCCATGCACCTAACGGTGGTGATGATTTATCTGTATCCACTTTCAAATGGAGTGGTGACAATTGGTCACCTCGCGTTCTTGAAGTATTAAATTATGCTACACGCTTTTTATTCTAGCATTCTCGTGTACATCACCTTAATATTGACATGCGTGCTTGTTTATCTTTCTCCTGGGACCGCTGTTCTTGAGGTAACAAATGTTAAACATTATAGTCCAGCGCAAGACGCGCCTGCATGATTTCGAACTTACGCGGATGTTATCGCTCAATCTGTATGTTGTGTGTTTCCTCGACGAGCCTTGTATTATAACATCGCATGCACGACACGAATTGTGTAGTAGTTTCTGGAAACCACGTGGCCACCAGCGATTACCCTAGAAACTTCCTCGATTGAAGTATAAAAACCGACGCGCTTGACCCGCTGATGGGATTTCGACGATCGCCGACTGTGGTCGCTGCTATCGTTGTGCTTTGAATGTAGACACTTTTTCTTGACAGGTTCGGCCGATAAAAAGTTAGCTTTCTCAATCATAGTTTTGCTGCTATGCTCTTCACTGCCACGTGACGTCTGGTGGAGCTGTTAGTGGTTTCATATACTGAACACCCCCGCAAAACCGCGATCCAAGCCCGAAACCAGAGGACCAAACCAAAGGCACCAAGGGCCAGCAAACTAGCCGTAGGCAGCAAGCACTGCTACCCGAATAGGGACCTCATTCCGAGAAGACTAGAGGGATCAAGGCCAAGTCAACGAGCCCAATGGCAGCCGCAGCATCTCCCATCCTTCTCCACAACCTCGGGAGCGACGGATTCTCAATGAATCATCGGCTGAAGACCCTGAAACCTGGCTGGAGACGTACAAGAGGATCGCAACGTTCAACAACTGCACCCGCGAGGATAAGTTGCGCCATGTCTATCTTCTTCTGGGTGATGCCACTTGGACCTTGTTTGAGAACAGAGAGACCACCCAAGCGACATGGGCCCTACTTTGTGAGAACTTCATGAAGACCTTCACGAGTGTCGTACGAAAAGAAAGGGCCGAAGTTTTCTTAGAAGCCAGAGCGAAACTGCCGAACGAGAACATCACGATCTTCCCTGAGAAGAGAAATCGCCTCTTCCACCACGCCAGCTCTGACATGTCTGAAGAAAACAAGATTCAGTTCTTGTTGCGAGGTGCGAAAGAACAACTATTTGCGAGATTGATACGCAACCCGCCAAAGGCTATCGCAGAATTTGTGTCGGAACCCACAACAATCGATAAGACGCTTGAAATGCGCCCCAGGAAATACAACCGCTATGAGCTGAAAACAAACTGCGCAGAAGCTCAAGCGCTGGACGCCGAAAACCTGCGTGGGACAATCAGAGCGGTCGTAAGGGAAGAGCTACAAAAGTTGTGCCCAACGTCGCAGCCCCAGGTGGCCTCAATCACTGGCATGGTTAAACGTGAGCTTCAGCGGCCACTGAAAGTACCAGAAGTTCCGGCATCGCGATGACCTACACCGCCATCGCCCACCGTCAAGATCTCCCTCCGTGACTGCGCTAGGGCCCCGTAACGCCGCAGTTCCTTCGTCCACGGCCGGCGCCACCAGCACGCCAACCATCGCCCAGCGCAGCTACTCAGGAACGTGGACACTTTGCGCGCACCCGGCCACGCCATCTCTGCTATCACAGCGGCGAAGCCGAGGATGTCTACAGCCGATGGCCAACCATGACTTGAAAGTGCGAAGGTTCGCCGTCAATGCACAGCGCCAACGGAAACGTGAACGGCCACGTGACATTACCGACTACCTCTGGAGCCCGCGACCGCCGCCCCGTTCGTCGTCACCAGGCTTCTACCTCTCGCTGCAGTGCCCACCATTCCCTGGCCCAGCCCGGGCTGGTCCGTCAGCCCCTATCCGGAAAACTAAAAGCAGCAAGTGATGGATGGAGGTACGGTTGTTGTTCGTCGAACTGACAAAGATCCTCCACCGCCGACAAAGACGCCGAAATGACATATCGACGACGTATCAACGAGACGCCGCCATTCAGACGAAGCCTAAAGAAAGGAAGACGTCGCCAAAAGAAGACCTGACAACGCGACATTTCAGCCACAGATCGACACGACACAGCTGTGATCCGCCGCGAAGACCAAGCTGCAACGCAAGACAACACGGACCTCGACATTTTTCTCGACGGCCACGAAGTCAGTGCCTTAGTGGACACAGGAACCGACTACTCTGTCGTGAGTGGTCACATCGCCGCTGAGTTGAAGAAACTTAGGGCTGCACAGGGAGGGGGGCCCTCAAATTCTGATCCCCGGAGGACACCTGATAACGGCGACTGGTATGTGCACTGCAAGAATTACCGTTCAAGAACGAACCTACCCTGCCGCCTTCGTTATCCTCCAACAGTGTTCACGAGCCTCATTCTCGGAAATGATTTCCTGAACCAACACGGCACACTCACCGACCTGAAGTGGAAAATGATAACGCTGTCCAAAGATCGATAGTGCGATCGACGATCAAGTCAGCATCCCGCCTCGCTCCAACATGATCATTTCTGTCAGCACGGAAACATCCGCAGACGTGGATGGCGTCATCGAGGGCAACTCACGTCTGCTACTCGACCGTCAAATTTGCATCGCAAACGGGATTGCTCGACGGTGCGGAGGAAAAGCGAAAGTAATGCTCACAAACGTCAACCAGCAGTTCTCGCACATCAACAAGGGCACGACGATCATATACAACGAGAAAATTGCGGAAACCAGCTATGCGTTTGTCCTCTCAGATTCTTCCGCACCAACCTCGACGACTGTAGTTCCCGAAGCAGGCTTCGACATAAATCCAAGCTCTCGGATGAGTACGGATGAGAACAGCTCAACTTTTTTTTGCTACTACATAAAGATTGCTGTTCGATGTCATCGAGCATTTGACAAACGTCAGATGCAAAGCAACGAATAACAAGCAAAGAGTGCGCTCAACTACTTCGCCAGAGCATTTACCAAGTTTAGACGCGAGACCATGAAACTATAAGGCAACAAGTCGACCAGATGCCACGCGACGACATCACTGAGCCACAAAAAACCCCGTGGGCTTCCACAAAATGGTTCGACACAATAAATCGACATTTTATTCCGAGAATGTGGCGCAAAAAACAAAGAAAGGCTGTGAAGACAGTAGCTATAGTAAAGCCGACTGAAGAAAACGCCATTAACGTGTCCTACACCAATTTTTCATGCATGTCTATTTTGCACATGAGAATGCCATGCTTGTCAATCCGTTGACTAGAAAGTAGCTTTACTAAAGTTTGTAATGAAACGATAATGAGGTTGCGTTCAAGCAATGTATCGACACACCGTATTGTTCAGGTAAAATTTATTTAAAAGCGATAGTAGTCATTCTGGGACTTCCGTTGCATCGCTTTAGGTGATGTACAGTGGCCATTATGAGATTTCCGTTGCTTCCGCTACATGCGGGGCACACTGTCCATGGTATCGGTTTACTTTGCTATGACTACAGTGTAGTGTACATGACATCGGCTTACCCAAATCTCCCGCGAGCATAATGACGAGGCAAGGACAATGATGCATACTCAACGGCAGTGTACCGCTGACGGCAATGCGAGGACGACATGGCGATCCTGAAATGAGGATGCTGGTGTAACGAGGATGGCTTGATATCAATGGTATAACGACGACGGCATGACGACAAAAAGTGACCAATCTGGAATGATGGAAGCACCACGACGGCGTGACGACGGCAGTATAATAGATGCATGACAGCAACAGTCTGGAGACCGCGCATTGACGAACGTGAAATGATAACCGCGGAATTACCAGAATTGAATGACAACACCACGAACATACTAGAATGACGAAGGAACGACAGCGTCGGTATGAGTAGGACGGCATTACGAGAATAGGACGACGTGTCTGAAGTGATAACGATGCTAAAATGACAGCGTGAGGACGACGTCATGGCGACAATGGCATCTCAAGGGCTTTGTCACGAGGATCACATGACAACAGCATCGTGACGGAGGTTTAAATGCACGACGACAGCCCAATGACGCTGCTCGGAGGGTAGTGGAGTGAGGACAATTGTATGACCGCGAGTGTGTGACGACGACAGTATCACGGTAACTGTAAGACGACGAGTGTGTGACGACGATATAGTGAGGATGACAGCATGACGAAACTACAATGCTGGAGAAGAAACCACGACGACGGCGTCACGGCGACGGTATGACAACGAATGCATGATCACTATCGATGGCGGGATAACGACGGCTTACGAGAGTCGGGTGACAAACCTGCATTGGTGACCAAGTAACGAGCACGACTGCATCAAGATTATGAGCACATGCCTAGTGGTCCAAGCTATTAAGCAACTTGGGTCACGGCATCGGCGTACAAGGCGTCAAGACGACTGCATGACGAAGGTAAGATGACAAAGCTTTAGTGACAATGATGAAGGAACGACGACGTCCTAACGAGGACGGTATGTACACGGATGTATGTCGACTATGTAATGACGATGGCGTTACGACGACGGCATGACAAGAGTAGGATGAGAAACCTGGAATGAAGACAACTCACCGACCACAACAGCATTACGGCCGCGAGTGCATATCTAAAGGCCCATGCTATTAGACAACTTGGGACAGTGGATCGGCATAGAAGGCGTGACGATGACTCCATGATAAGAGCCAGATAATTAAGTTTTAACGACGACGATAGAACGGGACGCACTAGGTCAGCGTAGGGCAGGCAGACAGACAGACAGACAGACAGACAGACAGACAGACAGACAGACAGACAGACAGACAGACAGACAGACAGACAGACAGAGAATAAACAAGTTTATTACATAAATGAAGCTCGAGCCGCGCCCTGGGTCGTTTCAATCAGCCGTTGCTGATCCTAGAGGTCGGAGTGGGTCAAGGGTCTCTCCCAAAACTGGTTGGTTTGTTAAAGTTCAGAAGATATAATGGCCCCTGTTTGCGACTCCCTACTACTCTGAGGGACCCGGGTCCTGCGCAGGAGCGGCATTGAAGCGAGGATTGTGTAGGAACAATGGGATGACTTGTGGTTGGGTGGGGGAATGTATTAACTCGTACAGCGCGGAGGAACTGCTTCCTCTCTCTAGGTAGTGACTTGTGTGCGGGTGCGTATGTTCTGTGGGTTAGCTTGTAAAAATTAAATTATGGTGTTTTATGTGCCAGAACCACGATCTGATTACGGGGCACCTTGTAGGGGGGGGGGACTCCGGAAATTTCGACCACCTGGGGTTCTTTACCGTGCACCTAGATCTATTAGTAAGATCTTGAGGAGGGATAGTTGGTTCATACTTAGAACTGAGGTGAAACAGCGCGAAAAAGACGAGGAAACAAGGAAACAAATACCACAAACAAGCGCTGACCTCATCTTTTTCGCGCTGTTTCACCTCAGACCTAGATCTAAGTACACGGATGTTTTCCCATTTCGCCCCAATCGAAATGCGGCCGCCGTGACCGGGATTCGATCCCGCGACCGGGTTAGCTTGTAATGTGTGATGTCCTGGTACGAGACTAGAGCATGTATACGCTCGGATTCGATTACTCGGCGTCGGCTCACTGGGTCAAACCTGGGGCCACGTGGTTGGCGACCTTGTTGTCACGAATGCTGTGATTAGCTGGCACACAAATTAATGTGATTGATCTCGTTGGTGGCTAAGACAGAACATTAGATAGATAGATAGATAGATAGATAGATAGATAGATAGATAGATAGATAGATAGATAGATAGATAGATAGATAGATAGATAGATAGATAGATAGATAGATAGATAGATAGATAGATAGATAGATAGGCCCGAAATGCCTGGAATAGGCAAAGGATGCTAACCGCAATAAAATATGGCGCGCTACCGTCTGGAAGCTGCAAAGTGGATTATGAGGGACGCGACAGTCTGGGTTTCCAGATTTATTTTAACGGTCACCTAAATCTTAGAAAAGTAGCGTTTTTGGGATTTCGTCTTTCACGGTCACGAACGGTAATGAACCCTTTGCGGATGCAACGCGACGGATTTTCACGAAGAAATTGCTCGACACGGCGAAAGTTTCATTTGCTTATTGCAAACGAACAATTCGTCACCATTGTCTATAACTTCCGCCGAATAGCGGAAAACACGAACGGCGTTCGTATTACCTTCGTAGAGCCATTTCTAAGTAAAGATGCTGATTACTGTCTACAGGTGTCCATCTACTATAAAACAATTGTTAAGAACGAACAGTTTTTTATTGGGTACCAGTGTGTTGTTTACTGAAACTTAAGGCTTAACTCTATGAATATTTTATTTATTAGTGTTTATAGGAAAGCTGTTAGTGCGACTACCAGCGCTGGCAAACGTCATACCGTGTTTTGCCGCATATAGTTCACATCCTCGTATACCACACACCCCAATCTCAATACCCCGGAAAGGAAAAAGAACAAAAATCTTGCGCATAACTTCTGGAAGTAATAGCATTCAACAACGCTCAAAACTTTGTAAAAACAGTCTTTATTTGTGGTTGCATGACTCGCCCACGTCATAACATCTCAAAGGAGTTCTGTTTACATCATTGAGTGCTGCCCAGCCCAGAAATTTTTTTCTAGAGCCACGGATTTGATACCCTGGTGAGGGAAGCAAGAAACGTTTGTTCATTTCTCGAGAAATTTCTCTAAGACACGAGGAGGTAAAACAAGTGAGCAGAAACAATCGACACTGATTACCAATTCAAGTAAACTTCCCGGAACAACGCGGGACTGAGCGAACTAGTGAACCAACGATTGATCGACCGAACAAAAGAAGGAATGAAGGAGCAAAAAATATAAAGTAACGAATCCGTGAGCGAGCGAACGAACGACGTTTTCGTTGCCAAGCGCTCTACAAAGCTCCCGCGCGGCAGTCCGTACTCCTCCCCTCTTTCTCTAGCCTGTCCGTTCAGCTACTCGATGGCGTGAGAGCATCCCCCCTTATGTCGGCTCCTATGTATCACAAAGGCCACCGTCCATCACTGACCGCCGCCGACGACGGCAACGTCCGAAATAGGCGCAGAGAGCTGCTCTCGATACGACTGTCAGACGGGAGAGGAGTGAACGCATCTCCCCACGTTAGTCACAGGTTGTAGCCATCCTGAACTCGCCAACGAGAGAATGGTTGTGAGCGGTGCAATACTATAACGCATGAACGCAGTCACGTGGTTTTATTTCTTATTAACGGGCTTTCTTGAGAGAGAGAGAGAGAGAGAGAGAGAGAGGAATATAGGAAGGCAGGGATGTTAACCAGTCAAGGGTCTGCTTGGCTACCCTACGCTGGGGCAAGGGAGAAGCGGAAGAGAGAGAAGGGAGAAAGAAGGTGTTGATGCGTGTACGGACAGTACTTGAGTTAAAGCCGCTCTCGCAAACCAGATGTTCTGAGAAAGCATAAAACTGCCTTCACTGCCTTCTAAGCCGATGATCGGTGGGGACGGTGCTCTAGTACTGTCTCTTCACTCAGAGGACGATAATCTAATTTCCTCAATGCGTTGGACAAAGATTGTCTTTGTGCTTGAAATTGAGGACAATGGCATAATAAGTGGTCAATGTTCTCCTCGCATCCGCAAACATCACATGTAGGACTATCAGCCATTCCAATTGGTGCTGAGTAGGCATTCGTGAAGGCAACTCCAAGCCACAACCGACACAGAAGAGACGCTTAGCGTTGCTGCAGACCGGCCGGAGGTCTGAGTTAAGTGACGGGTTTTGTCTGTGCAGTCTTGTGCGCCTTGTATGCGCGGTATTCCACTCTGCTAAGGAAATCTTGCGAGCTAGATTGCGAAGTTGTCTCGAAGTGTCGGTCCTTGAGAGAGGAATGGGGACGCAGCGGTATTCTTGGTTTGACGTCCGAGCTGCCTTATCTGACTCATCATTTCCTACGATACCGCAATGACCTGGTATCCACTGAAAAGCTATATCATGGCCTTTTTCTCCTAAGTGATGGACAAGTTCCACGATTTCGCACGTGAGCCGATCGTGAGTTCCATGTCGGAGAAACGACTGCACACATTGCACGGTCGGCCTTGAATCGCAGAAGACTACCCATGTTTTAGCACTTTTAGCACTTATCACATGAAGCGCGTCGCGGAGAGGGGCTTTCTTGAAACGGCAAAAAAGGTACCGCGCTGCAGGTATGTACGATGCTAAAAAAACTTATATTGGTCGTTTCTAAATCCCCTCTACAATGTAGCGAAACGTACTTGGCCTTCATGTGGATATTAAATATTTTGGACTCACGATTCTGGTTAATTAACTAATTAAGTGGAATAAAACATAACCACGATTAAGATATACTCCCTAATACGAAATTTAGCGCAGCTATATACACGTTTTCTGGTGCCTATGTTTGGTACTATGATCACAGAAGTAGGTGGTTTAAATTATGAAGAAAACGATGTGAGCGCCGTGGCTAGCGCGCACAATCTCTCTCGTAGGGCGCCTTCCAAACGGGAGGAAGTGAGGCGTGACTGCATCGCTAATCGGGAGATAGCGTCCGAGCAAAGCTCTGCATGAGCGGAGTCCGCTCATGCAGAGTGAAAGCAAAGCAAAGTATAAAAATAGCATCGCGCAGCATAGCGACGCGGCGAGGATTGGTGAAGCCTAGCGCGGGCGAAGGAGCGGCGCGCACGCGAGCAAGGAACGCGGCCCGGTTCCGTGCCCTCTCCTGGGGTGCGCGAGGCTGAGGGGTCATGCGAGGGACGAGGGGCGTCCTTCTCCGGCGGCGGCTAGGGTGCCTCGACATCATAACTCGCCCACCGCTCCATACAAGTGGAGACAACCACGGCTTCCACTACGGTGTTGTCTACGCGATTCGCGGACGCCGTAGTAGAAGCCTTTGACGGACGCCATAGGGACGCCTTGCTGGCACTCGCGTGTCTTATGTGCGGCTTGGCACTACTTTACTGGCCTTCCCCCAGCTTCGTTGGTCTCTGGTGTTTGCAATAGCAGAACCACCCATAATTTTCTTCTCACGCTTTCGCCGTACCCTCTTCCTCTGCTTTCTACCTCGCGCTGTCTTCCTTATAGCCGTCTTTCATCACCCACTGCGCACCCGCGTTCACTCTTTCCTCCTTGGCTGTTCTCGCTCACTCGGTTACGAGGGACGCCGAGGCACGCCGACGCTCAACGCAGGACCGGGCGCCTAAGAGCTGTGCTCTAAAATAGTCTAAGGAGCGCCAGAAGACAGCAAACCATAGGTCGTTGGTTTCATTCAGATTAACCACCTTTTTTTAAATCCTTGGTTCAAGTTACGTGAAGCACTCTTTATGCTCAGAGGTGACGACGACAAAGCATTAATGGTACTGAGCAGCCGGCTATCCACGTGTGTGATTACGTTTATCGAAAGCCGCCTAAAGACTGGTTTATTGAGGGCGCCTCCATTTTGCCATCACAGCGCTGTATATTGTCCTGGGCCATGCTGGTATTCGGATCGCGCTGAAGGATACACAGTGAACGTACTATTGACGACGAGTGGCAAGTTTTCACCTTTCCTTGAGTGGTCTCAAGTTCTTGCGAAGGAGTAACTTTTTGGCATGCCGTTACTGAGCTTTGAGCTTCACAAAGTCGCAATATCAGACGGCGTCTGGCTTAGAAGCGCTACGGCAGCTCTCTCCGTGATCGAAATAAGAGATTTAGCCAAGTCTGAAAAGTGTCCATACGTAACATACATACAGCTTATCATTATTCTATGCCTAGCCTTTAAACGTGTTAAGGTATCACTTAGGCCTGCAAGAATCAGAGGTGTCCCCGTACGCCAGGTGGTGTGCCGCCCCAGCGTAGATCCCAATCCAGGTAACTAACGCTGCTCCCAGGAAACACGTTTTGCAAGCTTTCGTGCTCTCAAAATTTATGCGGTACGAATTTTAAAGCATTCTTTCTGGCACCCAGGCATCGTGCTTTGCAAAATGAAGAACTCGGCTGGAAAGAACGGTAACATAAATAAAATGACCTGATGACCTTGGCCACGAATATTGCACGATCAACCAGACGCACGCAATGCATTGAAAGAACTTTCGCACTCTGCGGTCTCGAGTGGTGCCTGCGCAGTAGCACGTCAGCGAATTGAGATAGCTGAAAAACGAACAATTACTCTTTGAAATAGCAACTTTATTTGCTAAAGCAATACCACGCGAGATGCGCGGCGTCGACCAGACAGCTTTCCGGGGAGATTCAGAAGCACGGGAGAGCCCATGTGAAGTAAGGGGGGGGGGGGGGGGGGAGCACACGGTAGGCCTGGCTTTGGTTACAAGCAAAAAGCAATAGCATTTTCTTAACCGACACGTACTACTGTTTCTATAAAACGTCGTATGTCAACTTCCACTGCGAAGTTCGTTGCAACTCGCGATAAACATAGAACCTCCTTGCACATGATAACCTTAATGTGCGCGCACGAAAAATAAATAACTACGTCCATTTGCAATAGTTGATATGTTCGGATACGAACCATTCTTTTATATGCGAGTTTGATCAAGGGTGCCAAGTTGGTCAACGTGAGCTTACAGGAAAGAAAATCTGCTTCACATACAGGCGACGAAGCTGATGGCATCAAGCCCTGTTATGCTGGCAATGAAAACCGGAGGCTTGTCTGCGACCACAGCGGCAGAGTCCGCGATGTCGTCGCGGCTAAATATGGAATTCACGTTCGCTCCCGAAGATTATTTTTGTAGCTGAATGCCACACAGTGGTATCCGGTTGACCTTGAGTCATCTTAAATAGCAGCAACCACTGGCGTTCGCGTTAGAATGGTACTAATTCGCAACGACACCGCTGCCGTTCGAAGTCATGAAAATTAATAAACTAAACATTGATTCACTGGCTAATGCACTCTCTCACTCCCTACCGGTATGAGTGAGGCTTTAATAATTGTGTATGATATCATCAATCAGGGGTTATCGTAAATGTCACAGGCATGCGTGGCACACGCAGTACAGTCGCAAAGTGAGCTGGAGGAGCGGCTACAAGTACTAGAGGGTCTTCGCGGCGAAGTCTCTTGGCGTCGTTTTGGCGAGAACGATCTGAACTGTCCGTCTGGCGTCAACGGCGAGCTGCTTCTTGTGCTGCGCTCTGCACAGCTGTCTGCTGAGCCGGGCGTTGCCTGGTGGCAGCCGCGCGCGTACCTCTGCGATTGACTTCTGGAACAGAGGACCGTGCCCATAGAGGAGATGCCATAACGTGCACTGAAGAGCAAACACAGGGATCCAGACTTCACGGTGCAAATTTCACTTCCCTTTACCCGTGGCACAATACGATCCTGGTGTTGATGATGACGATCATGATGGTCATGATGATGACGACGATTTATTGGCATCCCCTTTGATTCGAGGCGGTGACGAATAGTCACTTAGCCTGCTTGAGTTGACCAGGTCCAGCTACATGTAGCAGCATGCAACTGCCACATGTCGGGACATCTGGTGGAATACAATGCAACTGCAATGCAAAGTTCGCAGGTACCGATGCTACGCGGCACGCATGCCACGCCGCATGACAAATGGCCCGATGCGATGCTGATGGTCATCATTTATTGGCATTCCCTTTGAAACGGGACGGTGAGAAACAGCCAACTAGCCTGCTTGATTTAATGGAATATGCAATTGTCACGTAGTGGCGACGGTGAATAATACAGGTGTAAAACTGTGAATGACGAAACTGACTTTTTATTGGGCCAATTTGTGCCCACAAAAGCAAGTTTCACTCAATGTGAAGCAATAACGGCGAACACGGTCGGCGATCGTCGAAAATGTTCCGGTGGAGTGCGCTAGATTTTATGCGCGAGTCATTGAGCGTTCCAGAGTAATCGCTGGTGCCCGCGTGTTTCCCAGAAAGTTCTACATCATTCGCGTCGCGCATATGTTCAATCAGATTGCACAAGGTTCGGTGACAACAGACAGCGAATAGAACCATCCATAACAGTCTAGAAACTTCCGATACATGCAGACGCGTCCCGCGCTGAGCGATAACATTTGTTAGACGGTGAAAGCACTCACTCGAAAAAGATTAACAAGTTCAAGGGTCACTATACCTGTTTTGCATTCCTACATTTTTCTATACATCTCCTTAATTTTCCTTTTCTTCCTGAAACGTTCTCTACGTACCTTGTACTGCTACCTATGCAACTGCTACACGGAAGGCAACCTGGCGTAATAATACGCAACTGCAATTCACAGCGTGCACGTATCGACGACGCTACGCGGCGCGCCTGTCACATCGCGTGTCTCCTCGCGTGCTAGGACGCGTTTAGAGGGCGTGCTTTCGGCGTAAGTTTTTTGCCAGTTTAAGATGAGGATTGTATTTCATTTGACCTCATTATGCTTTTGAGCCGCCATAGCATATGGCAACCTAGGATGGCAGTTCGGAATTGCTGGCATCGACCTGAAGCCCACCAGGATTTAAAGGAAAGCGTCAGTAGAATTATAGCTGTTCTTATGGCTCCCATCTGTTGTTACGAAGACGAGGTTTCGGCGACCTTCAACAGCATCTGCATGTAGCTTTAACCAGGTTCACCATCGCAGAAGGTTTGGCAGGGAATACGAGGTGATGAAAAAACTATAACAGAAGTTTAATGCATTACTACGGGTGAGCAGTGCGCTCCAAAACAAAAAAAAAAGTACAGGAAAGTTTGGAGTGCACATTTCTGCATGCCAGGGCCGAAAAGGCTCCACGATGCGTGTCCCTAGTTTTCTTATACGCTCCACCATCCAAGCAACCTTATTCTCCCTTGCTCCCTGGTAGAGGGCCTCGTCAGAAAACGTCGTGTAAACTCCCACAGAGGAATACGGAGAGAAAACACTCCCTGGCGTAGAGGGGGTGAAAGTAAGTAACGTTAGGTCAAGCCACACAGACGAATACTGAGAGAAACAGCTCCTTGGCGTATAAACGATTAATGTAGGTCTGAGGAGAGGGATATTTGCACATTCCCCACCTAATCCCGTCGCACACACTCGACGGAAAAATCTTTAGGTGCTTACGAGCGTAACAATTAAGCACGTCGTGTCTCAGCCGTTTGGCATCCGTTCTGTTCGTTGCCGCACAAAGTGAACCGTAACACAGTGTACCACTTTCAAACTCCAGAGCCTGAGTGGCTCCTTATGTTTGACGCCTTGCTAAGCATACCCGAATATTAACGGAATCTCATAATAAGGCCAGTTCCAAGAGTCTGGCTCCCCGAATGCTTGTTATTCTGTGCTTGTGCTGTTCAATGTGGCAATAAAAAAAAAGCTGGCGCGGCTCAGTGGCAGAGTAGATGACTCCGGTGCAGCCGGCCAGGGTTCGACCCCGGCACAAACTAGGTAATTTTTTTCCTATTCCCAGTGATAACTGCAAAGGACACCGGAGGCGGCCGCAACATCGCCGACCGAAATGACTATTGCAATGAGCCCATACCAGCTTACGCTCTAAAACGTCTTACTATGAACTGTAGATTAACGTTGACCAGGTTTCAGAATCCCGCTGCTATAGTTCGGTAGAGTGAAGTTTTTGCATTTTGCCCCTCCCATGAAATACAGTTTTAACGGCTGGGATATGAACTTGTTACCTCGTAATCAATGGGACAGCGTATTGAGATCATGTATCTTTTTTTTTTTTTTGTCACTGCTAGGCCAATAAAATGCAGGCATCGATTCGGGAAACTGATTTTCCGCATAGCACACGATGCTAAAGCGTGCGCGTTTGTATTGCGTTGGCGATGTGGAACTTCTTAAAACCTTATATTTCACTGCATCCATAAACTGGGGCCCTATAACGTAAAATTATTCCAATATGTTTCTATTCCAATCTCCTGACGTCAAATTTGCGTAACCACCAACGCAAGCACCGGGCGGTCACCCGCAGGGTTGTCTGAACAGACCAATCAAACGCTCTCCTCGTTCATAGGAGGTCACTTTTGTTTGCTTGAAAAACGAACAACATTGCCCACACTGAGCGGCTTGTCGTATCTAATTGACTGACAAGAGGCGAGGAGAACGCTCAAGTGGAGAGGGATTCGATGGGGCCGAGCCACTGCACTGAAAGTCTATAACCGGATGAAGGTGGTGGTGCCGGCGCTTACGATTGGTCCGCTATCCCTTACTTAGCTTGCGGTGGCTGGTCGAAAATCGCTGCGGCATGCAACGGAAGCTCAAGAATGACGCTAAAACGGGCCCTCAGCAAAGAAGAGTTGGCAGAATGAGGGGAGAAACGTGCCGAAAGTGCTCGAAAACGTTACACCGCCAGGCAAGAAGTTTTATTATACGCAAATACACCTATGCTCTCCGGCAGGTGCGAGTAGCCAGCGTCTGAGCGATCGGCGGCAGTCATCTTCTATTCCTTTCGGAACGGGACAGCCTGCGGCTATTCCGAAGAAAATTCAGTTTTTTTCGGCATATTAATGCATCTTTATCGCGTACACGTCACTTTGACGCGGTGAGTTCTTGCGGTTTTGTGACGTCGCGTGACAGGCAGGTGAAGTGGGTGCAGCCCGAAACTTTTTACCAATAGCAGAGAGCTAATGACGAAAAGGGGTCGAATCAGAAATAACTGTTTTTCTTTTTTCTGTCAAATCATGCATAATCATTGTGTACACATCATATCAGATGGGGAGGTATCGCGGTTTTCGTGACGTCGCGTGACAGACAGGTGAAGTGGGGGTGGTCGAAAAATGTTTTTGACCAATCGTGGAGGGCTGATAGCAGAATTGGAATAGAAAAGTTTGGTATAGTTTTACGTTATAGCGCCCCTGATGTTATGCACTTGTATGCAGTACGCGACGATGGAATTCGCCACGAGAGCGAGCTTTAGATTTAACAATATCGCCGCATTAGCGTGTGTGGCCGGTCGGTGGCGCATATTGAAGCTTACACGGAATTACTTCGTTACATGCAATTCGGGCCGATTGTCTGCTAATGAAAAACACTGACTGCGGTGATCTGATGAAATGTTGCCCACCAAACACACATATTTCGTCGAAGGCGGCGACTGAAATTACTCTTACGCCCATTATCGCTCTTCAACATTTTTACCGGGTACGTTAGAAGAATCCGGCATTGGCTTTATGAAAGTATACCTGACGTATTTCGTTCTTTTTTGCATGTTTCACGGCGAGATACGTTTCGCATAAGTACGCTTGACAGCTATATGCGTCAACGTTCATGTTGTATGTGTTGAAATGATGTGTGCCTGAGTCGGCGTAGCCCGCGTAAGTGGGGCTGCTGCAACTGCCGAATCTGGGGTCGAATTCACAAAGCTTTTCGTTCGTAAGTGCTGCTTTTTATTGGCTGATCGCCTTCGCTAATAATATGTCCTACGTCGCTATAGGCTGGTATGAACGCTTTTAGCGTAAGACCGTTTTGTGAATGTTTTGTGGGCCCTCATTCCGGAGCGTGGACGCGCTCCTTCAGCCCTTCACTGCACGAAAAGCACATTCCATTCGGTTCCCCTCGAAGTGATAATACAAAAATGTTTGCTTCTTGAAAATAAACCAGTGATGTAAGTAGGCTAATGTGATTGGTGCAAATGCGTTTGTTTTGCAGCATTTCGCAATTAGGAAGATGTTGAAGTCGAAAATACGATCCACAAATTAACAGAAGTTGAGGCTGAAGCTTTCTGTCATATCATGCAAATGCATAAGCGCCTAAGTGTACAAGGTTTACAGGGGGAGATCCCAAAGTGAAAAGTGTCTTAGGTACCTTCTATCGGTAGGACATTGGTTGATAGGGTATTGTGGTATTAGTGGTATATTTAGGTGGCTATGTGATACATCACTTTTATACGCTTCGAGTGCTATACTAGGTCCAGTTGACAGAGCTGTGAGATCTTTCTTACATTTCTGACAAACACATTCGTAAACTTGACCACATAGTTGTTTGAAATTTAGTAATTTTCGACAGTTTTCATAAAACATTCAGTGGCCTAAATAAATATTACACTTCTTAAAGTCACCCGATTTAAATTCTTGTAAATCAACAAAGCTCAACAAATTTGGTGCAGTGCCAGAGTTAAAGCTTCCTGTTAAAGGGAAGGAAAAGCAAGGGGCTAACGAGAGCAAACATCGACGGCTGCTGTGTGGGACCGAGGGTTGCCAACCGCATTAACAGGCACAGGAAAATAAAAACTCATATGGTTTTCAAAACTAGCGTATTGCACAGCTGGTGGAAATTCGAAGTTTTCAATTTTGTTTTAGTTTTGTAATGTAAGGCGGCCACTTGAGTAACGAATATTTTGCTGAGTCGCAAATTACTGTTCTGGAATAACATCAAATTCAGTTCATTCGTAAGCGTAGTCGTGGTAAGCATGAAATGACGGAAAAATTGAGGGCACGCTTGAATATTCCACATTAGTTTCAGTGGAGGTAATTAGATAAAAACAGTACGCGCTCGGAACTACCTAACAACTAATCAATAATGTATATTGCACACTGTATTACAATGGAGCCTAGGAATACCGAATAGCGTAGCGAGTTTTTAGCAGATTTTTTGACTAAATGCCGTCCAAACATTGTACAATGCGTGCAAAATGAGCGGTGTTGTCGTAACCTAGAGGTACTGTTGTTCCGTGGCAATATTTACTAAGGTAAACATCACTCATGATTTTCTGCGTCAGTAGGCAAACTTTTTCTATAAATGTTCTCTCCCTTCCTCCAAATAGTGTCTTTAAACAGTAATTACTTCTACTTAACTAGTGTACTATCTTTTGAAAGCGAGACAGTGTGCCTTGAAAACCGAGGTACGCTCACAAAACGGAGCGGCAAGGGTTGCCAGTCCTAAGTGTTCGTCAGAGAAGGTCGGCGTTGTTCTCTGCAGTTTGCAATATCTGAAACGTACGATAAATACTAAAGACCGGTGTTGACGTGGTGCCGGAGTCCTCTAATTAAATTTCCTTTAGGCGAATGCTTGCGCTCCCGGTGTCTATTCCACAGCAGTGGGGGATGGCGTACCGGAGGCTAATTAGGCAAACTTTTAGGGAGTATCATTTATTTTTATTTTTTTAGAGGCACTCTGATGGGGACCTCCAACGTGTGGTGTCCATCTTCTACGTACTTCAAACGCATACGCCCTTTGACTAGGGGCATACTTTTGGCAACATGGCGAATCGAGTTACGTCCACGAAGCCTCTTCAATGAGGAACCCTTTCAACCGCCACAATGCACATTACACTGAGACGGTAACGCTACATTCGCTGCTGATATTTGCTGACTCCGTGAGCATCACGACCGACAGAAGTGACGTGCAGTTATATCACATGCCTGAACAAAAAATATTTATATTGTTAGAGCGCGATTGTTTTTTAAAGAGAGGCAGAGATATTGGCCCATGTGGACCCCGTAAGGTAATCTTTTCCGGCGATGCAGGCCAAGCCACAGGGCAAATGTTTTAGTGTGTGATGACGTTCGTACTAGTCAGACACCTTATCTATCATTTGTTACCGCGTTTAACTTCATTATTATTGGGAAGGCAATAGAAGGTCCTTAAAGCTGTGCGCTCCTTTCTTCCTCTATTCCGTCACAGATTTGTTCATGAGTGCATCGTCAATCCATAGTGAGTGTGGCCACGTGTTGGTACTTGACAAATAGTTGCCCGAAACATACAAATGTTATTTTGCTATTAATATACACGCAAAATAAAGCTGAACGATCTCGAAAGTATCAAAACTTAATGCAAGCTTTCTATACTAAAAACAGCAGTAGCCAAGTACGTCGCCAGCGACCCAAATAGTCGCAAGAAGTTCGCTCACTTCAGGACGTTTACCTATACGATATGGCGTTACAAGAAAAGAAGTTGATGACCCCGTTCTTGCACGTATACGGCGGGCGACCTGCTACTATGTTTGACGCCATGCAGCCGGACCTCAGATAATAACGCGTACTCGAACGCCGCCAATGTTAAGCAGTGCAGCGAAGACGTCCGCCAACTCTCCCAGCCAAGTATCATGCGTCAGCATAGATAAGATGCCTGGTGCTTTACCCTAGGATTCTATGATGAGGAATACTAACTAGGCGGCCGTATTTGGGTCTGGACGCACATTCGTCGACGCAATTCGTGCACGCAGCTCCTTCAAGGCTACTTTAGACGCTACAAGATAGTCCGTATAAAATGAACAACAAGAACTACGAAGGCGACCCCGCGCAGTATTGCAGACACAGCGGGGCCGTGCGAAACCTGACGTCCTCCAATTAATGAGGCTAGAGGATATCACGTTGTTCGTGCAGCTCGAGCGTTGTACCACGTGATCAGAGTGTACGGATTACTACAGTACATTACATAGAACTAGAGCCGACATCACAAATATGATGACAGATCAATATTAAGGAACACCATGACAGCCGCTTCGTTTGAACAGAATACCACCGAGCGTGCTTGCTGCTATCTATAAGTTTCGAGGGCACCTAAATAAACAGTTCTCTGTTATTGCTCAGTTCTCCTTGAGTACCGCCCCTACACCATCACTACACCACGACGCTATTTATTTACAACAAAGTACCGCGTCTCGGTGCGTTTCTCATGACCTTGTCTAAGCGGAAGCTATTCGTACACAACCAAATATGACGCTACGTTATAGACAGTTTCAGAATAGCGTTCAGTGCCTTACACACGCTAAACGCAAACCCTTTGCGGAACGCTCGGGTGAGAGTCTCTGGAAGACCTTTAGTTGAACATATGAGAGCGCAAACATGTCATAGCATGTTACATAGCTTGTTCCGATGGTGGTAATACCTTACACCGCTATATTGATTCAATGCTAAACGCATTACAGTCGAGAGTCATTGCGCGGTGGGTTCCGCCGAATTTCCTTTGTTTTTCATAATAACTAAAGCATTTATTAAGACAGTGTCACGTTCTTTCATTCTATGTGTGTCTCCACGCTACCTATAGATAGTGCTGATTGTGGTGTTCTTGGCCTGATTTCACCAAGTGAAATATACTTTGTGTGCTTTGCTCGTGGACGAACCTCCTTGTCACTTTCGGTTGCAAATAGCCGTTACATATAGCAGAATAGTTGATTTTTAGGCTAGTTGGCTTTCCATGTGTGTATGGCTGTGGTTCATGTGCCACTCCTATGTTGTGTGACATATTTTTGCATTTTGTTGATAGGTCTTTGGAGCTTGTTTTTAATTGGGGGGGGGGGGGGGGGGCAGGTTTAATATGTTTTTAGGTATGTCGATTCTTTTTAGCGCTTTTAAACAATAAGCGTGACTTTACCTCCCCTGCTTTCATTTTAGAAGTTTTTAACAGCCGAAGCCAAGGGCTCGTTTTTACGCATGAGCTTCCTGGCGCCACAGGCCTGCAGTTCCTAGATTTAAAGCTGTTTTTTGTAGCTGGTTACGTCTGTTGGGCCTGTCAACCGCGAGCCTTGAAACAATTGCCGCCGTATGATTCCGTACATTCTGAGGTGGTGAAGCGAGCAGTATGTAGTCATCGCTTGGAATCAGCTTTGCGAAAATCGTGCGTGCACCAAATGCGGTCTAGTTTCTGAAACCAAGTTACGCGCCTTTTGGCAGCTGGTTGCCCTTTGATGGTCGTCAACGCTATAGCAGAGTCTCTACTGCAAAAAGTAAAGCTTGGAGAACGAAGGTCGAGAGCAGAGGTCCAACGACCGAAGGTGAGACCGGAGGTTATACCCTACATGCACAAGGTGTCACGTTAGCAGCGTGTTGAATGGGGCAGGTTGGTTCATCTTTAGAACAAAAACAGCTACAGCGCAACACAGGACGAGCGAGTAAACAGGACAGAGCGCTGAACTTCCTGGCGCTCTGTCCTGTTTACTAGCTCGTCCTGTGTTGCGCTGCTCCTGTTTTTATTCTTAAGGTGTCGCACAATTTTAAAAATGTTGCTAACCGTCATGGTATTCCTCTGTTTTTTTTTTTTTTTTTCTGCGCCCAACAGGCTTTCGAAGCTGTGCTCTCGAATTTGCTTTGAGAGCAGGCGCGGCTGCCACGCGAGGCACGAGGAGCCCTTCGTTAAGTGCTCCACAGGGGTTGTATATGCAATTCCCTTGCACCCTTGTCGGCAGCTCTGCATTGGACAAACCGAGCGTTGCGTGAATGACTGTTTAAAGGAACATGCGCGAAAGCTAAAGAAAAAGGAGGATAAGGGAGCACATATGGTAGCTCACGTTACCGCGTGTGGGTGCGACGCTCGATTTTCTGAGATTACTATTCTGGGCAGGAGCGGCAACGCCTCTTCTAGGCTTGCACTTGAGGCCTTCTCTATCAATAAGAATAGAGATAGGTGTATAAGTGAACCTTCTATCTCATTACTAGATGCTGAATTAGACTTCTTGAGCAAGGGGATTTGATATGCATGTGCCTCTTATATTTTGTTTGGTATGCGCATGCGTGAGAAGAGGACATATATGTACGATCCTATCCTCAAGGTCTATCTAAATAGGTCGCGAAGCTTGGAACGAAAAGCGTGCCAAAACCTATCGCCATGGATATCAGTTAGGTGTGCACGATTGAAGCGCGACCAGGTGACGGGGAGACAAGCACTGAAAGTAGAAACCTATGTGAAAAATAAATAGCTCTAAAATGTTTGCTCGCAATACTGGCATACGAGTATATTTTACGTTTCAGATATTTTTCCTGCGCTAAAAGGACAAATCTTAATTTTTCTTTCTATTTCACAATTTTTTAGTTCTTTCTTGGCGACCCCTACCAACCAGTGATTCTGGCGCAAGACATAGCAACGCTGTGCAAGCCAGCTATTAGGTCGTGAGGAATCGCGTTGCTCACTTGAACGCGGTGGTTTCATTCGAGTTTTTTTTTGTTATCATTATTTCCTTGCGTGTTTCTTCAAAGTGTGGCGTGCGCTTCACTTCAAATTTTGCGTGACCGAGCGCACTACATTCGTTGCCGAAAAGTGCGAGTGCAGATTTTTTGTCATCGTCCAAGTTCACGCTGGGGAATCCAATGCGCTTGTCTCGTCTTGACGCTAAATGCGAAATTCCCTGCGAATAAACGTCGCGCTATGCTCGTTTACTCTCCCTAACACAGGCTCCGAGTGTCCGACGGGCAGAAAAATTAGCAAGTGGAATATTCTCTAGATGATAATGTGGCGGAATGTTGTCTGATAACTCTTGTATATAAATACATGGTGTGGCACGGAATTCCAAACGATTCTGTGAGAAGGATTCGCATAGGTTGCTATGCATTACGACTGTGTGCTGGCCATAGTACTTGTCATCATTGAAACATGTTTTGTTTGGTCATGTATATTGGTTGCATTATTCAAGACGAATAAAAGTGAAGTTGGTTTTTAAGGGTCTTTCGCAATGTCACTTATTTCCATTATATTCGCTCACCTTCCTGAGGAAGCTACTGGAGCGATTGCCGTCAATAACAGCCTAATTACGTTCGCATTAAGATATACGCCACTCCTAATAGTTATAAGGCACGCTGGCGTTTCAGCTGAGGTGAGTCGCAAGCTCGCCTTAGCGTCAAAAGGAAAATAACTGCTGTTTTAGCCTCCGTAATGCCGGACGCTAAAGAAATTCAAACATTCGCCCCAAGCGGCGTAGGATCTCGACATCAGTACCATTTCTGGCTCTGACTCCACTTTTTTATTTTTCATGTTTTGCTTGCTGTTAGATTTCCGCACAATACGTTGATGGCGACGATTACAAAGAGCCAGATTTTCTTGACATATGGGCTTCTATGGAAGCTTCGCCACCAGTTTACATATACCATGCTATCCTTCTATCAAATAGTTGTGAGTAGCGCTTGTCTTTGTCCACCTTTCTTGTCTCTGTGGTTTTTATCGCGCTTAGAACTTCATTTACATATAGCAGCTTAGGGTTACTTATTATTATGAATTTCATATCGTACACAAAAAAGTAATGGAAAGCAAACAAAAATAAGGAAAGCGTATGAAGCGAAAGGCCAAAGTATTGCGAACGCAAAGGCAAGGCTATTCAAAAGTGATCCGCGTACTTTTCTCAGTTTGCTTTCTCGACAGCTGCTAGGGCCTCCGGACACGGAACGCCCTTCAACCACGACTCAACATAGGCACAGATTTCCAGAGATGCGTTCCGACATCTGTCTAGGCCCATAAACGGTAAGCGCATCTGCGTTTAGAATAGGAAATAGACTCTCTAAACTATTCTTTCGCTAAGCACGCGCTGGTCCAACACACAAAGAAGTTGCACGGTAAAACGGGAGATGCATACGGCCAAAAAAGTTATCTACTGTCGTTGTATAGAGTTTATGGGGTGACGGTTCCACGAAAAGTCTGTCTGCCAAGTTCACGCTAACGCTTTTTTAAAAGAAGGTGATGCTCTCAGGCTTCACGCAGTCATGCAGACCGTACCGCAATCCCTGACTACGTTTTGGAACTTCGGGGAAATTGTGTTCATTTCGCGTCAATCCAGGGCTTCCCATAGTCCTGTGAAGCCGAGAGAGCTAAACTGCCGAGGGGCATATTGCACTGCGCAAATTGAGCACTGCACAAGATAAGAAGAAAGAGTGAGAGCGTCGGCAGGCTTCGCACCCACGATGGTACTTATATTGAAGCAGATTTCAGCGGCGATAGTGGTCTGCTATTTCAGCCAAGTGCTTGCAGAAGCAGGACGGGTGAAAAGGCTGCCAAATTGTCCGATGTCTTGCGATAATGTTGTTTGCGAGCCCGTCGACGCGTCCAGATGCACCGGAAATAAGATGTTGCGGCACAACGCCGGACCATGCCAGTGCTGCGACCGGTGCATCATACAACTACGTAAGTATTATCAGGGCTCGCATTCACAAAAATCTCTAGTACTGTAATCATTCACAAGAGAAAATTAAAGCACATCCTGATGCTCGACATATTAGCGAAGGCGGCTGTCTCATGTCAAAGAGCATAGAATTTGCTGGAAAAATTACTTAATCGAACACCGGTCTAGTCGCTATGGAAGTTTCAAGAATCATCAGCATCATCATAATCATCATTTATTTTCCCTGAAGGACCCCTGTCGGGGGATTACATAAAGGGGGGGGGGGTTACAGAAGATAAGAATAGAAACAAAGGTATGGTTCCAATTCCTTAAAAGCTGAGCCTGTGGATTCATGTGAGAACAAAAAAGGAAAAAAAAAAGAAAAGCCAAGAGGCACACTGAATAGAATGCAAAAGCAAATCAGCAGAACAGTCACAATGTGAGACGGCAATCACAAAAGAATGAAGGCACAGTACGGTCATTATAATATTAGGATTAAAGGTGATCAGTAAGCAGCTGCTTGAAGATAATGGGGTTACGCTCACTGACTACTATATCTGGCAATTCGTTCCACTCTGCAATGGCGCTAGGCAAAAACGATTGATTAAAGGAAAGTGTTGAACCACGCAAGCGCTGGATACTGCAAGAGTTAAAAAGGCGACGAGATGTACGGGTTGGTGGGATTAGAAGCCTTCCATGCAGTTGAGGGAAGTTATAATAAAGTCGCTGGAAAGGGCAATGTTTTGCAATTTTCCGACGCAACACCAATGGTTCGAGTCCTAGAGATGATTTATTTGCACTGACACTTTCTTCACGGCTGTACCTGAAACTGATGAATCTAGCGGCACGATTTTGTATTGATTCTAATATATTATTTAAGTAAGCTTGGTGCGGGCTCCAAATAGCTAAGGCGTATTCAAGTTTACTTCAAATGAAAGTTTCATAAGCTTTTAGAGCGTCAACTGGCGATCACCTTTGTTCACTTGCTAGGCTATTAACATTATCTTCGTCTTACCTATACTAATTTTCAGCCCCACTCTAACACTTTCTCGGTTAAGTTCCTCAATCATTTGTTGTAATTTGTCACCAGCGAGACTGAAGCGGACAATGTCATTTGCAAACCAAAAATTGCTGAGATATTTGCCGTTGATAGTCACTCCTAAACACACCCAGTCTGACAGCTTGAATACTTCTTCTTCACATGGTAAATTAAATTTAAAAATGCATACGCATAAAATATAAATTACCCAGCAGTTAACGGAACATCAAACCGATTGGCGCTTCTCAAATATTTCTCAATTATACAAAATCAGTAAAGATAAGGCTCTGTCCACATAAGAATAACAGATATTTAGTTACAATGACGCACTAATTTCAAATTTTAGAAAGATCCTTACACGCACTACAAAACAAGTAGGAAGCGATCCTCTTCTAGATAACATTGAAGTGATTGCAGAAAATATACTGGCTCTTTAATGATCACAATTTTGGATAGCAATCAGTTCCGCTCTGATTGGTACAATTAACGGAGAGTTCTGATATTTATTTCTGCGAACGAGTATCAGGCTAAATTTGTTGCAGTGAACGAGAGGCGAAGAAGTATAATGGGCTGGTAGAATATGTGCAAGTGCGAGCGGAGTGGCATTTAGAATAGTTGCTGAAAAATGACAACCGTGAAAGCATGTGGCACATGGCAAGCGGGTTGAAATCAAGGGACTTTTTAAAGCAGTTCTGCTTTGATACCGTGAATATGATAGAATAAAAAGGGTTGCTTTATTTTGCACTGCTTCAAGCAAGCTTTTAAGATGAGCCTTATGGATACATCAAATAATCGAAGCAAATTCTATGGAAGACCAGATTTACGAAGTATATCCGTAG
The DNA here is from genome assembly GCF_023375885.2 of Dermacentor andersoni. Classification (NCBI taxonomy): domain Eukaryota; kingdom Metazoa; phylum Arthropoda; class Arachnida; order Ixodida; family Ixodidae; genus Dermacentor; species Dermacentor andersoni. The sequence goes on from NC_092818.1 coordinate 48,855,231, forward strand.
AGTTTGGTGTCATTATTGGCAAGATGTAACCGAAGTTTAAGAAGCCCTAGTTTCTTAGATGCCCTAGCAGTGATGTGCTCTGAATGAATTATCCAGTTTAGATTAGAAGTAAGAATGACACCTAAGTATTTGCGCGATGAGGCTGTTTCGATAGTGACGTCATTAATTCTTTACATTGAAGGAGTATTCAAGTATTAGAAGCGATGGCATATTTAGCAAGTTCTTACTTTGATGCTTTCATATCTCTTCACCTTCCTTCACATCATTCTGAAAGCATAAATAGATCCATCTGTAGAGAGGTTACATACGAGGGGGGGGGGGGGAGGGTTAGTTATTGTTCTATATACTACACCGTCATCAGCAAAAAAACACATTGATGCAGTTATGTTTGCAGCGATGCCATTTATTTACATTAGAAACTCTAATGGAATGAGTACGCATGTGTGCAAAGTCTTAAAGCATTCTACACTGAGAAAAGTACGATTGCTTCAAATGCTGCGCCAATAAAAGCCGATAGTTTTCAGGAACTATAGACCCAAGAACGTCTTTACGAAGGCTAGAAAAGGACCAACATCAGACCACCATCATGAGCCTAACCATCATTTTTATGATAAGCTGTAAATACAATGGAAAATAGGAGAGATCAAATTCAAGGGTTTTACGTGCCAAAATGACGGCGCCATTGTCAGGTACGACTTTGGATTATTTTTACAACCGTGTGTTTTTTGACGTGTTCCTAATTCTAAGCACAGTAGTGTTTTTGCATTTCGCACCCATGGACATGCTGCCGCCAAAGCCAGGATCCAACCCGCGACCTGCGAGCTCAGCGGTGGTAGTCAATGACCTACCACAGCGAGTGGTAGGTCAATGACACTTTATCCTAGTTTGCTCCAGTAATTTTAGTTGGTGGCTCTTTGGCACCGAGCCCTTATGAATGGGAGGCTTCGTGAATTCAGCCCTATTTTATTTTATTTATCCGCACAAGAAATACAAGCGCAAGTTTCTCTGCGCAAACTTGTACTTTTCTTGTTCATTACATTCTCAAGGTCATAATTATTGCAATGGGCAGTAAGAAGAAAAAGAACAAGAACCTAAAAGTATCGAAAGTGCAGTTTTGGATCGTGTTTAGCAAGGATTCATAATGTCGACCAGGGTCACGTGAATACTTTCTTCGATTTGGACGGAGATTCCGGGGATGTGGTTTTCATTGCGAAGTCCTCGAAAACGTTGACAGACTGTGTTGCTACACTCTCAAATAATATTCTTGTGACGATTACCCATACGCGATGATGCATGACTGGTGGCGTATAAGATGCTTGCGCGCGTGCAAGGATCGTTGCAGTATACCATAGAACAAATGTCTAAGGGCCACATATGCCAGGAAATAAGTGTTGTATTTTTTTTTTTGTCGTAGCCTAGACACGTAAACAGAGATGAAATGCTACGGCGTTTGTCCATGAATATTCGCCCAAGGCAATCCACTGAAGCAATTAAAGGCCTCACTGCAGTGCTAGACGAAATTTCAATTTTGCGGTGATGATGTTCTCTCTGGACATTTGCTCAAGACTGCACATTTTGAGAAATACGCGAAGGGAAGGTATTTGGGCCGGCGATAACGTTCGAGTAAATTGCAGGGACGTGTTCAATGATGACACTCTACTCGTACAGCTACAGTAATTTCAAAGTAGGTGCAATATACTTGGAATATGTAATAAATCCTGAATTAGTTTATCGGAGAGCGGCTGCAACATTGATGCTGCGAATAATGCTTCCGAAGCTTGAATTTTCGACTAAGAAGATTGAGAGTAAATATTTTATTTTATTTTTCACCCATGTTTCCCACATGTTATTACAAATTAGTATTACTGGCGTGGTATAAAAAAGTGCGTATTCTGCCTCCTATGACCGTTGAAAAGACTTTTCCGCTTACCACTGCTAGGTTATGCACAAATTTTGCAGCGTGATCACCCTTACTAGTCGGATTCGCTAAGTATAATACATCGTACTGTTACTTATCCTGTTCCCATTCAAATATGCTACAAATTTGCCTGGGTCTTCCTCTTTTGGATGCGCCCTCGACGAATTATAGTAAACCAATCTGGAAGTCCATGCCATTCCGTACTGCGAATGTCTAAAGATACATGGACGCCGTTTCTTGAACGTCATCTGTTGCGAGGATCGCAGACGAAGACAAATTCAACCACTTGTATTCGGCGAAGCCTACAAGTAACTGAACAACTCCGGCCATAATATAGAGCTTGATGCAAAATTTGAACAAGAACAATGCAGGGAAATTCATTACAAACAACGCGCAAAATGGACGGGGTCAGAAGCAACAACAAGAAAGCAGTACTCTGACGACTGAAGAAAAGTTATTTCGGCACAGGCGGCAATGGTAACTGGAAATAATGGAATCACATCACCCGAAAGTGAAATAAAACACACAGGGCGCGTTTAGAGATCGGTAGACATCTAATATGCCATCAGCATAACATCGTATCTTTATTGCTCTATGCTGGCGTTTCTTCAAGAGACTGGACCTTCCTCATCAGAGCAGCCAAAATTCTCTTCATCACGGCAGATCTCGTTTCTACCGCAGAGCGACGATATGGCAGCCAACGAAGATAAACTAATACAACTAAGTTTTAAATCTGGAACAAAGTACACTAGTGCAACAGTAATGGCATTTCTGCACTTTAGGTGCGTGCTATCTCAGGCCCCTTCCTCCAATTGCGGTCTCCGCCCGTTGTGACCCCGTGTGTGCGACAGCACAACCAACTGGATATGTTACAATAATAAATGATGTCTTTAATCATCGCGGCTTTTCTGTAGGTTAAAATGAAGTCTCTATGTGCCACGAAGTCATCAAAAAAATGAAAACTTCGTGACGAAATAAAACATCCGATTTGTCGTTGGACGTACCCTACTTGCCAGGTTCAACCCTGCCGCTGTCAATAAATATTCTCCACCACAACATAGACAATGCGTCGCGTATATACAGCAATACTGCTATATACAAATGTAAATCAGCAGAAGGTTGCACAATGGTTCAAAGTGCGTGCCTGGACTGATCTTGTGCTCTCGTTGAGCTTGAAGCCAGTGCTGTGTGTAGTTCCATTCCGTTATTATTGTAATTGAATAAAGGTATTGTGCCGGAATGACGACTCCCGGTGCTACAAATAGCCTAATAGCATTCTGAGAGCTAACCTACCAAAATTCGCAACCTGGGAAGGTTGTTCAGTCCCTTTGCCTCCTCATATTTCTTAAATATATATTAAAAAAACATTCACTGAAGATTCCTGCACTTCTGCGTGGTTTTAAAATTTTCTTGAGTTTTCGAGGTCTCTCTTGAAATAAAGTTAAATTTTATGTGCCAATATAAAACTAAAAGTAGAAACCATGCAGATTCAACTCAGTGCCGCAATCCAAATGACGGGAAGCTTGTTTCAGTTAGCGAAGTAGCAGCAGCAACTGGAAGGCTTAATGTTGTAGGTGGCAAAATTTTCCTACACGTAGTCATGCATTACCTTACTCTGCAACAGATAGACCTGCCAAGATAGACCAACATATTTAGTTACAGAAGTCTCCAATACAGAGGTCCCGTTTATTTCGGGAGTAAATTTCACTTCCTATCGCAGACGACAATGCAACAAGGATTGTTGCTCATGTTCGGAGCCGATTCATGGCTATGTCAAAAACAAAAAACCTTTGCCTATATTGACAGTCGCTTAGATTACCTGTTTGAGCACTCTGATGATATTTTACGCCCACCGCTATATTTTCTGATAAAAATGCGCTACAGAAATTGTCGACAGCTTCGAAGTTCTATATTGAAGTTTTCAAGGCAGTGGTATTAGGGGCTTTAATGCTTTGTTAACAATCTTTCAGCTGCTTGTCTCCCGATTTTCACTGGGCGTATCCTTTGGCAGGTTCATTACTGTTATTATCTGTATGACAACGAAAATTTTTACACATTTCTGATGGCATCACGGGCAAGTTCAAGATTGCCAATTGATGCATGAATATCTTAACCGGATATCTGTGGTTTCGTATTTCCTAGGTCTGCTTTTTTTTAATGTGAGGGTAAATGCCTCCGGGCATACAGGGGTAGGGGATGGGGGTGAATAAGGATGATTAAATGAATGAAAAGAGATTTGCTAATCTAATGAAGTCCAAGAGGGATCGATAATCTGGTCCCTGCGTCCTAGCAGTGTAATCCCTCGGATTATGCATCGAAATTCCCGCTGCTGCGAGGTGCCGGAACCTCGTCGGCTTCAGTGCAGGGCAAACCCACAGCAGGTGGTGGATGTCGGCTTAGGTCTGCTTCGACCACAACAATACACTACGAGGTTGTTGAACCTGAGAACCCACTAGCCCTACCGGATGGCACCAGCGCATTTACAATTGACTTAGCACGGTTCTGTCGGGCCATCTGCTCGGTTGTGACCGGCACATTTTCTCGCCTATCTGCACCTCTCTAGGAGCTTGCAGCTTCAAAACCAACAACTAATCTCAATATTAGCGACGAAACAGCGATTATGCCTTGTCCTCAGCGTGGGACGAGACTCAGCAATTGCTTATTTACTATTTGTTTGATGCTGTTGCATCGGACAGTAATTAACGCGAACAAATTAGGTTGCTATGCACTGTCATGTCATTATCGAGCCACGGTAAACCATGGGAACCGTTCCGCTAAACTTAAAGAACACCGGTGAACTCCGCTGTGGCATAGCAGTGCCGGTCCGTTTGAGTAAGGCTTAATTCACACAACCATCAAATGGCCGATCCCGCCACGGCACTGGCGTCCGTCAGGAAACAGCTTTGATTTGCCGGCATCTCATAAAAAATTGGCAGTGCCTCTACTCTTTAAAGATAATTGGCGACTTTAATGCTATAAGCAATCGATGTCATGGCTTAGTGCCTATTATTTCTGAGACGTTCTAAATAAAAATAAATTATGGGAGAAACCATCTAATGATGACGTTAGATGGTAATGCGATTAGCACTCGAGCAGTGTAGCAACGTATCTTTATGATACGGGCACGAATATAATGAACCTGTAGTGGTCATAGGGGGATTTGCATTGCCTCGGCTATATGCGACATACCATCTTTCTATTATCGGCCCACTTTGCTATGACATTTGCATGCCGAAATCGGCCATAAGCCTGACATCATTCTCACCCCAGTATGATGACGCAGTGACAACGAAGGAATTAGGCCGATGGTACAAAGATGGCAGTATGACGACAGTGGCATGACGAAATTGCGATGAAGATTCCAGATACTGGCGATAATAAAAGGACAAAAATCTGACGGAGACGATATGAGGGCATAAGATGACCAAGGCCACGTGATGGAGAGGCGCTTCTACAATGGCACAATGAAAGTCCTATGGCAGAATGGTGAAAATACAGGGACCAGAACGGCATCACGACAACGAACTTTTGACAGCGAATGTTAGACACGAGCATGACGGCATAACGATGACTGTTTGAAGGGGACTCAGCTACGCTGAAGAAATGACGAAGGAGCAATCATTACGACAGAACATATGAAGACGATATGATGACGACGGCAAGATGACAATCAAATTACAATTCCGAATAGATGGGGATGATGTAAACATGACAGCTTTACGACGATGGTGTGATGACAATTGCCCGATGACAAATGTATAACGACAACGGCGTGACAACAGCTGCGTAACAACGGCTGCATGACGGCGATGGCGCGACGATGATGGAAGACCAGAAGCGGATGACGAAGCTTGAATGGCGAGGATGCAACGAGGATGACGACAAGAGGATGGCATTATCAGAGCGAACTCATGATTAGAACAATCTCATGACGCAATGACGACGGTGGCTTATATGAACGACATAATCCAAACTGCGCAACGACAGCTTAATTACGATAAAATGGTAACGTCAATGGCACGACAAAGGTGGTATAATGACGAAAATGAAATTGCCTCAAGGAGATGGCGTTTCTGAAACGACGACGGTAGCAAGCCGACAGCGTGACGCAGACGACATGGTGACAACGGTGTAACGATGACTGTGTTACGACAATGGCGCGACGACCACGGCATGAGAAGAGTGAAATGATGAAGTTAAAGTGACGACGGAACGACCACGATGGCACTCCAACGACTCATTACAATGAATACATGACGACGCCTGCATGACGACGACGCAGTGAAGATGGTGGTTATGCAATGGTGTGAGAATAATCAGACAACTACGAGAGTATGGCGACGGTGGCTTGACGACGACTGTATAACGACGCCTATATGGTGAGGATGGGGTTTCGGAGCCGGTGTGACAAGAATGAGATGAAGGAGCAGGACAGACGAGGATGGAGCAACTACGACAGCTACACGACGACGATATGAGAACGAATGCATGACGAGGATAGCATGAAGAGAGTCGGAAGACGAAGCGACGATGCGACGACCACACGACGGCATCAGTACCTTAGTACATACCTAGTGGTCCAAGCTATCAGACAACTGGGCCATTGGGTTGGCCTTAGAGAAGTTACGAGGACGGAATGACGAATGTCAAATAAGGAAGCTGAAATGAAGACTATGAATGACCATGGCATCAGGCCCCCAAGCACATAAATAGCGGCCAAAGCTCGTAGGCAACTTGGCCCAGTAAGGCGTAAGATAGACAGAGACGCTCAGAAACACAGAAGCAGGCAGAGAATGCGAATCGCTTGATTACTTTTACAAACAGCGGCATATACCTACTGAGAAGTACCCATTGGCCCCATCTGACATCGAATAGGCTTATTGAAGTGGACCCAGCTGTCAATACCCTGTAACCAAAGTTAGATTCAAAGGCGTTTATTGAGGAATTCCACTTGCTTAGTGACCCAAATACTTCCAAAGTTGTGCTTTGATCCCATTTCGCTCAGCTCAGGAGTCAGATACTCTACCAGTTTGACCGCGGACTACCGAGTTACCGAAGTCTGCGGCAAAAAAAGTCGAGCTCGGACAGACATGGAGACTTAGATACATACGTGGATACATCCCGACATTCCACAAACTGTGCGAAGTTCCCAAAAATGTATATAGTAATAGAAGTGCATGTCTGCGATGTAAAGAGTGTCAGGTGGTTCTACTAGCGCGCCAGTTTTCAGCGGAAACTGCCATTGAAACCCTGTCTCTTTACTGACGCCGATGCTGAGATGACGGCTCGTTTGACGGCTTTGTGAATCAGACGTAATTGTAATAGTGAGACAGCAATATGGCAGAGACATTTAAGACTGCTTACGCCTGGGAATGCGAAAGCATTGTAGTTGCCTTAGTGAAATGTTTTTATTCTGCGCCTTCCATTTCCGCGCGAGTTCTCGGCTGTGTTCTAACTGCACCTCGGTAAGGCCAAATCAAAATGCACGAAAGTCTCAACGCGCTCGCTTGCCCGCGGTGAGTTCGTTACTCGAAATATCATTAGACGGCGTTCAATTCAACGGTGACGCTTTTATTTATACAGTTACTTTATGCGCTTATGGCGTTGTGCCAACTCCTGCCCCAATGACTGCGCCATCGCATGCCTCAGTGAAACACGCACTAGACACACACACGAGAACCGCGGAGCCGCCATTGCATCGGGGAAACGTGCTCGTCTCACACGACGGGGCCCAGGTTCCATTGTCATCCAGTCAAAAATTTACTGAATTTGCTTTTAAAAGCCAATAATGTACTTTGTTTACAGGAACCTTACTAAGAAATTTGGCGTCAATCCTAGCATTCTGTTGACGTGTTTTTAGTCCTTGCGCCGTGGGCCATTTTGGTTACCATCTTCCGATCATGCCCACTACGCCAACGCCTTTCGGTGTAATAGGGCATGTAATTATTTCGTATCGTTAACGTTACTAGTAAAGCTGGATCTCTCTATTACTGCTCGCTCCTATCTAGCACGGTATTGGTGACGGAGTTGTTTCTGTGCGTTTACGTAGGGAACGGTGAGTTATGTAAGGATGCCTTCCTGTGGGGTGACGAGGCGCCGCTGGCCGAGTGCGTACAGGGCCACCGTTGCGACCCGACCACTGGCAAGTGCACCCCGGAGCCACAGATAAACTGGTTTCCCTTCGACAACTGACGTGCACCGAGGAACGGAAATCAAGTGCAGAAATCAACGAGTAAATTCTTTCCCAACTTTGTCGTTCGTTATTTCCATTCATTCTAATTAAAACAAGTTCCAAATATAACTCTTGCAGTTCTTTGTCTGTTTAGTGCTACCCGACACTAAACATTTCGCCTAACCAGACGCATTTATTTATTAATTATATTTATTTATTTAGAAATATCTTATCGGCCCAAATGGCATTGAGTAAGGAGGGTGATTGTTTTTCAAGAAACATGTCTTAGAAAGTTATGAAGCAGCAACACACATTTTGCAGCCTTTTGTGTGTTGCTGTGGGCCAAGTAATCAGATTGTGAAGGCATTGTTTCCCTTGTTCGCAGCAAACAGTGGCATCATTCTTTAATGCAGCACATTTAAAAAATAGCGTGTAAGGTGCATTCGTGTTTGAAGCGACATCATGCACTATCGGTTTTGGTTGCCACGGTCATGCATTACTTGCATATCATTTCACAAGGCTAGTTAGCACACGTCACAGCCGCTTGTGAAGACATATGAGCACCGCCACCAAATGCCGTAGCGAATATTTATATGGAAAGATAGGCTACATTTGTATTCCGGTTGCACTAAAGGATGACATGTAAACAAAACAAAACAAAAACACTGAAGTTCATCACGTGTGAGGCAGCTCACTAAGACCGTGCGAAATGACAGCCAAGAGCTGGCGCAGGGTGCATGTAATGAGTGCAGCCGCCTCCCGCAAGCTCCACATCTCCTCTGCCAGCTGCTGATGATGCTGAGAAACAAACTGACTGGTTGAAGTTACAGAATATGCAATGTAAACATTTGTCTCACAATTTCTGCAAGTGTTATAATTGCAGCAAGGTTTCATTTAAGGGGGAGGGGGGTGAGAACGTATGCATGTAACGTTGAGAAACGAAAGACCAAACCGGATGAGATGTGTCAAGTTACAAATATGCTAAAAGTTAGCTAAAGCTACCAAGCGACCTCTGCCGCTGAGTGCAGGAGCGTGTTTCACTGAGCCAGTTTAACTGAGCAATAATACTTTTATGCGTTGCATATTGCAATCACTCAGTTCAGCCCTTGGGCGCGGCGGGGCAGCCACCATTGACCTTTAGCGCAACCACGTGACGTGACGTCACGACAGCCGGAGGAAAAGCTGGGCCCCAACTCGCGCGCAATATGCAACGCATTCTTGGCTTAACCAAGCTAAGCCTGGCCATTTTTTTTCCCTTTATTACCCATCCACTGTTTTTATGTTACAGGGCAATGTGAAAAACAACAAGCACACATTCGGGCCGCCAGGGTCGGTCGCATGCTGAACTATGTAAGATCTCTTGCATTTATTACATAGATACGCAAACTTTAAGCTCGGCCGCGCTACATGACATCTTTGCAACTGCCTAGTAGGAGTTTAGTTGAATTGCTATACAAAAGACCATCACGCTTTGGTGGTACATGTAACCATGCAAATGTTTTTTTTAATTGCTAAGTGACGGCATCAGAAAAGCAGTGTAAAAAACACCTCAAATGGGATATAGAAACGTGCACGAGCCAACGAGCACTTGAGCCCAATGAATACAGATTACTCTCGTGAATAATCAGGCTGTTACTTGCATTACCGTGCAGACCAATCACCGCTTTAAAAAAGATGACGACATGGGCAACTTGTATGATCCCGGCGATTTTTTTACTAGCAGCATCTGGTGGAATCTAACGGTCTCTGCGTTTGCCACCTACGCCAGCTGCCCCTGTAGTGCGTGTTCCTCAGCTGTCCTGCTGGCAACCCTTAAGTTGCACTCTTCAGTTGTTGTTTAGGCGGCCTGCGGTGCTGCTGCCGAGTTGGTGGTCCTTAAAAAACACAATTAATAAACAGGATAAAAAAATTTGTGCTGTCTTGAGCCGAAACTTTATCCAATCGTTATCACAGGTGGAATCCCCGAACAATAGCCCCTCAACAAACCGCTGAAAAAAACTAAAAAATAAGTTACGATAAATAAAAGGACACCGCGACATTTTCCCGTTTACGTTAAACCCAGAAGAAATATTTGTGCAACGCGCTGGGGAAATTTATCACTGCGCACATTACCTACGTCTGCCGAAAATTATGACCCTTCATAAAAAGGTTTGCTTACCAACTATGTGTTATGACGTAGTGCCTTGCCATAATAATAGATTCATGCCTTTCCTATATTAATGAAAACAATAGTAATTACGCAATCATCACAGATGTTCAGATGCTACCGTTAAGGTATTAAGCGCAAGAGATAATGATGTTGTTTATTCACCTTGCACTAGGCTTTCACGGTTTCAATTATAATCACAGCTTGCAAAACTCTTCTCGGTGAAAGTACACCTGGGTAGCCTAGATTACATCTATTTGGGCAGCGTTACGGGCACAGGTCACACATGCAGGCCAGGGAACCAAAGTGCTGTTTTAACGTAGCCGCCATCATACGTGTGCACAGCGAAATTTATTGGATACGGAATTGCCGCATACTAGTGTATGACTCAAAAAATCGAAATACTTGCATTTATTTTCAACTGCGCAGCAAAAACCTTGGCGTCTAAAGCTCAGAAGTAGAAAAAGCATTCAGCAGCATACATTTGTTCTTTTAACAAGCGTTTATATCTAAAATGAAGTTGCTATACGGCTCCTTTAGGAGGAAAAAACAAGCAAAACATACTTCTGGCAGCAATAGGATAGGATAGGAATAACTTTAATAAAGTGCCGGCAAACGACGATTTAACGAGTCGTGACGCTGGCCAAGCGTCGACCCGGGGTTATACTCTACTCTGCACTAGCCCCGTTGGGCCCGTTTGTAGTGGGTCACGAGGCTTGTGCTTTTCGAGCGCACCCCGGGCCTGCTGGACGGCCCATAGTTGTGAGTCCTTGTCTGTAGACTGCAGTGCACTTTGAAGTTCTGGCGGGTAAGTCTTGGAGGTAGCTGCCGTCGGGAACCTGGCACAGTCCCACATGATGTGCCATTGGTCCGCCGGACCCGCTGCACAAACACCACACAGCCCACTCGGATAGAGCTCTGGGTGAAGCACGTGCAGCATTGCGGGGGCGAGGAGTGACGCGGTCTGTATTTGTCTTAGGATTACGGCCTCCTCCCGACTGAGTGCCGGGTGGGGAGGCGGCATTGTCCGTCGAGCTAAGCGGTAACACTTGGTTACTTCGGCATAACTAGTCAATCTGTCCTTGGTTTCGAACCACCACACGGAACGGTCACTCTCGGGGGCGCGGAAGGTAAGCGCTCGCGCCGCCGAATGGGCCGTCTCGTTGTGGTTCGGTGAGGAAGCACACTCGCCGGCGTGCGCCGGGAACCACTTGATACGGACGGTGCTGCCGCGGTCTTGAAATTGGAGCTTGCCGATGATGGCGGCCGCCGGCGCGCATATTCGCCCCTTGGCAAAATTGCGCACGGCATTCCTCGAGTCGCTGAGCACGGTGCGACACTCGGCCTCGGTGATCGCCAGAGCGATGGCAACCTCCTCAGCGTCTGTGGCGTTCGTGCACCGCACGCTCGCTGCCGTTGTCTTGGTGCCGTTAGCCGCCGCAACGACCACTGCTGCGAAGCCTTCCCGCTTGTATTCCGCGGCGTCCACATACCGGGCGTGCGGGTCTTGGGCGTGTTGTTCGGTGAGGGCCTTGGCCCGCGCCTGCCGCCGTTCTTGGTTGTATTCTGGGTGCATGTTCTTCGGGATGGGGTCCACGTAAATGTGGGCCCGCGCCTCATCTGTGATCTCGCACGGTTGCCGGCTGGGAGCTTGGGGGTTGTAACCCAGGGACGTCAGTATACTGCGCCCCGTCTTGGTGGTAGAGAGGCGCTCGAAACACCCTAGAAGAAATAGCCGAGGCGCAGCTCTGGCAGCAATTAATACTTCTGATTAGGCTGTTTGAAAAACATTGCACGTCCTCGCCCCCATTCACACAAACTGCCACGCCAATTTGACATCCGGACTTTGGAATAATTTGGAATAACTGGGAATGATTTCAGGCAAGCTGTAATGCTGACAAAAATACTAATATTATTTTTCACATGGATGACCTAATTCAAGCAGTGTATGAACTCTCGTGCACAGGGTTCTTCTCCCGAATGTGTTTCTCAGGCGCTATGGTGATATTACCTCTCCAATGACTGGAAGTTGGAATCCGTTTGCGCAGCACATGGGTAATTAGATATCGGAAGGGGGGGCCGTTGTCCTGCAGTGGACTTAAAGCAGGATGATGATGATGATGACTACTACGACGACGATGATGATGATGATGGCTGGTAGACAGCTCGAGTGGTGCCAGTTTTTTTTTTTTTTAAGGGAATCGCTTGTCGTTAGACAATTACCGTCCTGTGTCATCAACTTCATTATGCTGCACATTAGTCTAACATATCATCGGCAACCGTATTACAGAATATTTAGAACGAAATTCCGCATTAACGAATTGCCAGCGTGGTTTTATAAAAGCTTATTCCACCATGACACAATTAATAGCTAATTCATACATTTTCGAAAAGTTTGGCTAGCAACGGTCAAATTGACTCGCTTTTTCTAGATTTTAGTAAAGCGTTCGACCAAGTAGTTTATTGTGAACTTATTCAAAAGCTGAGAAATGCTAATTTACCTGATATTCTAATTCCATTGATAGAGATTATTTTTCCAGTCATGTGCAGTTTGTTTCATTTGATGCCAGCAACTCTAGCTCTCTCCCCGTTGCACCCACGGCAGCCCTCTATTCCAAAACTATTCCAATATGTTTTTATTCCATCTCCTGACGTCAAACTTATGTAACCGCCGACGTAAGCACCGGACGGTGATGCGCAGCGTTGCCTGAACAGCCCAATCAAACGCTCTCCTCGTTTACAGGAAGTCACGTTCGTGTGCATTCAAAACGAATAACATTTCCTGCATTGTCTGGTTTTTCTTATCTAATTAGTTGAGAAAAGGTGAGGAGCACGATCAAGTGGAGGGGGTTTTGATGGGGCCGAGTCAGCGCACTGAAAATAGGTAACCGGATGAAGAGGGTTGTGCCGGCGTCAGCGATTGGTCCGCTTTACCTTACTTTGCCTACGGCGGTTTGTCTAAAATCTCGGCGGCGTGCAACGGAAGGTTAAAATTGACGTTAAAACGGATCCTCAGCAAAGTAGAGTTGGCAGAGCGAGATGGAAAACGTGCTGAAAGTTCTCGAAAACTTTACACGGCCATGCTAAAAGTTTTATTATACGCAAATAAGCCCATACTCTCCTGCATGTGTGAATATCCAGTGCCCGAGTAATCGGCGGTAGCCATCTTTTATTCCTTTAGAAACTGGGCTGTCTCCGGCTGTTCAGAAAAAAATCCAGTTTAGTTCGGCATATTAATGCATCTTTAACGCGTTCACGTCCCTTTGACGCATTGAGTTTTCACAGTTTTGGGATATCGAGTGACAGACAGGTGAAGTGGGTGCTGCCTGAAATCGTTTGACCTATAGCAAATGGTTAATGGCGAAGAAGCGTCGAATCAGAAATAAATATTTTTCTTTTGTTCGGTTGAACCATGCATATTCTGTGTGTACACGTAATGTCAGATTGGGAGCTATCGCGGTTTTCGTGACGTCGCGTGACAGACAGGTGAAGTGGGGGTGGCCCAAAATTGTTTTTCACCAATCGCGGATGGCTGATTGCAGAATTGTAATGGGAAAGTTTGGAATAGCTTTACGTTGTCGCATCCCTGCGGCCATTCATGTTTTTACAGTAAAATACTGATATTGTCACATTGTCACACCTGGTACACAAATTAGGCACTTTGCAGATTAGTGTGTCTCACTTCGTGAAATATCTTCTGTGCATGACCAAACTGAACTTGAGTTTAGCTTACAGAACGTAACAAATGGTGTGATAAATGCGGATTATCTTTGAACAAAGATAAATCGGCATTTCTTCGCACAATTTGAACGGCTGAGAAAAAAACGCTAAAATTCAAGTACACACTGGCGTTTGTCCTGCGAAAAAAAAAGTTGTAAACTGCAAATAGCCAGCTGCTACATTCACTAATGCCCTTTCTTGGAATTTACATATTAACAATATTTGCTCTTCCGCTTTGCGAAAAGTGTTCATTAAGACACAAGCTCCCAAATTCACCTGCCAGTGTTAAATTACTCAGCTATGTTACATTTAGTAGACCCGAACTAAAATATGCTGGTATTGCATGGGATCCGTATACTATACTTAACGTTTAAAGAACTGACAGAATTCAGAGGAAGGCTATTCGTGTCCCCTATTGTAACTTTAAGCGCACCGGTTCCCCTCCACAGGCACTAGTCGGAAATAATATTCCCCTGCTCAACACACGCAGACAGATGATTCGCCTGAATTTTTCATACTCACTTATTAATCAGAAAATACCCCTAGAGCCCGTTCTATATGTAACTCATCTTTCCACAAGGCGCACACGTCACGATCAACCAAATGCACTCAGGCCCTATTTCCCCAGGACAAATACTTACAAATTTTCTTTCTTCCCTCGCACAGTATCAAAATGGAACTCCCCTTCTGTGGCATAACAGCTAACTTTATAAGAGAAAGACTTTTCCTATGTTGTGTGAACATATATTTGTGCATATTAGTAACGTTTGCTTGACACTTTGTTTTTTATTCCGTCTTTTTTCTGTTTCCGTTGTTCACTATTATTAGTTCCTGTCCTGCAAGGACCGAATTTCGATCTGCAGTATGTCATAAATCATAATAAATTAGTATTCTTGATTTCTGGCCCTTTGGATAAGTGTCCAATCTTCGATGAGTCATCAAGCTTGTGGCGTGCAAAATCAGTGATGACGACATGCCAGAATAAACCGGAGAATATCTTTTTTTACTGAAGATAAGGCCCTAGCTGACTGTCACTCGCCTCGGCGGATCACTTTCCTAGGGGCCTCGCCCGGGCCGCACGTTATCCGAGTCACGCTCCCGCTTCGCTGTTGTTGTTGTTCTGAGTGGCCTGTCCCTAGCCAGTCACAGTCCTCCTCGTCCTCCTCGATATCAATGCTGCTACAAGTGCCACACGTATGAACCAATCTTAGTCGTTCTCTCGGAACGGGCATATGTCTGTGACACGACGGTTATTGAAAGCTTACATATATTTGTCGACGTACGTGTCGCGCAGCTCCGCGGATTCCACTCTTCCTTGGACAAACATCTTAGATCGTCTTGCTCCTCGTGACATTGCTGAGCCAACGTTAAAGAGAGTTGTAGGCGTCGCACTTAGTTCTAAAAAAACCAACTAAAGAACCGCTTCAACTTCGCTTCATTTGAACTGGTCTGCATCTTTTAGTCACTTGATTAGCTGCATGCATACCTAGTTTTCTATTCTTCTTGTGCAGCTCAGGAGCATAATCAACATTTTGTAGAAAGTTGGTTTAGGATTTGTTCCTATAAACATTATTCTGTTATGCACTGAAGATGAACTGGTTCGAACCGGCATGAACTGTTACTTTTATCACCTCGTAGCTGTACGGAAACTGAACTGTTTTTGCTGAAGGGGAACCAAAACCTGAACTAAATAATTTTGGTTTGACACTCAGCTTCGGACTGTTTTAAACTTCAACCCATGACAGACACTTGAAATTGGACGACCCTTAACACGCTTCAGAGAAAACATCGCTTCAAGACGGAACACAAAAGTATAACCAGAAAGACACGCACACTGCCCCAACACTGGGCACACAGGACGACAACGCACGTGAGGCGACCAGCAATCTAGGCTATCGAAACATTTGTACCCGCCGCGTATTTCCTCCAAGATCGGGGTGCGGGGCTAGTGTGAGGGCCCAGCCGCGCGGACAGCCATGCGCAGCCACGGCCCGGGTAGTGCAGGAGATGCACGATCACCTTCGCCACCTCCCCTCGACCACACTTTTTATCACTTGACATCCAACATTGGGTATGCGTCAGAAGAATCAGATGCATGCGTTAAGAGACAAAGCCGGCAATATCATTACTAATATGGATGAGATAATTCAAGTGGCTGAGGATTTCTATACAGATTTGTACAGTACCAGTGGCAGCCACGACGATAATGGAAGGGAGAATAGTCTAGAGGAATTTGAAATCCCACAAGTAACGCCGGAAGAAGTAAAGAAAGCCTTGGGAGTTATGCAAAGGGGGAAGGCAGCTGGGGAGGATCACGTAACAGCAGATTTGTTAAAGGATGGTGGGCAGATTGTTCTAGAAAAACTGGCCACCCTCTATACGCAATGCCTCATGGCTTCGAGCGCACCGGAATCTTGGAAGAACGCTAACATAATCCTAATCCATAACAAAGGGAACGCCAAAGACTTGAAAAATTATCGACCGATCAGCTTACTGTCCGTTGCCTACAAATTATTTACTAAGGTAATCGCAAATAGAATCAGGAACACCTTAGACTTCTGTCAACCAAAGAACCAGGCAGGATTCCGTAAAGGCTACTCAACTGTAGACCATATTCACACCATCAATCAGGTGATAGAGAAATGTGCGGAATATAACCTACCCTTATATATAGCTTTCATTAATTAAGATAAAGCGTTTGATTCAGACGAAACCTCAGCAGTCATGGAGGCATTACGGAATCAGGGTGTAGACGAGCCGTATGTAAAAATAGTGAAAGGTATCTATAGCGGCTCCACAGCCACCGTAGTCCTCCATAAAGAAAGCAACATCCCAATAAAGAAAGGCGTTAGGCAGGGAGATACGATCTCTGCAATGCTATTCACAGCGTGTTTACAGGAGGTATTCAGAGACCTGGATTTGGAAGAATTGTGGATAAAAGTTAATGGAGAATGCCTTAGTAACTTGCGATTCACTGATGATAGTGCCTTGCTTAGTAACTCAGGGGACCAATTGCAATGCATGCTCACTGACCTGGAAAAGCAAAGCAGAAGGCTGGGTCTAACAATGAATCTGCAGAAAACTAAAGTAATGTTTAACAGCCTCGGAAGAGAACCCCAGTTTACTATAGGTAGCGAGGCACTCGAAGTGGTAAGGGAATACATCTACTTAGTACGGGTAGTGACTGCAGATCCGGATCATGAGACTGAAACAATCAGAAGAATAAGAATGGGCTGAAGTGCGTTTGACAGGTATTCTCAGATCATGAACAGCAGGTTGCCAATATCCCTCAAGAGAAAAGTGTATAACAGCTGTGTATTACCAGTACTCACATACGGGGCAGAAACGTGGAAGCTTACGGAAAGGGTTCAACTTAAATTGAGGACGACGCAACGAGCTATAGAAAGAAGAATGATAGGTGTAACGTTAAGGGATAAGAAAAGAACAGATTGGGTGAGGGAGCAAACGCGAGTAAATGACATCTTAGTTGAAATCAAGAAAAATAAATGGGCTGCGCAGGACATGTAATGAGGAGGGAAGATAATCGATGGTTATTAAGGGTTACGAAATGGATTCCAAGGGAAGGGAAGCGTAGCACGGGATGGCAGAAAGTTAGGTGGGCGGATGAGATTAGGAAGTTTGCAGGGACAACATGGCCACAATTAGTATATGACCGTTGTAGTTGGATGGAGAAGTATGGGAGAGGCCTTTGCCCTGCAGTGGGCGCAACCAGGCTGATGATGCTGATGATGCTGCTGCTGCTGCTGATGATGATGATGATTGGGCAATTGGAAGGACTGCCCGTATCAAGCCACCGTGCGACTCCGCTCACTTTTGCACTTTCCCTCGCACACACATCTAACAGCGCGCGAGCTTCGATGTCGTATACCACACTTACACTGTGCATAACGCAAGGGTGACGTCGATGGCGAAAATTCACCGAGAATATCCCTATAATGGCCACCGCAATAAAAATGAAAAAAGAAAACAATCTCTCAGAATTACAAATAAACGAGCTTGTACCCGCATAAAAACTGCACATCGGCCCTGGCCGCCGCGATCGTTTCCACTGCACCTCAATAAAAGTTCACAGATAGAAAAGTACTTGGTCACCCGGACTCACAACATCACCAACAAAATGCACTGTGGTCCATGTGGCGCAGCTGTTTCGTGGAAAGTCAGCGAAGCGTGATCGCTCGGGGTTAAATGTCGGCACCAGCCATTTAGTGCCTGTTAAACGCAGCGCATTTAATGCAGTCGCCACGCACGGGCTAGAAGCCGCTGTTAGCGCCGTCCACACGCGACCATGCATTCGGGCCGTTCGGATGTTATGCTCATGGCTGCACCTCTCCCGTCCTATCGACCGCAGAAGCTACAAGAGGCTCGACTAAGAAAAAGGTCGAGAGAAAAAAAAAAGAAACCGGTCTCTTATCGCCAGTACCATATGCGTTGTTCAACGCGAAGCTGTGGACTCTCATTGTGCAAAGGTCGGTTCACCTATAGATACCCAGAGCAGTTAGTCTCAAGCAATATTGCGTTTTGTTTTCCTGCAGCGCACGCTTTCGCAAGTGTTTTCCTTCATTCTGGCGGTTTAACGGTTTCCCAGTACCCCCTACTGGTGTCTGCGTCAGGTAGGGCTTGGTTTTTTGCGACACCACGGACCCGAGCACATAGGGGCGTCCCCTCGCGCGCTTTGCCCTGCGTGCATTTGCCGGGTCCGGCAAAAAGGGAATCTTGAGGCTCGGCATCAATATTAGTGTCGGGCCCTTCGTGTCCCCTCGTCGAAGGCAACACACCTCTTTGGCGTCGGCTTCACGTAGACTGGACTGAATGAACCGGGGTATATCTACCGGTGGTCGTTTCCTGTCCCTCTCTATAGAACTTTTGCTTTTCCATACTCTTTATTATTTCATGTGGCCTCGTTTTTCCATGGCTTGCGTTCTCATTTTATGGTTGCCTGCGTTAACTTTGTGTGTTGTACCCAACCTTAGAATATATCACATCGGTTTATCGCGGCATTCTACAGCTGGCACTTCCAAGATATTGTTTGCTATGTCTTGCAGCGTGTCATTGTTAGGGTCGGTTTTGGTTTTTCCAGTTTTGTGGCTACACATTTCCGTCCTTCGGCCCCTGATCGTTCACTGAAGATGGCACACATCAAAGGAAACCTAACGTTTTACCTAAAGAGGAAGGAAACGTTTACATGCGCAAAGCTAATGCACCAGTGACATATGCCAGAAAAGAAGTAAGGAAGCTGTCCCCTTCTTATTTGCGAAATACCCAGCAGAAGCGCAAGAGCAATGCTGTAAACCCACAAAAATGGCTAGCACAGGCCTGCATATAGAAGTACTGGACATACTTCATCGTGAGAAATTATGCACCTTGAGAACTTTTAGAGGCTTCCCCTTCTCTCTAGTAGTAATCCCCATCACGTCCGAGGGTTTGCATCAGATGACTTGTTTGAGTTGAGTACTGCCGCACTAGTCGATGGCAAAAAACACCAAAAAATGAGGAACGTTCAGGGAACTATCATCAAATAACAGAAGAAAATTTTGACAAAGTACATAGTATTAACTTTCTCATCCAGGATCCTCCCTTAAACCTGCACAACACGTTGCACAAAGACACGAGTACCTCAATATATTCCCCACCCCCAATGACATTTAACCTGCCAGAGGTAAGGTCATGGTTCACAGACACGCCAGCGCACCTCATCACTTTTCCGAAAGCTGCAATATTACTCCTTCAATGTTTGAGCTGTACTGTCGGGCGTGCCGCGTACTAGCGCTGGTGCCTGTCTTGGAAGTAAAAAAAGGATGTTCTAGCTCTGTAGGTTAAAGAAAATATTTCATTCGGCAGTGCGCGGAAACGACCATTTTTCCTCCAAGGGACAAAGTACGATAAGGCGGCTCGTAAAAAGGCAGCACCACAACAGCCTCAGGGCCACTTGCGGTGAGCAAGTGGTTGCGTCACCGTTCTTCTTGGTGGCAGTGGGTAAAGCTACTTCGCTTTGTCTGAAACAGGTCCCTTTAACCTTTTTATTGCCGAGTGCGGAAGCCTTTCCTCCCGTGGCAAGGCCTCTAGCAAGCTCAAAGGTTGCTCAGACTGGTATTCAGTGCCTCTCTTTCGTAGCAATAGACATTCCCCCGTGCCCCTTGGCGTAGTCAGTGTACAAAGATTAACGAGACTCACTTGAGCGTTCAAAAAATGAAAATGTGGATAGGGTGACTGCGCTACAAAAAAAAAAAAAAAAAACTTCGGGTACACAAGCCAGATACTTTCTTGCACGTACGTAACTTTCTCATCTCCATGTAGAAATTAATACCCAGATAACCTAGAAGTATGCTAGAGGGCGTCTTCATGGTTAGGACGATGTTAAAGAACCCTAACACAAACTTCAACCAGATGTCGTTCTTTTGCACGGCAACAAACCTAAAATCTCTCTAAAATTAGGTTATGAGACAATATGCTATATTTAGAAAAGACCACGAGCATCGCCTCGCTGCATCTGGTGGTATAGCAACTAAAGCACAAAGATTTGTTGCTTGCCCACACATACGCTTACAAACAGATTAAGAATCGGTAGCCAATAATGCTCTACTGCTTGACAGGCCTGAGGCAGTCTGTTCTTTCTATGTGCCAAGTAACATTGGTCTCGAGCATAGAGAGGTTGATAAGTTAATTTATCAGCTCGCTGAGCTATACATATATTGACAGGAGAGTTAAATGCCCATAAGGGACTCTGGGGTGATTCAAATTGTAGCACAAACTGTCGCATAATAAAAGCAATTTTTTTGTATTCTCGCGCTATACTGCTGAATAAAAGGAGTCTCACCTTCTATACAAACCCGCATGAATCATATTCTTCTGTACATTTAACCATACAATCTGCAGCAGTAATTTCATATTTAGAACAAAATGCGATTGAAAATTCGTACGGAAGGGAACCTTTTCTAGTTGTTCAAAGCCTAACAAGTCGGTTTGATTTCAGGAAGTTACACTCGAACAGTGAGCAATTCTTCTACTTTTTCATAGTTGTCCAGGAGCGAGAGCATCTTTCTCACAGCCTTTGAGGAAGTTCAGTAAAAAAAGATAGTAGCTGGCTGCAAAAATACATCTAATGGCTATGGCAAAGCTGTTACCGCAGAACCAGTGGCTCCTTGCAAAATTTTACACAGCATTTCTTGAATTGACAAACCCCACTCCGAATGTACATAATCAAATGCACTTCTTGGAGCTTGGGTTTAAGTACTCGTGCCCAGAATTTTACACTGATGGACCAAGGTCACGTGCTGGCGTCTCATATTCAGTAGTAAGATTTTACTTCTCGAAGTCCAAGGCCACGTACACAGAAATACGTTTCTATACGGCAGAGGCCAACGCCGTGGCGTAAGCTTAAATTATTTTCCGAAGACAAAAGCCACAAAAAGCTTTGTACTCACTTATCTTTTAAGTATTTTGAGATGTTTACAATCATTTCGTAAACAAACAAACCCCGATGTTTGTGATCTTTATTCATTTCTGTGCAAGCATGCCAATTAAAGCAGCGTGTATTCTGGGTGCCTGGCTACAGAGGCATCGAAAGATATAGGTATACCCGCAGAGCGAATGGTCACATCATTCGCAACGAATACTAACACATATATATTTGTCTACGGCATGAATTTCGCGCCTTTTCTGCGCAAAGAAGTCAGGAGCCATCGTCAAGACATGCCCGGGACGACGAAACCTCGAATATGTTTTATGTAAGGACACGACATCTAAAAAATTGGCCATTGACAACGATAGCACGGTGAACCGATGTCCTAATTTTTCAACTAAGAAAAGGCCGCACCTATGGAACCTGCTCTTACCTGTTGACCGGTAGTGAACTCCATGTTTGTGATTGATGTGGTGAGAACTTCACTGTTACCCATGTATTGGTAGAACGCAGTAAGGCCAAAAGTGAACGAAAGAGGCACCCACCTTTCGCTTGTGTACAAACGTCAGATCCCATTGCACCGTGCGCTATTTCTCGGCTCTCAACCGCCATTTAACAACCAATTGTTTTTACAATTTCTGAATGATGTAACACCCATTGCCGGTTATTCACTCAATTCATTCGTAGCACAGCTTCCCATCGCAAGTTCTTGCAGTGATAGCAGTTCTAGCAAAGCCCGTGGCTCGAGGCCCTTGTGGTCCAGGGCGATGGCGAGGCAATAGTGCCCACTCATTAACTATCCCCACTACCACGCTTCGAAGGCGCATTCTTAATTAGTAAGTTATAAATTATGTTCACAGCACTACTCACTACAGCCATTCTCATACTTTCATTTTCTTTATATATTACGCAATTAAAGATCGACTTAGGTTAGACTCATTTACAGCCATTTTATGTACTATAGCACCTATTCTTGACCACTCATGTGCAAGTCATAAACTACCAGGTTTCTCCAGTTGGGTGCCATCTGTGCTGTTTAACCGAGCTCAGATTCGCATAAACAGGCCTGGAGTGCGGCCTGATCCCGGTGACCAGAGCCGGTAACGCACTCTCACACCAGAGCAGGATTGGCCACCCTGGTGCAGTACTTGGTCACAACCTCCTATATGAATACAACAATCAAACCCCGGCCCTCAGTCCCCAGCAGCTGCTAAGCAACTGACCGCGGCGGCGGTCAGTCCTGTGACGCAGCAGAGGGTGCTAAGAATCCCTGGCTCCGGACAGGCTGCCATTGGAATCTGAACCTGGTAACGTTTAACGTTAGAACGTTATCTAGTGAGGCGAGTCTAGCAGTGCTATTGGAGGAATTAGAGGGTAGTAAATGGGATATAATAGGGCTCAGTGAGGTTAGGAGGACATAAGAAGCATATACAGTGCTAAAAAGCGGGCACGTCCTGTGCTACCGGGGCTTAGCGGAGAGACCAGAACTAGGAGTCGGATTCCTGATTAATCAGGATATAGCTGGTAACATCCAGGAATTCTGTAGCATTAACGAGAGAGTGGCAGGTCTTGTTGTGAAACTTAATCAGAGGTACAATTTGAAGGTCGTACAGGCCTACGCCCCTACATGCAGTCATGATGACCAGGAAGTCGAAAGCTTCTATGAGGACGTGGAATCGGCGATGGGTAAAGTCAAAACAGAATACACTATACTGATGGGCGACTTCAATGCCAAGGTAGGCAAGAAGCAAGCTGGAGACAAGTCAGTGGGGGAATATGGCATAGGCTCTAGGAATAGCAGGGAAGAATTATTAGTAGAGTTTGTTGAACAGAATAATATGCGGATAATGAATACCTTCTTTTGCAAGCGGGATAGCCGAAAGTGGACGTGGAGGAGCCCGAATGGCGACACCAGAAATGAAATAAACTTCGTACTCTGCGCTAACCCTCGCATCATATAAGATGTGGACGTGCTTGGCAAGGTGCGCTGCAGTGACCATATGATGGTAAGAACTCGTATTAGCCTAGACTTGAGGAGGGAACGGAAGAAACTAGTACACAAGAAGCAAATCAATGAGTTAGCGGTAAGAGGGAAACTAGAGGAACTCCGGATCAAACTACAGAACAGGTATTCGGCTTTAACTCAGGAAGAGAACCTTAGCGTTTAAGCAATGAACGACAATCTTATGGGCATCATTAAAGAGTGTGCAATAGAAGTCGGAGGTAACTCCGTTAGACAGGATACCAGTAAGCTATCGCAGGAAACGAAAAACCTGATCAAGAAACACCAATGTATGAAACCATCTAACCCTACAGCTAGAATACAACTGGCAGAACTTTCGAAGTTAATCAACAAGCGTAAGACCGCTGACATAAGGAACTATAATATGGAGAGAATCGAACATGTTCTCAGGAACGGAGGAAGCTTAAACCAGTGAAGAAGAAACTAGGAATAGGCAAGGATCAGATGTATGCTTTAAGAGACAAAGCCGGCAATATCATTACTAATATGGTTCAGGTAGTGCAAATGGCTGAGGAGTTCTATAGGGATTTATACAGTACCAGTGGCACCCACGAAGATACTGTGAGAGAGAATAGTCTAGAGGAATTTGAAATCCCCCAAGTAACGCTGGAAGAAGTAAAGAACGCCTAGGGAGCTACGCAGAGGGAGAAGGCAGCTGGGGAGCATCAGGCAACAGCCGATTTGTTGAAGGATGGTGAGCACATTGTTCTAGAAAAACTGGTCACCCTGTATACACAATGGCTAATGACCTCGAGCGTACCGGAAACTTGGAAGAACGCCAACATAATCCTAATCCATAAGAAAGGGGACGCCAAAGACCTGAAAAATTATAGACCGATCAGCATACTGTCCGTTGCCTACAAAGTATTTACGAAGGTAATCGCAAATAGAACCAGGAACACCTTAGACTTCTGTCAACCAAAGGACCAGGCAGGATTCCGTAAAGGCTACTCAACAATAAACCATATTCACACTATCAATCAGGTGATAGAGAAATGTGCGGAATATAACCAACCCTTATATATAGCCTTCATTGATTACGAAAAAGCGTTTGATTCAGTCGAAACCTCAGCAGTCATGGAGGCATTACGGAATCAGGGGGTAGACGAGCCATATGTAAAAATACTGAAAGATATCTATAGCGGCTCCACAGCCACCGTAGTCCTCCATAATGAAAGCAACAAAATCATAATGAAGAAAGGCGTCAGGCAGGGAGGTACGATCTCCCCAATGCTATTCACAGCGTGTTTACAGGAGGTATTCAGAGACCTGGCGTGGGTAGAATTGGGGATAAAAGTTAATGGAGAATACCCTAGTAACTTGCGATTCGCTGATGATATTGCCTTGCCTAGTAACTCAGGGGACCGATTGCAATGCATACTCACTGACCTGGAGAGGCAAAGCAGGAGGGTAGGTCTAAAAATATAATCTGCAGAAAACTGAAGTAATGTTTAACAGGCTCGGAATAGAACAGCAGTCTACGATAGGTAGCGAGCCAATGGAAGTTGTAAGAGAATACATCTACTTAGGGCAGGTAGTGACCGCGGATCTGGATGATGAGACTGAAATAATCAGAAGAATAAGAATGGGCTGGGGTGCGTTTGGCAGGCATTCTCAGATCATGAACAGTAGGTTACCATTATCCCTTATGAGAAAAGTGTATAACAGCTGTGTCTTACCGGTACTCACGTATGGGGCAGAAACCCAGAGGCTTACGAAAAGGGTTCTACTTAAATTGAGGACGACGCAACGGCTATGGAAAGAAGAATGATGGGTGTAACGTTAAGAGATAAGAAAAGAGCAGTTTGGGTGAGGGAACAAACGCGAGTAAATGACATCAAAGTTGAAATCAAGAAAAGGAAATGGGTATGGGCAGGACATTTAATGAGGAAGGATGATAACCGATGGTCATTAAGGGTTACGGTCTGAATTCCAAGGGAAGGGAATCGTAGCAGGGGGCGGCAGAACGTTAGGTGGGCGGATGAGATTGAGAAGTCTGAAGGGACAACATGGCCACAATTAGTACATGACAGGAGTTGTAGGAGAAGTATGGGAGAGGCCTTTGCCCTGCAGTGGGCGTAACCAGGCTGATGATGATGATGATGAGGATGACATGTACTATAATAAAACGGTCATGTCGATATTACCATATGCAAGGTTTAAAACAGCGACTTGGCGCACTTTCGGCATCGCAGGCTCTGGTACCATTAAAATCCATGCATAACAATAACGTCTCAGAGTAACACTGGGGCTAATAGAGACGAGGTAGTTGAGGTTTAATTTTGACCACCTGGTGTTCTTTATGGTGCCTCGACGTACGCAAGCGTGTTGTTAATATTTTTTTGCCTACGCTTATATTCTAAGGTTGAAATGAAACGGGCTACAGTGGCTCAATACATATGGCATTTTGTAGTTTATGACACAATGACAAATTCAAATACCGGCCACAGTGTTTGCACTGCAGATAAGTAGGCACGAAGACCACACGTACATAAGTACTGCTGACCTTTATCGCACGCACCCTACGAAGTGCACCTGATAGAATTGATGGAAAGCGCCTGACAGAACCGACGCGACCTCATTTCTTCCAGATATCATGAAACGTGCACGATGCCAGCATGCTTGCATTTAGGCGACCTAACGTGCTTAGACCAAGGCAGGTCACGGTTCATTACTGCGGTAAAGAATATCTCGTGAATTAGGTGCGGTATAACGGCACCGTCGGCGGTAATTGAATACCGGCTCGTTGCTTTGCGAGTAAAAGCATGCGCAACAAATATCGCACTTGTCTCTTGCATACGGTGAAGAATGAGTACGTCGAGGTTGTGAAAGCAGCGAGCAGGGGGCAAAGCAACAATCATTCAGTACATTTCCTCTTCTGTGTCTACGCGGCAACTAAAGCGTCTCGGAAACCCAAGAAAATTTAATAAACTGATGTTTTTTTTTTTTGTCCACGGCACACAGCCTTGTGGACAAAACTGTGGGTGCTTTCATGACTACGGGCCGGAACACGGTTTGAGACACAACGAAGGCTACCTCCGCCACCTTTTGGCTGCCAAAATGTTGTGCAGACTCAGAACTCAAGTGCAGTACGCCCCACTCAACTTGGAGTTCTCTGAAGCATGAGCTACGTTGTCGAGCGCGCATCAAGGAATTCTCATTACGCCGTTGCTCCTGCCACGCACAACTTTGTATGCTTCCTCGCTGCTACTACTGTCATTAACAGGAACCATAGTAAGGGCATTTGGACAGCTGACACTGTGAAGTAGTTGTAATTAGAGCGTCAGATGTTTCCTCGGAAATGCGTGCATGAATGCCAGCGAAGATCGCTGTTATCAAGAGTTATCAAGTGCGGCTGCGGTTAACTAACCCTGGCGAGGAGGCTACAGTTCTGTAGAAGCCAACAAACAGAAAGTGTTTCGCGCCGAGATAAAAAAGAAAGTATCACTGTACAGTGCTCACGGAATGAAATGGGACACGGCACATTTAGTAGAACCATACATGTGTGCAAAGTACGCGAGAGCACCATGTCATGCCGCTAGGAATTTGGTCACCAAAGGTGACGAGGACTCTGATGTGTGTGTACGCGCCGGAATTACGTCGATGTGACACGAACTGTAGCCGGTTGAAACGAAAGTACGCGCATTACTTAGCCCTAAATTGACGCGTTTCATTCCGTGAGCACTGTACATCATTAAGAGCATATGAAAAATACACAGTAAACCGCAATCCTTAATTATGTGGCTTTATAATAGCTCTAACCACCAGTGAAGCCTCATGAATGGCAGCTTCAATCTGTTGTAATTGCATCACCACAAAACTTACTCATGCAGTGCTTTAATCTATAACCAAGTACAGTCTGAGATGGTTTAAGATAAAAGACATGCGCTGTCGGTGCTTTGTCTCATGACATTTCTTTGTGGACTGCCATTCTCAAAATTCTGAGAAATGATTTTGTCAAGACTATAAGAGCTGGTTTGAACAACTTTAGTGACAGAATGATGTGGCAATGCAACCTCATATTCCTCATGCGGTATAGGATAAGGCCTCGGAAATTGGTAAGATCTAGCAAAATGATGCATAATATTGTTATGGCGGGGTGCGTTTATTTAAAGTTGTATTGATGAAACGGTGCTGCGCCGACGCCGAACCGCTGCAAAGACAAGTGCACTTCGTTCTCCCCTTCCCCCGTTCTTCGTGTAGCTTTAGCGTAACACTCCTCCCTTCGCAGACGAAACCCGCTGGGTGAATAACTGTTAAGTCCACTCGGAGTCACGGGGATCACAGCGCTTTAGGCGGGCGACGTGAACAAGCTGCGTCTTCTTAGACCGGTTGCCAGTAGAAACCAGGCGAGCAATCGAATAGCTCACAAAATTTAGGCGATTGGTGATGACAAAAGGCCCAGTGTAACAAGCCAGAAACTTCTAGCACAGGCCGCGCTTGCGAAGTGGTGTGCAAAGCCATACTACGTCCCCTGTGTCGTATGACACATTCTTATGGTGTCAATCGTAGCTGATCTTGGAGCAGTCTTGGGATGCCAACGTACGGAGCTGAGCTATGCGGCGTGCTTCCTCAGCGCGACAGAGTCTGGGCAATAGAAAAGTCCGCCTGAGGAGTAAAAGGTGGAATAGTGTCGAGGAAGCTGCGAGGTGGTCTGACACGAAGATAGAAGGGACTGTAGACGTTAGTTTCATGCTTTGCAGTGTTGTAAGCCTATGTGATAAAAGGCATTATATCATCCCAATTTTTGTGCCTGGAATCGACGTACATCAAAAGCATGTTGGTCAAAGTTCTGTTAGTGCGCTCGACTAGACCATTTCTCTTCGGGTGTTACGGGGTCGCGCGGCGAAACTTGCAAGAACAGAGACGGAACAGCTCTTCCAATACGTCAGCCACAAACTGGCGACCACGGTCGCTGCCAATAACACGATGGGGTTCATGACGCAGTACAGGACAGGAGGAAGCTCGAAACATCACGAACCGTGGCCGTTGGCATCGCTCCGGTTTCAGCATAACGCGTCAGGTGGTCGACGCAGACTATAATGCAACGGTTGTCGTTTGTTGAGCTCCAACAAACAGTCCAGTCAAGGTCCGCCAAACCATTTCGAAAGGAGATGATGGTGGCGCCCACTGGGTGAAGGGGTCCCACGGGAGCAGTATTAGGGCGCTTGAATTGCTGGCACTTGTTACAACTGGCCACATACTTTTCTATATCCCATCACATACTAGTCCAGTGGAATCGACCCTTAATGCGGTGGTAGGTTCTGGTGAAACCTCCTGCCCAGCGGTCGAGTCGTCGTGCATAGCACGGAGCACGTGGGTTCTCAAATTCTTAGGAACCACTAAGAGGAGGCGGGCGCCCCCCATAAGCCGCATAATTCTTCTTGTAGAGCAGGCCATCTTGGATGGCAAAGCGATTTTTACCTGTTGGTTGAGCAGCGGAGGCGAAGAGGGCATCCAGGCTGCGCTCGTCACGCTGCCTTTCGCGGAAAGTGGCCAGGTCGGGAAAAAGAATGTCGTCGATGGTGGCCAGAAACTCATTCGGATTGTCAGCGTCACATGTACTTGCTGGTAGAGGGAGCCTCGAAGGACAGTCGGCGTTCGCATGATGTCGGCCACTCTTGTAACGGACTGCAAAGTCAAATTCCTGCAAACGTAGCGCCCATCGAGCCAGGCGGCCAGACGGGTCGCGGAGACCAACCAACCAACATAGTGAATGGTGATCAGTAACGATCGTGAAGTGGCGCCCGTAGAGATATGCGCGGAACTTCTGGACTGCAAAGACGACAGTGAGACACTCTTGCTCAGTGACGGTGCAATTCTGTTCAGCCTTGCTCAACGATCGGCTGGCATAGGCAATGACATGCTGGGCGTCACGAAAACGCTGGACGAGGATGGCGCCGAGCCGATTCCACTCGCGTCGGTGTGCAATTCTGTTCTGGTAGAGGGGTCAAAATGGCGAAGTATGGGTTCGGAAGAGAGCAGGAACTTCAGTGGACGAAACGAGGAATCGCAATCTGCTGACCAGGTGAAAGGGTTACCTGTGTATCCATGAATACTTTGTTTTTGCGCTAAACAAAGTATTCATGGATTCGCGCCAACTAGCCCGCCATAGCATTGTGCGGGTTACCTGTGTGCTGCAATGAAGTCAGAGGGTAGGCAGTATCGGCAAAGTTGGGCACAAAACGTCGGAAGTGCGAGCAACGACCCAAGCAGCTCCTCCGCTCGTGTTGTGACTGCGGTTGTTTAAAGTCGCTAACTGCAACGACCTTCTGTGGGTCTGGTCGCACCTCCTGCTTGTCCACTAGATGTCCAAGTACTAGCGGCCCTCTTTGGCCAAAGTGATATTTCTTGGAGTTGAGGATAAGGGCAGCTTGTTCAAGGCACGTCAGAACAACATCCAGTCGATGGTTGTGCTCTGCAAAAGTGCAGCCAAAAATGATGACGTCGTCTAGATAACACAGACAAACCTCCCATTTCAGGCCGCGTAGTACCGTGCTCATAAACCTTTCATATATTGCGGGCACGTTGCACAAATTAAACGGAATTATGTTGAATTCAAACAAGCCGTATGGGGTCACAAAAGCGGTTTTCTCTTTGTCAGCTGAATGGATGGGTATCTGCCAGTAGCCCAATTGGAGGACTACAGATGAAAAGTGGGATGCGGAATGAAGGCAGTCAATAACGTCATCGTTACGGGGAAGTGTATACGCATCCTTTTTCTTCACAGAATTGAGACGCCGGTAGTCGACACAAAACCTCCAGGACCCATCTTTCTTTTTCACAAGGATGACCGGCGCAGCCCCCTCCTGTGGCGCAAGAGGCAGTGGGGCGACGCGAGAGGGGAGGGCCGTTCTTCTCCGGCGGCTGCTACGGTGCCTCGGTGTCCTCCTTCCCCGCCGCTCCGTACAAAGTGGAGACCACCGCGACGTCCACTACGGCGTTAGCCACGCGAATCGCGGACGGCGTAGTAGACGCCTTTGGCGGACGCCGTAGGAACGCGTAGCCGTCGCTCTTGTGTGTTGAAAGCGATCTGAGACGTGGCTAAAGTACGGGCCTGCGCGGGCCTCGTATTCAAAGCGATCTGTTATATTTTCATAGTGCGCGCAATGCCGGTATTATTGTATGCGCTGTGATTTCGACGTTTCGTACGCGTTGAAGGGACAGATGCACGGAGGTCAATTGGCTCACGGCTCTTGCGCGATGCCTAACTCCAGCGTTTTCACAGACAGTTTCCGTTGTCATCGAGTGATGTGTCTTCATGTTTACCTGTGCGCGCGTGACACCGTGCTGGTTAATTTAGTTAAAATACGTTGACTGGCTAGTTGGTTTGAATCCATGATAGAATGTGCAAGCGCGACTGAACAAGGGACACAAAAGGACAGCACTCTCCGTGTGTCTGTTTTTTGCTACTTACTCGCGGAGTTATGCTTACGCATTCAATTATTGTTAATTTAGTTAGTAAGCGAATGTTTACAAGTTTATATGGCCGATAGATCTGCTATCCTTACTTCGTACAGCTGTCTACAAATTTGCTATCGCAATGGGTGCTTCGTCTTTCCGACGGAACTGCGAGTTTTTATTAGGTAAATCTTCAAGCGATTGTTTTTTTAGCATCTTCCCGCCCTTTGGTGTATAATCTTACCGCCAGAAACTGCGTGCTGTCGTTGAAATAGCACACGGTGCCCGAAACGCTGCACTCCCACAACTCATAAAAATGAGGTGTGGGAGTCCTGCAAGCCAGCGCTTTGGGACGCTTGGTGCGTTGTTGCGTCCCATCGCAACAATTGTAAATCATGCGCACGATCTTCTACATGAAGATACGATAAAGCTAGACGTTTTGGAACGCCTTCATTACCGAAATTTGATGTGCGTCTCTCATCGTAATGTAGCGCGCTTCTACAAGGCCTAGCACCTCGTGTCTTTAGACTCAACATGCTTTCATGCTGAATAAATGAATGAGCGAATACCTCAATAATTAAATGAAGACCTTGCGCTTGGGTCTCGTTTGAGAAAGAATATAGAGAAAGGGGTTGGGAGTCAAGTAACGGTATTCGATTCTATCTACCAAAGAATATCTGTTTAGTCCGAAGGATCACAGCGACCTTAGTGAGGAGCGAACCCTCACAGCTCATGTGGCGATCGACTCTTCCAAAGAGCACACTGCATGTGCGTGGCGCAGGCTCGCGTCTTTTAACCAGGGCCACGTGCAGAGCAGGTTGGGGGCCGTTTCCCTGTTGCAGTGACGGAATGTGACAGTGGTTGCAGTAAGGCAATGTCCGGTGGTAATTGAAGAGGCGGTCCCTCATTTAGCTCGTCATTGGCATTACTCTCATTTGCTCGCTTCATTACTACGGGCGCCACTTTTGCAGCACGTTAGCCGTGCGAGCAAAGCCATTGGGTCCTTTGTGCACACGGACCTGTTTGCCCCTCGGCGGCAGTTTAAGTAGCGGGTTGCTTTTGATGGGCATTGCTGATCGCAGTTGCAGCCACATTTCTTGCTTGTGTTTCTCTACTGCCCCTTTGGGGTCGGTGCTTGGCTTAGCGGGAAAAGAGAAAAAGTACCGAGGAAGAGAAGGGCTGCCTTGGCAGAGGCTTGATGTCATTGCGCTCGCCAATGCATGTGCATTCTCATTCCCTGGGTTTACGTTGTGCCCGAGTAGCGACATCACCAGAACTTCTTGGTTCGATTCTGCCGCCAGGTTCCGGCAGACAGTGTTCACGACGGAGGCTACAGTGCACTCCTGGTAGTTGGAAAAGCTCTCTCGGGGCTTCCAATTGGTCTGTGTATAATGAATCTCCCGTTTTGCTATGGCTGGCCAGCTAAATTATTCATAATATTGCCGTGAGTCTGGTTGTGTAAAGGTAGCGGTTTTTTTATTGTAGCTCTATTATGAAGATACTGCCAGTGTCTTCGTGTTCGGTATCTGCGATACCCACCACTAAGGTCTGTAACGTCCAGGCCAAGAACAACTGGAAAGCTATTGGGTTCCGCACTAGCCGACGCATTCTTCACCAAGGTGTTTCTGCCGTGATAGGGTCAGAAATTCTTCTCTTTTTTTGCGGGAGAACTGTTGGGTGGCAAACAGGAACGATTTTCTGCTGTGAAATCCTCGGCGGTATTTCTTGTGATTGTGCTACTGCCGTGTCTACATCGTAGGCAAGCAAGCGGTGTCCCTGGCACGTGAGCTCACGCTTGGTCCATTTCGCTTTCTTTCATATATTTTGGATTATATTACTGGCAGCGAAGGAAATAACCCTGCATACCGAAACAGTTCTTCCACTTTCATTTGTTTCAAACTCATATCATTACCCTGACGGCTGTTCGGTGTAATTACTGGAGCTTTACGGTTTGTCTTCTCGTCACTGTAAAGCATGTTCTTCAGAAGCACGGACGTGTGCAACTTAAACCGTGTCTCCGGTAGTAGGTTAAGAGAGCTATTCAAGGAAAAAGCAAACGAGCGAAATTCTAATGGTGGTCTTCACTTGCAGAAAATCTAGTTCGCCTACAGTGTAGAAGTAATTAGTTAGAACATTGGTTAGTGGAACCTTATTTGTGATGAATTCTGATTCCCAGTGCAAAAAATGTATGCCTCTTAGAGAAATCCCGCCCAATGGGTTAAAATTATCTTAAAGTTAAAATGATACACCCGGTATAATCCCCCACCAAACACGAGTAGCCTTCATGGCGGCGTCGCTAAATGGCACAGCGTGTCCAGAGGGAAGCGCGACGGAGGAGCCCGGCTGCATGTATTCATGCCTCACACACGGCGCATTCCGGCGACGGCAATGCAGTGTGTCTCTGGAGCGCTCAACGCAAGGTTTATGTACACATGGTAGCGAAGCGGCTATGGAAGTCCGTGGAAAAAAAAAAAAGAACTCGGTGGAACAAAAAAAGTAGCAGTGTCGCCGAAAGGCGCGAAGCATCGAATGCGATAGTAAATTGGTGGGTGCACAACTATACGATGTAAGAATAGTAGTTAGTAGTATAAACTTGGAGAAATTCGCTTACTAACTGAATTAACCCGCTTATAGTCAGCGTGCTTGAGCAAACACGAACACGTCACACTCGATGAGCCTGGTGAGCAGCGAGCGTAGTGACCTTCGTGCGGTTTGTCGCTTCGACGAAAGAGCGGTGCGAATGCAGCGCGCACAAAGGTATCAACCGTCTGCAGATCTTTTTGAATATACAGCGCACGCGACCGCGCGCGCCCGTACAAAGTACACACTTGTTTGCGGAGTCGAAGCCGTCCCCTTCCCCCCTCCCGTGCTGCCTCGCCGCTTGCATCCGCGATCGTCAGTTCCCTTCGTGTGCGGTCGCGAGATTCATAGTTGATGCCGGAGCTCTATGCCGGTCTCTCCCTCTCTGCCATCCTCCCATGGCCTTTCGCGCGACGGAAAACGGCGCGTTTGTTCTTCGCTTTCTTCGTTCGCCCGCGCTAGATTGAGCGGCGATTGTTGGCTTGCATCGCGTGCTCTCGGTCGCACATACAGCGTACGACGTGCGGCGACGGTGTTATCCCCCTTGGACTTCATACGGAACATCACGGCGACGACAAAAATGCGCCTGTAGTGTCCATATAATTGCTGTCGCAATAAAATCAACGTTTGCCGTTCGAGTCTTGTTGCGCCAAGTCATCTACTGCGCCAGCTCACACCATATCGCCCAAACCGAGCCCTTAAGAGTACGAATAAAGCACCAGTAAGTCAGCATATTCGCCACAACATTGCGTCAGAATCAAACCTAATACGCACATTTGCATTTATAGCCCCCATTCTATGATGGAACCCATTGCACTGGCGAGCCTTGAGAGTTTTGCATAAATTCAGAGCGACTAGTCAACGCACATGTTGAGCTAAGTATTATACGCATCGGCGCTTATAGTACTAGCACCCACCTGCTATTTCGGGGTGACGACAAAATCAATATTGCATTGAAATAATTCACAAAGAGAACACTTTAATCCAGTAACACACATGGCGTGCAACCTTTCTTTCTCTAATAGTGGAGATGTAGGTAAACATAATAATTAGTGAAAAGGCTGTCTAAAAATAATGTTGCTGATCAAATCTTATATGGTTAATACTGTGTATATTACCATTACTTTTTATGGCTGCGCATAAGAGAGTTTTGACTGCATTGCGCTGTTAAATACGGTAATACACTCGCGGTATATCTTAGCACGCACTGCCATGAGCAAATTTCGAAAATCCTACGCAGTTTGGTGCAAATAATTATTCCTGAATAGAAGCAAACCACCGGTGCCTTTAGATTTTCCTATTCTAATGACGTTGTCTCTAGTTTCACAAATGTTTCGTTTGGTGATGTGTTGGATGAACAATTTTCATCAACTAGTGTATTGCCCCGCGAGATGTAGTCGCGTTTCGATCACACGAGCGTAATTGATGATGCTGCTCATTGATTTAGAGCGATATTTCAGCCTCCCCTTCACGACAATGTGAATTGACTATGCCTTAAATACTTATCGTATTAACGTCAATGTTGATCGTTAGATAGGTTTTTAACGCACTAAAATGCTCTCTAAGTTCTTTTATAAAAAAACATTTACAATGGACATAGCAATTATTTCTTTTCTTTTCTTTTTGCTTTAGCGGAGCTTTGCACATCGATGCCCAGAGCCTCTTTGTGTGCCGTGGCCGTCCAGCGCTTCAGAATCAAATGTGACATTGGGCTCATAATCAGGCATTCCCATGTATACAGGATCCCACTGCCACTCGGTTTTGCAATAGAATTTAGAAGCCATGACCGCAATATGTTTATGAGGGGGGGGGGGCAGTAGTAAGGGACTTCGGTTGGGAATAGTCGGGGCTAGTTGGGGCATCGTATTATGCGGTGAAATATTCAAAGCAAACACCCAAGACAAACCACAAGAAGCGACAAGACAAACACTGGCGCTTGTTAATCCAGAGTCCTTCAGTGTAGTGCGAGAGTATAATTTTGATCATCTGCCATTTACTTAACGTGCACGTAAATTTAAGTGTGCAAGCCATTTCGCATTCCGCCTTTATCGAAATGCGGCTACCGCGACTGAGATTGAACGCGCGACCTGGAGCTCAGCAGCATAACGCCATAGCCACTAAGCCACCATGGGGGTTGGACAAGCGAAGGTAAATGTGTGTTAGTGAAGTACAGTGCTGCTTCAAAGTTTCTTAAGTGGTCGAAAGCGCTATACGGGGGCAATGTTGTTCTTGGGTTGGTCATACTGTGGCAACGTTTTAATGTGTGTGTTTCAATTATAGAGAGCTGAAATACTTATTGCAGCTTATCGAAACAAAATCCTCTGCTATACATATGGCTGTCTTTGTGCAATGTCGCACAAGAGAGTTTTTTTGTTTTATACCAGCACAATTTCTTTATTTGTACCTTTACTTATAGTTAGTTAATTCGAGTTTAAATGCGCAAGAGCGACTAAATCCATGCTACGCCATTTTTTACTTGTATGTGTGCTCTGTTCCTTTAAGCACGGTCTTCCTTAGTCTTATTTCTCCTGTTAATTTGGCCCTTTCTGTAGTAAATGACGAATACTGAAACGAACCAAGAGTGATCACCATGCCATTTAACTGCAATTACCTTGTACTCTACATCATTTTCGTAAGGTAGAGAATTGAGGCGTTCTCCATCAATTACATTTCACTTGGTAACATACTCAGCAGTAAAGTCATTATATCATAGAGTCATCCCTCAATAAATGGAGAAAAATAAGTTGTCCCTGACACCCCCCCGTTGAGCGAGCACTTTTGATAAACAAATGGTGCCAGAATTTCTGCGCAGGACCGCTTTCTACAAAGCAAACTTCGTTTTCCTTTTGTTTGTGTGTGTGTGAATGTGTGTGTCACTGCACGTTGGCCGTGCAATCTGGAACTCCCAACACCAACAGGCCGCGGAATGGCCCGGAGTCTCCTCCCCCTTCGGGCGGCGAAGGACACGTGCGACCTGCGATCCATGCAGCGAGAGTTTCGCGGGACCAGAGCCTCACGTGCTCACGGGAAAGGTGGCGGTTATTTTCCTGGGACGAGGGGAGGGGGGGAGGTGGCCAGCCCCCACCGGGCAGCGAGTGGGTCAGTCGAGCAGAAGCCGCTGCGACCGAATTGCCTAGCAACGGCCGCGCGCAACACTGCCCCCGGACACGGCACAGTGACGGTAGCGTGCCGACGCTAGCGCTGCCGACGGAATTTCTCGCGCGCGCGCGACCCGAGTCGGGCAGCCTCGTGCCGCGGCAGTGGAGCATCGCCGCTCGCTTTGTTTTCTCTCTTGTGCGACATTGCCTGAACAGTGCGTTGTGTCGTCGTTGGACCACGACACCGTAGTTCTCGATTCGTCTGCCACCGCATCGCAGAGACAGTTCGGCCGACACCTTCTACGGTGACGGGCATTGGTCATGCGGATGTTGATCATTGTTCCCTCTGGCCGTTTCGTCAAAGCAATGGGTTCGGTTTCTATGGTGCCGGCGCTTGTGGAATAGCAATAACTAGAGGTGGCGGACTCATTGAGTGAATACTGACGGCGACGGCTGCTGTAGTGGGAGACACCGTGTGATCAGTTAGAATGTACTCCATCTTTATCAGGGATCAACCAAGCAATAACGCGAAGTCGCCTGTGTCACGGACCTTGTGAACGTTACACGTCCTTCAATGGTGTTACTAAGCACGAGTACATCCACGTGACTCTCTGAGACGCTTTGCAGTCTGAACAGCGATAAGAATCCAATGGTATAGTGCGCACGCAATCAGTGCGGTGAAAAGCACTGTTTAGTGGTTATAAGTGAAAGGCCAGTAAGCGGATCCTGGCACATCAGCAGAAGCGGGGCAGGAAATGAGTATTTACTCTCCTAATGAGGACACTTTCGGCAAGATACCTGGGACTTCACGCGACTGCGAACAGTCCTTCAGTGCCTGGAAGTGGCAGTCCTATCCTTGCGCATCGTCCTACTGAACTGTCCCTGTTTGCATGCCTCAAGAATTTGACCGGCTGAATAACTCAGGCTACCCACGTTGGCTGAGTGTGCAGTGAAGTACTGATGTGCGCGCTCGTGTCTCAGGTGGCGCCCGCATGAACAAGTCGACGAAGGGACATGCCACAAGAGGAGAACATCAAAGTTGCGGTCCGGGTCAGGCCTTTCATATCCTTTCTGGTTTGGCAACAGTCGGTTAAGGATGCCACCGCATCCTTAACCTCCAGGTAACGCTTACTGGTAAATTTCAGACAATGTGCGTGGCGCACAAAATATTGACAGGCTTAGGGATAAGGTAAATACCTCACGCTATATATCTTAGACCCCTATACCGACTGCAGGACATTAACGAGGATAAAAAGAAAAAAAAAGAAAGCAAAGAAGGGCACAACGTGATTACGGCGGCACTTACATTCCACTTCTACAATGTTCATTTCACTATCTTTACGCTATAGATGTTCAGATTGTTGCAATATTTCTCCGTAAAATGCCATATAAAAAGCAACTGAGACAAGCTTGCATATGTGAATTTATCCTATGCGGAAAATTCAAAGATTACTTCAACCTAGTGATGGAGACCTAACAGTCAGTGCTGCAGTACCAATCCGTATCAAACGAACGTTGCTGTGCACTCGGTTTTATATTGTTTGAGGTACGTAAAGAGTTTCTTTTAGGGAATTAGTTATCGGCATGCGTTAGCCGCGAATATAGGAGTGATATAAATAATAATGAATATCTATCGCTACATGTATAATTATACTCGGTACAGCTTTCAGCGTGGCGCAAAATAAAGACAGACTACAATATTTTGCAACATGTAACAGTTAATTCAGTGTTCTACTTGATCGGTAGAATGCCTCTCTCCTATCATTTCGACGGCTGGAAATTATGAAAAGCAAATATTTGACGGAACCGTAGAGTCACGGCCTATATTTACGGAACATTTCCTGCGCTAGAGGAACTTCAGACGCCACCGAATCAGCATATAGAAAGTGAAGTATCAGCGAACGCAACAGCCCAGTGAAAAGCGGCCTCCGATGGACAGGCTACGCGAATTTCGGCCCTGAAATTTCTAAGAGATATTATGAACACAATACGAAGTGCGTGTATTGGAAGTATTGCCGAATTCCACTGTTCTCATAAAATAGTTGCATGCATTGTCGGTCTTTAGTGGGCGTATGTAGTGACACAGATGTTCGTACAATATGCCCGTGATTTTGGCGCACTATTTCGCCTCTGCCACCCTCTTGACATCAAAGCATTCGTCATGACTTGTTACCATTGAAGCGGTACGTTGAAGCTTCTGTGCATAATAAGTGCTTTTTTTCTCGTAACATGGTTCTCAATGGATGTGCCGCTCAAAGATACCTTTCTGGACAACAACTAAATCAATTCAGTTTTTATTCACAGCTTTTGTTGCGAGTGCTGATCGCACTCACTGATAGCTTACTTGAATGATACAAAGTGCGTGTGTTTACTAATGTTCTTATTCCAGAGTTTCCTCAGTTGCCATTACAATAATTACGCATGCAGATGAATAATATAGTGTTTTGTGGCGCAAAGGCACGCATGCAGATGAGGTGTTCACTGCTTATGTTTAGTTGTTTGTAGAAATTTTCTTCAGTACCCTTACTGTTGTACACTTTTGTGTCTGTGGTGCGTACGCGGCACAGGACGGGGAGGAGGTGGCGGGAGGGATGTTGATTTCATATCTGAAGCTTGAAATAAATTAATTTTGATAGGATAATGAGGATTTGTTTGCAGCCATTATTTCTATTGAAAGTTTAAAGTAATTTGGTAAGAGGCCGATGTAAATCACCAGCTCTTGTGAGGTATGTTGAGATTTCGCTTGACTACGTCGCAATCTAGAACATAGTTTTATCATAAACAATCGACGCGTAATGGCTTTGCTCCCTTCGTGGGTTCAGGCAAAGAAAACTTGCTATTAGCTAACAAAAATCATTAGGAGACGGTCATTTTGAATATTGGTATATCATTGAAATACCGCTATTACGCCAAAGAACAGTATATTATTGCCGAAAGTAGGGTTCGCTGATGCATGATTATAATTCAATGAAGCGACATCGCAGGAGAATGCGAAACGGAAGGCATAAACGACACCCTGACCTGAACTACAGAGGAACGAAGCGAAGTGATTCGGAAAACGAGGCCTGATGTCTTAGATATAAACTAACCAGATGAAGTACGAGTGTTCCGACAACGGCTGGTTGGTGCGCGATTATAACCATGGTACAAACGTTTCCTATATGGCAGTGCTTCTTTCCAAACAAGGTTTATGTTTTTTACCTTCATATGAGACTGTTCGGCTCATAGAAGCCGTCATTAAATGGTATCGGGTAACCATGCTTTCAAGCCTACATAAGAAGCTTGAGCGCAGCAAGTGAAGCCCGGTATTCGCACTAATTCAGATTTGATGCTATACCTAACACATCGGGCCACCTAAGAACGGACATAGTGCTGCCAGGCTCGCGCTAGCACACATATATACACATATACAACAGAGCGGCGGCCAAGTGCCGGTCGCGGTCGGGTTGAGGGCCGTTCAGCGGTTCCACCGCTTGGAGAGCCGGGGTCTCTGGCCAGTGGGCGCGGGCTCCTGAAACCGGGTCGCGGCTTACGTGCCCTCCATACCCGCACCGGCCGTTGTCACGTGGCCACGCGGGAGCCTCCCTCTCACCCGGATCCGAATGAAGTGAGAGAGAGAGAGAGCCCAGCTTCGCTTTCTAACCTAGGAGCGCGGCCCTTCGCCGCATGGCACATACTGCAATTAACCCGCCAGAACTACGCATGACGTCAGAGGAAGCTGGGCGGCCGAAAAGTTCCAAGAGCGGGCACAGTATCGAATGCGTCACTTTTGTTCGGAGCACCTCAGTGGCTATGTTGCTAACGTGATGGTCAACAGTATCTGCTGTGTTCAATTACCCAACGCAACCGTCTCTTCGCCTTGCATGACGACGCTTCGGCCATATCGCAGTCTCGAAATTATTTCGCATGGTGAACAGATCAACTCAGATACATTTTTATCCCTTTTTACTTAGTCTATCATGGGCAACCCACACAGAAAAAATCGCTGCTAAAGCTAACCACCCATTAGGTTATTTAAAGCACAACCTCATAGGCGTGCCTACTTCGACTCGACAACTCGCCTATCAAACATCTGTTCGCCCTTAACTTGCCTATGCATCTTACACTTAGTCACCTCACTAAGAACACCTCGTTTGTTCCCTTAAACGCGTACAATATCGCGCCGCTTGTTTTATTGCACAGATACTACAGCCGTGATTTCGACATAACTAACATTAGGACATCGATGTTTCTTCCGTCGCTAGAATCTCGCAGAACAATCGCACTCGTTTGCCTCTTCCAAAAGCTTGTTCATAGCCATCATCCATGTACCCTACCTCTTACACAGCGGAATCGTACATCGTACCGATTGCATAATCACCTTACTTTTAAACACCTTTCGTTGAAAAACCACCGCATTGAACTCATCAGCCTTGCCACGTGCAAACATCTATTGAAATAGTCTTCCGGTCACCATTGTTCATATTTCTGTCCCCGTTTTATTCAAAGAAAAAATATGCAGCATTTCGTTATGACGTGTTTCCTTTTTCATTTCATTTTTCAGTATGTTTATTTATTGACCATTGTGAAATGATGTTGAAATAACAATGTTCAAACTGCTTCTGTTCGCACCGAAATTTGTAAACCCACCTCACGTAATCCTCCAGCTTGATCCCGTGAGGTTCCTGAGTAAACAAATTATAGCACACACTATATGCACGCACGTATATAGGAAGCAGTCAGAGGCCTTTCGCTTGAGCGATTTGCAATTATCATTTTTATACAATTTCTTTTAGGTAATGACAAATAACCAATTGTCATAAACACAATTTTACTACGCCGACATCAAGCCCAAGTACGTCCTGCTATAATAAAAGAAAGTTGTCGTGCAGCATGAACACGCAGACATGCACAAAAAGTAAAAAAAAAAAACGTAAGCAGATGCAAGAGATTGCTCTGATTATATGTGCAGCGAAGACTTTAGTAGAGCGATTAATTGAATGCTTTAGTGTTAACGTTGATGCGTGGAAATCGAAGAAGGCTTGTCGCTCGGCTTGTTAGTTTATGGTACATAGTAAAATTAAACAGAGCAAGAAAGGACACGGACAAGAATGAACACCCCAAGGGAATGAGGTGTTCAGTACTATTTGTTTCCCTTTTTCTCCCGTTTTTATTTTCACTACGTAAACAATTGTTTACTTCCATCATGTACATTGGGTAATCTCATATAATGTTTATGCTTATATACCGCAAAATGCAACAAGTTGATTGCCACTAATTTTTTTATTTATGCGCTGCATCCCTTAAAACCTATGCCGGAATGTATGCTCCCATTAGGTGGATGCAGTGTGACACGTATACTCGGCAATGGTAAAAAGACGATTTATGAGGCTTGTTGACGCTAGAATGGTGACGACAGGCGTACAGCGCAGAAAAGTGCGACACGTATCAGGCAACATTTAGGGACTTTGTGCCCCTTCTGTCACAGTGGGCATACCCATTCTGGAGGAGTGGCCAACAGCAGGCAAACGCCCGATGACACATACAGAATGGCTAACAAAAAGTAAAGTAAATCAAGGAATTCGTGAAATAGAGTTCACCATTTTGTTAAGATATCTCTGCGCTCTAAAGACATCTGTGAGCCACACATTATCTTTTCAGGTTTCTTGCAGGAGTCGTACTGGGACGTGCACGTCTTGGAGAATTGGCCAAAGACGGGCATACCTAGTGCCACATACTGAGTGGCTAAATCAATGAAAACTGAGTTAATATAAAAATGCGTGAAACTTGAGTCATCATTCCAATAACACAGTGGTGTTCTTTAGAAAAGTCTTTGACCCGACATTATATGTTATTGTTTCATGCAGTAAATTATTGTAATAATAATTATACTTATCTTCACACTTGATCCGCATACAAGCGTTGTATAAGCCACTTCGTTGTAACTTTCATAAAACATCTGCGTATAGCTCCACAAGTACATCCTACGACATAGCGCCCAACCCTAAAGAATCCAGCAGCCAAGGCAGCCATGCAAAATCCGGTAAAGTAGGTAAATAAAATTTTGTTATACAATCCATGTTCCTTGCAGCAGATACGAGCACACCATGAAGTGATGTCTCTTTCGAGCTTTTTTTAAATATTAAACGAGTTTTGATGCAGTCATATCTGCTTTTGCGAATGAGAAAGCGAAAAAAAATATTTTATTCAGGATTCGCATCCGCGTTACATATTACGCTGCTGGTGACCATGAAGATTGCAGTAGTGAGGGGCGTTGATTGGTCCACTGAATATTTAAAAATATGGCAGTGGCTTAGATCGGCTATGCCAGGATATACGTAGCGAAAGCTAAGGCATAGCATGGTTAGCCTTGGTTAATCTTGATTGCAAGTCCTGGTTAGTCTGGTTGTCTAGCTATGTTAGGACGTTTACCCAGTCGTTCTGAGCGATGTTCGTCTCTTTTCTGGGCGATTCGTTTCCTCTTCATCTCGTTCCGATGTCGATTCCAGGCCTCCTCCTGCTTATCAGAATTGTTGCCGTCCATACTGCCGCCTCAACTGTGGTTGCGGCGCACGCGAGCTCTCCTTTTCAATCCTCCGACATGTTATCAGGCATGCGACGCAGCTGGCGAAGCGAGCGGAGGCAAACGCAACGACCAGGAACGCGGTGTGACGTCATGTGCCTCCTCGGAGCACGGCCACGGCGAAATCGCAAGCTCGCGGCCAGTAAAGCTTTCGCCTTAGAAAAGGCGGAGGCTAGATGAGGCCACAGCCTTGGCTGTAGTCGCCTGTCGCATTGAGCTTTGCCTTAACGTGGCCTAATAGATAGGCGTTCACTACGGTAAAATGTGATAAGCGCGCACGGGCCATATTCTAACTGGTAGGCGCAATCTTTCTAAAATGCTAAGTTACCCCCGAAGTGGCTCACATGAACCTCGTGTGCGGACCACGTGTATCCGGCTCTGTTCTGTTCAACAAAAGCAATAACTACCTACAGTGAATTACGGCTGCACATTGGGCTAGGTCGATGTGGTCGGTGGTTGTAAACATAAAACCTGCTCATAATTCCTACATGAAGTCGGCACATATAATGATTTGCATATCCGATTTTCATTATTTTCCTTTATTTAGCCACTCAGTATGCGCCACTGGGGTCTTAGCTAATCTTCCAGAATGCGCATGTACCACTGTCTAAATTTTCCAGATAAAACATGCAGGTATAACCTCAGCTCACCAATCTGTTTTTAGAACAATTAAATGTATTTCAAGAAATCCTTTATTTCTTTTACCTTCTTCGATTTCTCCATTCGGTATGTGCCCCTCGGGATGTGCCTATTGTCGGCGAATCCTCCAAAATGGTAGGTCGCACGGTGGCAGAAGACGTAAAGAATCCCCAAATGCTACTTGCTACGTGTCGAATTTTTGTGCGCGTACACCTGTCATCACCAAATTGCAGTCATCGCCGTTATCTGTAAAGCGTTTCTATAACCGCTTTATTTTAACTTCGCTTCACATTGGTGCCAACACGTGCCTTGATTTTTTGTGTGTTCGCT
The DNA here is from genome assembly GCF_023375885.2 of Dermacentor andersoni. Lineage (NCBI taxonomy): Eukaryota > Metazoa > Arthropoda > Arachnida > Ixodida > Ixodidae > Dermacentor > Dermacentor andersoni. The sequence goes on from NC_092818.1 coordinate 48,899,240, forward strand.
TTTTTTTCATTTTTCTTAGCGTAAGTTATCCCGCAATGAATCTTTCAGGATGCAGGGTACTCCCGAAACGTCAGATTTGATGGTAATACAGTAATCATATGTACGAGGAGTTATCTTTTCCTGATACTCTTTTTCACCACCGCTAGAAAAGACGATTAACTTGAATTGATAATGATTGCTAAGCCCGTTTACGCAGCTCATTATGAGCTCAAGTAATATTGTTGGCCAACACAGCTTATCAAAATGCGAAAGAAAGCATTAAAACGTGCCGCGGGGCTCAATAAATCTTTTTCATCCCGTTCTGTTCATTTGCATGATTGTTAATTCTTAACTAAATATTGGGTTATACATGCAACAATTAGCTCTAATAATTTATGCACGAATCGTTATTGTCTTCCGCTTTATGAAATATAGGATTGCTTCAATATTTAGGTCGGTCAAGTTGGACGAATCACGATAAATAAAACCGCTACACCGTTTGAAGCCACGAGCACAAGGATAATGCGCGTCAATGTACTAACCATCATGCTTACGCTAGCGGAATCGTTCCTGCGCCAGAGCTTCCTTTAGTAATAATCAGCGATGTATGGCAAGACGCCATACCGCGCCACTCGTTCAGAAGGAAGTAGCCTCTCTCCGCGTCCCAGTATGGGGACCTGACTAACTAAGCAGGTATATCGACCCGGTGCCTTTTCCCGGTTGAACATGCTTCACGTATTCGACAGTACATACGCGAATGAGTATGCAATGTAGGTATACTGAATCAATGCGCTTGACCGAGCAGAGGGCCCGGACAGTTGTGAGAAGCGCTTATCACCGTCTGCTACCACTGAGCGAAATAAGGGTACAAGAATACGATGTGGACTGCACAGACACTCTGTCCGGTCCACATCATTTCCTTCCGCCCTTATTCCGCTCAATGGCACAACACGACGCACCAACTGGGCCCACAGTCAACGATTCTCCCTTACCGTTATTTGTGAAAACGTATTTCTGGACATTTGCCACAGTGTGCTTGTATGTGCAAGTGAATATCAGATAGCCACCCGTGGCGCTCCAATATACGAAAACAACCTTATTCCTAAAAACACTTGCGTGTACGTGGCGACGTGTACGTATAGTGTGCGCTACGACCGGGCCCACACTTCCCGCGTTCGCCGTCGCTAATTGACCGCCACTGCCTATTTACGCGAGTGAATATTGTTCCGCGAAACGCGAAACGTTTTCTTTCCCTTTACAAAGTGAACTGTCCACGAGATTGCTGGGCAGACGATCATGAAAGCATCACAGAAGTGTAGAGGCTTTGACTTGATATTGCTGCTTGTATACATATACTGCACTTGTGATGGGACGCCAGTGCATATGCTTTTTTTTTCTGTGTGTATAAGCACTTTTTAGAAAGAGAGCGCATTAAAGCCGCGATGGTCGTCGGAGAGGCCTGTGCTTCGTATGTAAGCTGATATTATTTATTGCAGCCTAGTTGACTTGTTGGTAAAGTATATTCATCGAATCCCGGCCACGGCGGCCGCATTTCGATGGGGGCGAAATGCGAAAACACCCGTGTACTTAGATATAGGTTCACGTTAAAGAACCCCAGGTGGTCTAAATTTCCGGAGTCCGATTATAATCGGATTATCAGGCATGCCGTAGTGGCAGATTGCGGTATATGTTTTTACCACCTGACGTTCGTTAACGCGCCGCCAATGCATTACAGACGGAGATTTTTGCCTTTAGCCCCCATCGAAATGTGGCCGCCGCAGCCGAGGTGTGATCCCGCAACCTCGTGCTTCGCAGCGCAACACCGTAGCCGCTAAGACACCACGGCGGGTCGAGAACATTCATCAGTCAAGCCTGTTTATTTGTCAAATATTTCTTCAGATTTCGTGCGTCGATAATGCCGTCGCGTTTGAGCAAATGAGCTCATGGAGTACCAATTTGGTGTTTTCTACGAGCGATTCCTAAACTTCTGTTAAGATTAAAGAAAGCCTAACTTGGAAGCCAAGGGAGCGTCAAGTCTAAGCAGCTTTTTCAGCCATCGTTCTTCCTTCTAAACGTTGTAATAAATCATCGCCCCCAATATTAATAATATTCTTATAATCACTAATAATATTATTACTGCGCCAATATTTATAACCGACGAACATAAGATAAGAGGGACAGGATAGAAAGTTTCTAGGTTAGGAACATTCTACAGCGATAGGTGTTATGAGTTCACTCCCCTAGTCGTTTTAATGTCCACCAGTGTCGCTAGCGAAACTCCAAAATTACTTGCGAGAAGATTGTAAAGAAAAAAAAATGTCGGCCGAATTTCTACCTTTGTCTCTCGACGTTAACGCGACTAGCATTGAAACCATGGACGACAGTGCGACGAGAATTGGATGACGAAGCTGCGATGACAACCATAGAATGACCACAATTGCATCGCGACGAGAATAAGACATTGAATGCATGGCGATGACTGTGTGACAACGGTGCACCGACGATTTTAAAATTATGTCGATGGCACAACGACGTCAGCGTAACGATAATGGCTTAACGAAAAGTGCGGGACGACGACTATATGACGGAGTTGGCGTGAGGTGATGTAACAACGGGAGCATGAGGAGAACTGGAATATGAAGCTGGAGTGGCGCTGATAGAACGCTCTCAGGACGACATCAAGACGACAGTACGACAACGAATGCAATTACGATGACGCTGTAATGACGATGGCATGACAACGGCGTCAAATTCCTAACTGAATCCTAACAGCAAGATTCGGATGAAATGTATGAAAATTAATGACGTCAATGAAACTACGACGGCGGGATGAGATGAGGTTTATGAAATTATGTCCGTTGTATGATGACAGCATGACGACGACGGAATGACAGTGAATATACAGGTACTATATATCCACCTGGTGTTTTTAGCCAGCAAACGGTCAGCATTGCATGCCCAGCAAAAACGGCGAAAAAGACGACGAAGTCAGAAAGTTCTCACAGCCAGCTGGAGAACCGTCCCTTCCTGTCTGGCATTTTTCATGTCTGGTTGGTGGTACTGTTGCTTGCTCTTGCCTTAGCGCGTCACAAACTGATGGAGGTGCGGGGTAATCTAATGTATGCACCAAACGCCCCGGAGCAGCAGGAGCTCCAGCCCCGTACCGGTGGTTACGCCTGTATACCGCGCCAGCAGAAGGATCCGTGGACAAGCCCCTGAGTTTGGACTCCTCCCACAGAAAATGGCAGCTCCGACCACCCCAACCGGTATGGAAGGCACAGCGCCGATTCAATATACCCTACTCAATCCGCGAACGCCGAATCTCTTCCACGGTGACATACATGAGGATCTTGAAGATTGGCTGGTGCACTATGAACGTGTTGCCGCGTTTAACAAGTGGGATGACGCAGACAAACTGAAAATGTATATTTCAGCCTTAACGATGGTGCACGTGTTTGGTTTGAGAACCGTGCAGATGCCCCAGCTTCATGGGCAGAATTCAAACACCGGCTTCTTGAGACGTATGCGAGCCCTGATCGCCGAGAGCAAGCTGAGCGTGATCTCCAGTCCCGTATGCAAATGCCGAACGAAGAAGTCGCGATGTATGCCGACGACATGACACATCTCTTTCGACGAGCCGACCCCAGCATGTCGGAAAAAAAGGGTCGGTAGCTGATGCGCGCAGTCAAAGAGCAGCTGTTCGGCGGTCTCGTGCGCAGTCCTCCCAAGGCTGTGTCAGAATAGACAATGGCGTGACGGGATACAGATGAGGAAGATCGAATGACGGCGATGCAATGAGCCCGACAGCATCACGACCATGCGTACATACCTCGTGGCCCAAGCTAATAGACAACTTGATTCACTGGGTAAGGGAAAACGGGTAATGGCAGGCAGGGACATAGGAACCAGAAAGCCTGTCAAGTATTCTAAAAGTGCAAACTGCAATAAATATTTTTGCATAACCCGTCTCACGGTGGCTGTCGACGCTAATGCAAATATAATTCAAGCAATGTAACGACACAAGGGGTTACTGAAGGCACATGGCACCTTTATTTACAATCGGTAGTGGCAAATAATGTATTCTTTGCTTCGGCTATTTGTGACATGTCTCCAGGATTGGCTCAAATGGTTATGATACTCATTTTCCAGAATCCGCCATGATCGTGACGACATGACGACAAATGTATGACAAAGAGGCCGTGACGATGATGGATTGACTCAGATGGAATGACGTCCACGGCGTGACGACAGTGGCATGACGATACTGAAATAATGGCGGTGGCAAAACGATGAAAGCGCCGCGACGACGGCATGAGGACAATGAATTGGCAGCGACTGTGTGCCGACGACCGTATGGTGATGATGATGGCTAGACAACAACAGCGCGACGATGACGTCATCCCGGGAATTGGAGGGCGGCGAAGAAACTACCACAGCTGGCATCACGGCGACTATATCACAACGAATGCATGACCGCGATTCTGCAACGTCACAATGACATGACAACGATTGAATGACGGCATTGGGACGTGGGTCTGGCTCCGCGCAGCCCAGGAGAAATTGCAACTGATGTATTTTTACTGTTGCAGAAGGGGGTCGGGGATCTTGTGGTCGTTGGTTGGTGGTCGTGTTTTAGCCGCCGAAAACGAAGGGTTGTGCTCTCGCACAGCCGAGGTGCGCGGCGCGTTCATCGTTAACAGTAAATATTTCAAACGTACAAAAAAGAAAGAAAAAGATATCAATGCAACCGTAGCTTTTATAAACCTATGAGTTCTCTATAGATGTATTTTCAACCGCAAAATAATAGTTTTTTTTTTTAATTTCGTTAAACATCCAGGGCCATTCCAGACGGCGTGAAGACGCGCAATGGGCGACAATGCGAAGGGATAACTTCGTTCCGCTGAAGACCCGCCTATGTAACATCCATGTGTGTGCGCTGTGGGCATGCGCTGTCGCGTTCGAACAGTGACGATTTCTGCATCTGTGGAGGAAGCAGAGCTGTGATGCTGTCAAGAAGGAAAGATAAGTTTAATATACCTAACCGAACATATCAAATAAATTGAGGTCGTAATTCGCGACAGTGACATGAAACGAGACAAAAAAGTCCTGAAGAGCTACTAATTTGAATGAGCGCTCAGCAAGCATAACCTTATCTTTTCGTTTCAACTGAAACCGCCGCCCTCTCCCACTGTCGCAGCTGCATTAAAGAGCTCAGACACCACCACACAGGAACTCGGTCAAGGTCCGGTTCTCTACAGAACTGCATAACGAAACAAAAACGCTGCCTAAATGTCCTCAGTGCCAGAAATATCCACTTCAAGCGCATCATTCCCCTAATAAATGAATAGCTTGCCGAAATCATTCGGCTATTCGTTTACATTGACTGCCATCGTCGGCGGTTTCTTTACAATTTATAGCCTTTTCTTATGACCATAAGAATAATCAGGAATATGAATATATGCATTGGATATGAATAGGTTTCAGTAGCCTAAATGGTATAAAAAGCTGTCTTGCTATGTTAAACATTTGCACGGGGAATAAAATACACATTTGGAGAAGGACAGCTCCTAGCAATGCATCAAATACGTAGCGTTTATCTTCTGCACCCAAGAAATAATTTTAGAATAACTGCATATGCACGCTGAGCGCCAGTAATGGTTCTAAAAGATGTGGTATGGGAGAAAAGAAAATGCAGTGGTTCTGTTCTTTACCTCTATAAATAGTAAACTTTATTGTATCTGTCGCGTCCCGAAGCAGAGTTGGGCAGATCCGGCATTCTCCTAACTCGGAGGTGCAAGACACGCTCGCAAGCCGAACGTGCCACTCGCTGTAAATGGCAGATGCGAAACCACGTGACTTCTGCCAACTTACGATGTTTCGCATATCCAAAGCTCCCGGCGCTACCTGGAAAACCGGTGGACGTGCCGTGGCACGAGCGTTCGTCGAGACACCAGCATGCATTGGCCTAAGTTGCCTAGGTTACCGTGGACCGTCGCCAACAGCGGCGCCGCAAATTATGGGGTTTTACGTGCCAAAACAATTTTCTGATTAGGAGGCACGCCGTAGTGGAGGACTCCGGAAATTTCGGCCACCTGGGGTTCTTTACCGTGTGCCTAAATCTAAGCACACGGGCGTTTTCGCATTTCGCCCCCATTGGAATGCGGCCGCCGTGGCCGGGATTCAATCCCGCGACCTCGTGCTCAGCAGCCTAACACCATAGCCACTGAGCAACCACGGCGGGTTTCAACCAGCCGAAGACAACACCGCTCGCGAGACCGCTCTAGAGCCGTCAAAAACGACCAGCCGAAGATGCCAGTAGTAGGATACTCACCTACGATGACAGTGCAGGCAATGCGAACAGCAATCTTTTGAGATGAAATTGCTCTCATGGAAGATGGAAGAAAAGTTTGTTTGTCGTGAAGCTTTGGAGAAATTGGCGCTTATGTAGGGCCACAAGATAGTCTTGTATGGGTGCCGTGTCCGAGGCAAACTAAAGGCGGCCACGACAAGCTGCTTTACTGCTAGATCTTCGCACATGTGTCCTGCCGGCGTGCCAACTTAAACTGCATTCTGTAAAAACGATTAACTGAATCGAACACTGCTGCACACATACTTATAAAGCAGCAATGACTGCTCAGCCGAGGGTCCTGTGGCGTTTCCTGCGATGAAAAACTTCTTTGATGTTCTCAGGGAACAATTGTAGGAGCTTCTTGCCTGCTCATTATTATAACACAAGGGATGCTAAACTCACGAAAGCGCAAGGACAGCTAAAGAAACAGGAGTCCCATTGACTCTCTTTACTTTCTTTTCCAGAGGAAGAAACGACAAAACTGAGCTTACTCCTTGTATAAACGGTCGTGACTACCGCGCACCGTTGGACATTTTTAAAATACCAAAAAATTGCTGTAGTGCTGAATTTTCTGAGAAAATTGCGTTGAGCCATCGAGAAATGCAATGCCAGTCAGAGCCTGCTTTGGGCTTTCTTACGCAGATGTGTCGACATTTATCGCACCACTTCGCCTGATGTAAGGAAAACCACCACGATGGCTTTAGGCTTAGCAATACACCATAGGCGTATTTACCGGGGGGGGGGGGGGGGCACTTCCACGCCCCCTCCCGGCACTGTTACAAGTAATGGGGGCAAGCGGCGAGCATGCCGTCTGCGCCCCCCCCCCCCCCCCTAATAATGAAAGCGGGTGCTTTCGGCTACACACTGGCAAATCGAAGAAAACAACTACTATAGCCACATTTTCTTTCTGAATATAATGGCCCTGCAAGGGCTGGTTTTGCTCATTGCTCATCCCTTGTTGTACAAGCGAAGATTGTCTTTTATGCCCCAGCGTAGCGAGCTGTGGCAGGTGACGCGCGGGCACGCCATGCATGACCCGATTGCAGAGAAGAACGTAGTACTATACAGTTCCCGTCACCACAAATCCTAACTTATAAAATAAATTAAACAAGAACTCAGAATTTTATACTTTGTTTTTCAGGACCGTCTAATTATCTTTCAAGACAAAACAACCGGCTTCCTTGTTGAAACAACTACGGTGCTGCGGGCGCTTTTTCCACTACCACATTCTTGCGCATTTATGTGTGCGAACAAGATCCACCCCGAAGAGTGTATGGCCGCGTCACTCATGGCCATCTCGGTATATGTGGAACATTCTTTGGCCAATGATGTCACGTAATACGTTAGTATATTAGAATCAGGCACCTGACGAATACGTGTTCCGTGTTGCATACAGACTTGTTGCATCCTATAGCAAAACTGTTACGGCTACTGGAAGCTCTCTAAAACAGTATTATGTGTATTTTTCCTATGTCACAGGAGCACTAGACTGTTCATGGAATTTATATTTAGGACGTAATCGAAGCGTATGTCCTAACTAATCTGGCGAAAAATTTTCAAATTTGTGGGCCAACTAGTGGATAGAAAATTGCTAAACCTTCGTTTTTCTGCTGCTTATAGGTCCTCTATTAAACGCTTATAGACGTTCTCCTGCTGCATTGGGAGGACCAAAGCCAGTAAAACATATATATTTTCAGAAAATGGGGATTTAATATGCATGACGGGTACCTACAGTAAAGTTTGAAACATGCAAGTTATATTCAGATTATGTAGAAAGCGACTTATTCCTGAATATCAGATGTTTAGAAGCAAGATGAGGTTTTCTCAACGTCTTAAGTCAACGTGCAACAAGCTTCACATTTTCAAGAAACAAGGGGAATTTTTGTGCTAAGTGTATGGAAAAATTTTCAAGAGTGTCCTAAAATTACAGCGTTTGCAAAAACAAAGAAAGAGCTCTAAAATATGGAAAACGGCATAATGCCGTTAGCTGTTTCCCAGTGTTTTCAGTATGTCATGGCTATTCTATATCATAGGCTTTTAGATATTGTGAAAATTCAGGGCATTCTAACTGTAATAAGCTAAACTTAAGCATTTCTGACAGAACTATGATTGCTCCAAATAATTACCGAATACTCATTTATTGCCTATCCTCGTGCGCTTTAGGGGCACGGAGTAAACAATCCGCATCGATTCCACCTTGTGAAAGTGCATGTACAGCAAAGCTGACGCTAGACGACGTTACACAAGCGCCACCACCACAAGCGACTTCCATCACGCGCGCATGCGCGTGTACGCAAGTGCAGCATACGTCCTCATTGTCCTAGGCCCTCTGCCATGCGCAAGTACCTCATGGAATTAAACTATGTTTAAAAGTAAATAGCGCCAGAAATGCGTAAAGTATGATTTAGACGCAAGCTGCACAGAGGATAGCCTCGGATTGTTATTCCAATATACGAGAAGACATAAATCTGTTACGCGGAAACAGAAAGGCACAGCCGTTTTCTAGCTGCCGCTTGATGTCTGTTTGAGTGGAGGTGGCCGCTAGGTGGTGGTAGCGTTATACATCCGGTATAACGTTCTGTTACACATCCGTTACACATGGCGGTAGCGCAGTATACATCCTCATTCTTTCAGGCCCTCCGGCTAGCGCAAGCGCGTTTATGAAGTAACTGAATTTCTGAAAGTAAAAAGTGCCATGAAATTGGTAGAGTGCGACTTAGACACAACCTGCAGACAGGATGTCCACGGATTGTAATTCGAATATACGAGAAAACATAACTCTGTTACGCGCAAACTCAAACACGAATCCCTTTTCCAGCTAGCGTGTTTTGGGTGAGCACGCCACGAAAAAGTGCGGCAAGGTAGAGCTACATAGCTTTGCTACATTATATGCGAGCAAATATTTAAAACTAGGCAGGATGTCGGGCACACCTTTTCTTAGAAATATATACACAATTTTTTTCCTGTAGTGTAAGTTTTCCCGATCCTCTTTGTGAACTAAACGAGCCAATTCGCTTAAATTGAGAGAAAATAAAGGACACATTGTAGGCAATGTGCAGCAAAATTTGGAAGTGTGCCGGTCAATTGCCGCCTTTGCAGCAAATTGCATCTGCCAGCGTTCCAGAAGGATATCAGTGCGTTTTACGAGCTCCGCACAATTTAACTGATTTTCCTGCAATAACTACAACTGCCTACATTATCATAATTGCGACCGTGACTGGGCGTTCGAAGTTTGTGGAGAAATTAAAGCTTTTCTGACCAATTAGTTTAGCGAGGACTCAAATGGTTATAATGCCGTTATTCGCGATGTTTCTTAACGTCCCGAGAAAACTCTACGCCACACTTAATTCATATTTGTTGAAAACGGGAGGACGTTACTTGTAATGTGTGGACATAATTTCACGCTTACACAATAAATATGAGCTTGGCAGATATTTACTGAACTGTCGATTTATTTACCTTCTTTCTTTGTACGATGCACCAGTGGTGCCCTCGGTGTAGTAAACTAGTCACCTTGCCTATATTTTGTGTATACAGGGGGCAGATTATGGCGATGTGTACGCAAAAATTGAAGTATAAGGATTTATTACTGCTTGCGCAGTGAATTACACGAAGTGTTCCGATGCTTGATAAGTGCTTTAAGAGTGACCTGGAATTTAGCCAGCTGGAGCGGTAGAACGATAATTGCCCCGCGGATAAATTTAACAAAGACGCAGTCAAAATTATCACTGATGTGCATGCAAATATAAAAGCGTGTGTACAAATTAGAACCTTAGGCAAATACTTATCTAGCATTTGTTTAAGACAGAGAGAGCTAAAAAAACCAGGCAGGTAAATTATGCTGTCTAGTTTGCTACCCTACACTAGGTAAGGAAGATGGGGTATTGAAAGAAAGAGAGAGAGAGAACGATACGTATCTTGATAATTCAGCGTATGTACAGTCGAGCACTCAATTCTGTTGCCTTCAGGCACAGCTCATCAGGCGAGAATGCCGCGCGAGCTCTTCTACAGTAATTGTTAGAAAGTTTTTTAAAGACCTTGTACTCAATTTTCGCGGTGGCGTAGGGTACTTGTGCGTGATGCCGATTTCACATTCGGTGGTAATGAAAGCAGTCATGAAGAGCGAAAGATTAACGCTTCTGCCTGAATTACGAGTCTTGCAAATCATTACTCAACTCTCAAAGTTTTCTTCATTTGTTACGCAAGGCGCCCACGATGTCCTTCATGAACCATGCTTTTCACCTTGTTAACATTTCGTTCCAATGGGGAGCAGGTGCGGTTACGAGCAGACAAAATACCTGCCTGTGGAGAAAGAACTGTAACAGCCAACGATATCGAATAAGTCAAAATGGAGGGGATAATATGGATGATGCGCATCTTAAGTAAAATGCGCTGGAATAAAGTGCGTCCACGGCACAAAAGTTCCTAATCAAGTCCCCCAAAGGATTACAGTGCGGGAAAATTGTAATTCGATGAGTGATTTTCGGCCAAAGTTTAAAAGTGCGCACTAAAAAAGGGTAAAAAAAATAAAAAACAGGAACATAACGTACAGTTTTATCTTTACTACAGAAAATTTATTTCAGAGGAAGAAACCGAAATTATTTCATTTCGAAAAATGCTTTTCCTGTTCACTGTCACAAGTAAAATTTTCCTTCATTTCAACATAATTCTATCGTACACGGTAAAATGAAAAAAAGTCATCTATACAATAAGGGAAAACAAATTTCTTCTGTTTACCATCCTCACATAACGTGTGCAGCTTCATCAACCGCGCAAGTACAGGTAGATAGATCTCGTATGCACGAGCCAATTGGTCTTAGTTTTTGTCAAAAAAGAAAGCTGCAATTTGGACAAGTATTGCTGCCAGGGCGTTGCGATATAAACACGTAATGGATGCTTGGATGTGGCGTGTAGTGTCGGGTATCTTGTCACCAGATGCTTTTTCAGGTGGTTAAATCTCATATGCTTCATGTAACGCGTTTACTATCTCTGATCTCTTACAGTCGCAACCCAGCATGTGACTTTTTTCTTACTGAATGAAACCTGCAGGGATAAGGGAAGCAAGTGTTACTCCCCCAAAGTATAAACTATGCAGTAATTACTTCGGTTATGTTACAGAAAAACCTTGAACAAATAATACAAGAACGAGACAGATAATATATGTTAATAGGATTGCCAAACTTTTTCTGTCTTTCGTTTGCAAAGAAAGTTTTTAACACTGCGGGGTTTATTGATGGGCAACTGACATTCGTAATGCAACTGCTCGAAAGAAGTAGTTTCGCTGGAAATTGTGTTGTGATTTTGCAATGTCGCACAAGGCTTCTGTCACTTTTCTTACGAGTTAGGCAAAGTATACTTCCTTCAAGACTGTTGGTTCGAAAGCTTCCTAGACACTTTGAAATTGTGTGCGCATATCCTCACGCTTGTTTCCCGTGTCAGCTAAGCGAAAGCTTTTCTATTATTTACCGCACAAGGATTCTGTTGAACTATAGATCTCCACTAATCGTCATTAGCAAGTTCTCAACTATACATGTTTTAGCAACAGCTTGTTTGCCGCTCACGTAGCCTTTCGAAGTTGCAAGCCATGTAGAATAATCCGAACCACTGATGAACTTTGTTTAAAGAGAAATGTTTGAACGTCTAAGATGCAGTAATCTGCTTCTCCTAAAGTAGGGTAATTGGAGGGGGGGGGGGGGGGCAAAACCTAAGTACACGATCGAAGACTACGCGGTTGGGAAGATGAGCCAGTTACACAAGAATAAAAGAAGAACGTTAGCAACAGTCTGAAGGGCGCGCAACTCATTTGCTGGAGATCACCTTAAAATAAATGACGTCGCGGCGGCAAACGCAGTTACTGGACGCGGCACGCGGAAAAAAAAAGGCAGTAGAGCGTAACAGCGCCAATTTGTCCGCGATTGCGGAAAGAGCCCAGTAATGGCTCTGCCAATACCGCGCACTCGCCGTTTCACTCCCTTCTCTTGTTTCTTTATTCTTTTTTTTTTCGTTTCTTTTGTTTGCTTAGTGCAGCGCATCTACCCACATTGGCAGCACTGTTTGAAGGCATGGAGCTGGTTTCAGGGAATTAGTGGGCGAACTCGGCAAACTGTAAGAAGGCGAGCACTCTCAGGCATTAGCGCTGGCCACGTGCTGTTGCTTAAAAGGTTACCGCAAGATGGAAAACTGCTCTAGTTAGTAAATGATTATCCTTAAACTCATAACTTGTAACGCAACAGTGAAAACAAGAAAAAAAAGAAATGAAGAGACAGGAGAAAATCTGAAGCAGGTATTCTAAACTCGGACATAAAGAAACCACAAGCATTAAAATATGCACAGGATGTACACTTGTTACAAGCATTTTTACTAAAAGCAAGACGGAGTAGTCAACGTCCGCAAGACCTAAAAACCCATGTGGGTGAGCACTTATGCGATTTACTTATTATAGTAAATTTTAGTGCATCAACCTCGACCTATATGTCAATCACGGCGGAGAAAGCTTACTGCAGTCACAAGTGGCTTTATTTTTTACACAACGCGTATGTAACTTGGCAACACACTACTGGAAAGTATGCCTTATGGAACTGATAGCCCCAAAGTTCATGTTGACTTTTCAGTGGTTTGGTCATCTAGGCGTTTATTCTTATTCAAAGAATGACTTGTTGAACTTCATTTACGTATTGCTCTGACCACGTCTTCTAAGTTTTCGCTTTCGATCAGGGCAAAAGGCAGTGGGATGCATGGCGCAGTAACAAACGAATGAATGAATAAGAATAAATTGTGAATGATAAACATTTATTGCTTCCGTGAAGCTTTTCAAGCCTGTCACTGATTCGCTTAGTGACTCAAGCTTCTTTAAATCAACAAGAAGCGAAAAGAAAGGAGTTCTAACCATAACCATCGTTTCCACATTTCCTCGTTATGTTCAGCCTTTTGCTTACTATATCCAACGTCCCCCATGTCTTTCGCCTAAGTAAAGGCGGCTTGAATTTATTGATAAAAATAAGTACACATGCAGTAATTTTTGCCGATGGCTTCGGAACCGAGCGCTAGCGTCAGCAACGCGCAACATTGTGTCAACTTAGGTTCATATAAAGCCACACTCAAAAAATAAATAAATAAACAAAAAGCTAGCGGTACAGGAGGCGGAGGGTGGCCTCAAGTAAAAGTGAACAAAACGTGGTACTCTCATTGCGTATGTACGCGACAGTTCGCCCGCGTCCTCAAGTATGAGTAACGCATGGCGCGTAAAGGCGACCCAAACTTACCAACCGGGTGAGTCGCACCCAATGCCACCGAAAAAAAATCACCCCGATGAATTAAACCGACCTGGGCATCCCGCCGCTCTGCCCTATACCTGTACTATACGTACGTGCCCTTGCGTGCATCGAAAGACCTACATAGTCGCATACACGGAGAGTGCGTGGCACATCGGGCGAACACGGTCAATTGGGAATGCGCCCGTCCATGCCGGCCCTAATGAAGATTCGATTGTGCGAGCGTCGCAGAACGCTGCCTGCCTGTATAGGCGGCGTCGAGACGGCGGCGGTGGTTGGGCGGCGTGTCACTCACATTAGCGCTGGCCCGGAAAAAGTTTGTTCGCCCTGCGGTGGCGCCCCCGTTCATTAGAGAAGACGAATAGACCGGCACCGCGAGCGCATTCGTCTTTGCTCTTTTTCTCGTCACAGGCCGCTGCTCGCGCTTAAAGAGTGGAGCGGAGGGGAAGGGGTTGATGGCGCGGTCGCAGTGTCTCTTAAAGGGCCCTCGGCGCACTCTTCGAGGGGGCATCGAGCACCGCTGCTAACAGGAACCCTGGACGAATCGGGGGAATTAACGAGCCCAGAGGGGAGAGAAACGGGCCCCGGCGAACGTCAGCTCGACCTGAGAACCAACGGGACGCAGAGTGGAAACAGCAGTGCCTACAACTTCCGGTTGACTGTCGCGCTTTCAGGCAGTTTATAATGCAAAAGAAGCGTACACTTGTGTCGGCTACGCTGTCTCTTGACAACATAAGACGACATAAGTGAAGGAAGAGTGGGAAAAGCGCCCGGAAAACCACTTTGTCCTGTTGTGCTACGCAAGTGACGAAAATGGGAAAGGATAGGGAAAGGGAAATACTCATAGTGGTATTCAGTGATAAATAATTTTGCATGCACAACTTACGATTGCGTTTCACATGGTTTGTACTCATCATCATCATCAGTAACATGATTCATGTTCGCTGCGGGGCAAATCCAAGTGAATTTAAATTGCGCCGGTCTTGAGTAAGCTTAGTCTATACTGTGTTCACAGGTTTCCTAATTTCGTCACACCACCTCACAAATCTAGTACACAATAAAATAATGACAGCGTAAGAGAGAGAGAGAGAAAACAAGGGTAGGAAAGGCAGGGAGGTCAACCAGAACAGCATCCGGTTTGCTACCCTACACTGGGGGTGGGGGAAAGGGGAATAGAAAGAGGAAGAAAGGGAGAGAGGAAGCACTGAGTACACAGCGTAAGAGAAAAGTTTAGTGTAAGCAAGTGCTCCATGACCATGAGCGGCACTGGTTAACACCCCAGGGCCAGAGCCTCTGCACATACCAATACCGAAGGGATTGGATGGGAGAACGGTCATCGCCTTAGCTCCATTTGTCTATATTTTGAAGCAATGCAACTTTTCTAAACGGCCAACGTAATGAAGCGCCGCGCACACACGCATAATTACTGAAAATTGTTGCATTTAGACGACAATATTTTGTTGATCGATTTGAGCAGTCACGAAGCCGTTTGAAGCCACAAGGGCGATGTTTAGACAACAATTCTGTGCGCTAACCGTCCTTCCCCATGCTGGCTCAACCGTCGTGCTTGCATCAGCAATAGACAGTACAGCACCAGGGTTACCTGTAGTAAATATTGTGGGAAAATCTATGACTTGTCCTAGGCCTACATGACTCGATCAACTTCACTTATTCCAATGATTCTAAAGCAAAAAAATATCGCTAATCTTCATTTGCTCTGTTATCCTAATCACTGTATTTGTTTCCCTGTAGCCGTCCTCAAGTCCGGTAGAAATGTGACAAGTGTTGCTTGACAGCACAGCAACAAAAGTTTAAGAAGTAATATATACAGTGCTCGCGGTTAGAACCCGATTATCGGGTCACGTAGCGGCTGTTGCACGCTTTTTATTCAGTTTTAAAATAAATCACTTTGATTCTCTACTAGGAGGCTGCGGTGTATTGAAGGCTTCTTCAAACAACGCCTCACCACAACAATCATCCAGGAACGTTATCATGCGGAGGCATTCGAGCTCGTGAAGCCAAGCGCGTCAACGACTGGAGCACCCTGTTCACCTAAGCTAGATGTGCTGCTTATGTATACGCTAGAAAGCGGATAAAAAGCTTCGACCACAGCAGTCTAAAAGAGAAAAGCTACAGGAATTCTGAGCGTTGTCTACTAATTCGTTAGTTTGGTTTGGCTCGGCTGTGACTTCGTTTTAGCTTAGTTTTGCTTATGTGCTTTCCTTGGCTGATGCGCGTCTACCCGTGACCTTTCCGGTAGCAAAGAACGCTCAGGCTTTAGTAGAAAGTTCTCCGATTTTCTCGGCGCATCGGGCCCCTTCAATGCTATCGTCCCAATTGAGGCGGAACTCCAGGCACGAGCTCGCATTGACGATGCAGAGTGGTCGAAAGGGAGGACAAGCTGCCGCAGTTGTACGTGAGGCGTTGCGCGAGGAAAGAGTGCATCGCCGCGATGTCGTGTCACCCTCGCTGCTGCTCTCGCAAGCTTGTGATATGCGTGCGTTCTTTGCCCGCTTAGGCTCTTGCTTACGTTCTGACTGCGTCTTGGTAAGAAGGCCCAATGAAAACGCGCGAAGAGTCTCAACGCGCTGGCTTGACCTCGAGGTGTTCATAACTCGCAGAACGCTCAGGAGCACTCACTTGGACATTGGGCCACCCCAAAATGTTGTCCGACACCAAAATTTCAAGTTGACCCACCCCAGAATTTCAAGTTGGCCCAAACCCACATTTCAGTTGTGCTGACACAAACTTTAAGTAGGTCTACCCCGAAATTGAAGTTCGCCCACCCACAAACTTCAGGTTGGCCCACCCCTAAATTTAAGTTTGCTCAGCTCCAAGTTTGAATTGGCCCTTCCCCAAATTTTATGTTGTGTGTGTGTGAAAACATTTATTGGAATGAGGTCCGGAGGCTCGACTTCTTAAGTCAAGGCGGGCCGCTCCCACGTTGGCACTGTCAGGCCAAGCCTTTCAGCGACATCATGGGCCCTCTGGACGGCCCTTAGTTGGTCCTGAAACAATGGGCTTTGAATCCTTTTCTCCCACTGTGTCCATTCTTCAACGAAGTTGGGGAGAATCGCGGGGCACCCCGCCAGCATATGTCTGATTCCAATGATGCCATTAAAATCGTTGCAGTCCATCTTAATCTCCCTCTCTGGATATATTTTATTAATGGTGTACGGTGTAGGATTCGTACCTGTTTGCAATAAGCGCAGTGAGACTGCCTGAGCCCTGTTCAGTTTTGAATGTGGCAATGGGAATCGCCTGCGTCCTAAATAGTAGTGTTTGGTGATGTCATTGTATGTTATTAAATGATCGATAGATTCCCTGACTTGATGGTGAAAGGCTCGGTTGTGACTGTCACGGTTAGCAAGTACTCGTGCCAAGTCATGAGCAACCTCATTGAGGTTTATCCGAGTCTCGTCCACTTTTCCCATATGCGCAGGAAACCATCGAATTTCAGTTCTCATAATCCTAATGTTTTCAAAAAGTTTAGCTGCAACACCAGCTACGTAGCCTTTATCAAAACACTTTATAGCGGATTGCGAATCACTGTAAATGCAGGCCCACTTATTACTCCTGATGGCTAGAGCAATTGCCACTTGTTCCGCCACCATGGGGTCCTTGGTAAAAATAGTGACAGCATCTTGCACCTTCCCTTGATAATTTGAGACAATGGCCGTATATGCGTCTTTACCTTTCACCCAGGCAGCATCAACTATAGCTGCCAATTGGTTCTGCTGTTCTATTTCCTGCAAGAGTGCTTTAGCTCTTGCCTTTCTCCTTTCGACGTTATATTCTGGATGCATGTTTCTGGGGAGAGGGTTGGTTCTGATCTTGTTCCTAACGTCAGTCCTTAATTCTACTTGCCATCTCCAAATTTAAGTTGGCCCATGTCCGAATTTCCAGTCGGCCCACTCCCAAATTATAGGTTGGCACACCCCCCAATTTTAGTTGGCCCACCCCACATTTCACATTGACCAACCCACAAATTTCAATTAGGCCGACTTGCAAATTTCAAGTTGGCCCACTCCCTAATTTCAGTTGGCCCACTTCCTAACTTACAGTTGACCCAACCCCAAATTTCTAGTTGACTCATCCGCAAATTTCGGTTGGCCCAATCCTGCTATAACCTTTCCCATGTGTTTTCAAAGAAGCCCTATGTATCTCTATGGGTATTCTCTTTTACAGCGAGTCTGTCTGTGGCTACCCTTCAGGAAAATCGTGGCGGCCAACAGAAAATGACTAGCGGCAAAGCCAACTTTCTCGCGAATGCTCTGTAGCTCAAAATCTAATGTAGGCACCTTGGAAAAAGTTACACTGAAATTGGCCGCTAAGACGACTCTATCATTACGCCAAGTTTCATTTACTTGCCACATTTAGTTCGCAATGAATTTGTAAACGTTACAGAATTCTCGTCTACTGTCTATACATGGACTTCTAAGGGAGGGAAATGGACAGCCCCACGTGTGCCCGCTAGATTAAAACTCTACTTCTAAGTTTCATTCAGCTAATTAACTAGAAACTACGCGCAGTCGGAAATTACATACAAGCGTATACTGTTTTGTGCACCCATTTGGACGGCGCCCCGGTGAACGCATATAGTCGCTCGCGTCGAGGCTCGTTATAACGGCCACCTGCGTCTAGACGGCGCTCCGTCGCCCCAGCGTCGACAACACGTAATTCTTTAGACCGGCGTCGTAAAAGCATTTGCTCGTAGCTCTGTGTATGTGTGACGTAGTGCGTGACGTAGTGCGCGCCTGATGTTCCTTTGTATTCCACATAAATGACAGATACATAAATATATGTATAGTTACATACCAACAAAAATCCAACATAATTTATACCACCATAGCAGCTTCACTGGCCAACCACCTTAACAGGGTGGAAGGCTCCTGATTTCTTTTTGCTTTATGTTATTCCTGACCGCTAAAAGCTAGAAATCGTTTAAATTTACACTACCGCAACGAATGAGTGTCTTAACTTCGCAAATTACAGATTTTTGGGCAGATATATGGCATTACACTTTTCACGTTACAGGGCTGGTGCGTTCGCCAAACAATGCTTGCGCATTAAAAACAATCAGTGCCCTACCACCCTGTGAAGAAGGATGACCAGCGAAGCTGTGAATGTGGGCCCGTTAATGGTGAACTGCACCTCCGTCGCGGGTCGGCCAGCTGTTGTACTATTTTCGGGATCGGCCCACGTATGGGTAGTGCTTTACGACTGCTTCACCTCCGCCGCGAGTCAGCCTGGCATTGCACTACATTAGGGATCGGCCCCCGTATGGGAAGTGCTTAACAATAGCTTCACCTCCGGCGCGGTCGGCCCGGTATTGCACTGTCGTCCGGGTCGGCGCACGTAAGAAAAAAAAATATGCGTGGCTCTGCTATCGCAAGCACCAGAGACCAATGGAGCTGGGGGAACGCCAGTAAGGTAGTGCCAAACCGCACACTTAGTCTAACATTTGCTGGGCTTGCCCCTGCCCCGCTGGTGTCTTGTGTTTGAGATAGCAGAGCCACACATACTTTCTTTCCCACTGCGAAAAAGAGGACCGCCGAAGTGAGCACGAGTGGTTTTAATCGAAGAGCAATGACGTCACATCACGTGTCTCCCCACCGCGCCGCTCCTCCTACCCCGCTAGGCTCCACCCACCCTCGCCGCGTCACTATGCTGCGCAAGCTCGGCGAAGCTGCGAACGTCAAGAGAAACCCAGCGAGGTTCCAACAGCTCCATTGTAAAATTGTTAGTCTATGTCCACGGAGACGAGATCCGCCAGAACCTAGCCACAAGCAGCTTCGCTGTCAAACTTACAGTGACATTACACTTCGCGAACGCGGGTTACGCGCTAGCGTCTGGACGCCGCGAACATGCACAGCGCGCGCCGTGGCGTCGAAGCACAAACGGAAACTGCGCGAACGCGGCCGGGGACGCTACATATGTCTAGACGGTGCGACGCCTATTGTGCTACAGGGAAAGCGCATATTGCTACATATGGAAAGAAGAGACGCCGCGATCATGCGAGCACTGTGGCGTCGTAGCACAAAAGGATAGGGCGCGAACACCGTGGGCGCGAACGCGGTGATTTTCTGCCCCACCACCAGGCGCCTTCCTCCTCCGGCGCTCGCTTCTCTCGCGACAAGTATAATTGCGCCGATTTCACAGACTCCGCTTGCACGTAAAAGCTAGCGCAGAATGTTTTCGACGAGTTGGCACATGTAGCTTGCGGCAACGCTAGCCCGAATGGGTGTTCATTGTGCAACACGTAATACCTGGGTGTGATAGCCTGCTGTGTTAGGAGATTGCGTGTCACTCCTCTCTGTTTCCCTCTTTCCACATTGTTTTTGTATCTCCACGTTCCTTTCGTCGTTTCCCATTGCAGGCTTGCGAACCGGTTCTTATCTTTTATATAACCTCCCTGTTTTTCTAAGCTATGTCATCTCTCTCTCGCTCTCACTATCGGTTTCTATCTCCAAGGTATATCTACATAGCGCCGACATAACGCTCCATGAGTTTTACACTTTGCCCCACGCTTTACTCCTACCGTCACACACTTTTGCGCTTTCAAGCTCGTCGTCCTCCTCAGCGCTTTCTCGCCATTCACTCGCTACTGTGGAGAAATGCAGCGGGGCTGTGCAAAGGGCTGTGCCGCTGACGCTTGTGCGAGCCGCGAGCGCTTACGCCGTGACCTAAGCTATTCGTGACGACACCGCTGCTTGCAGTATCATTATGTGGTAACTAAACGAGCGAGTCTTCAAGCACGCAAACGCAGAGTACGTGCACGCTGTGTAGCGCCTGCACGGTTGACGAGACGCGAAGGCACGCGTTGTGGTGGCTCAGCCGGCGGCAGCGTCCTCTGATCGATCGAACGCCAAGCATTCTCTTTGCGGGGCGCCTGGCCTGGCAGTCGCATAGGGACGCTTGAGTGACGCCCTGCCGCATCACCGAAGCGCGTGTGTAATTAGAGCTTCGGCGGAGTGGCTGTGCAGTACTTCGTAGATCGCAAGCTATGAATAAGCGGAAATACAACAGGGCCCGTATTCGCAATATGTATTAACGCTACGTGGCACTGCCCTTAAGAGCAGACATCAGCGTATCATTTTGTTAAACACATAAGATGCGAAGGCGAGCCGGACAATGGCAAACAGCCCTTCCGAACGGAAAGCTTTGTAAATTCAGCCTAAACCTACTTTCCTGAAACACTTCGTTGTGGTTGCCGGCAGTTGACGCTGTGTTGGGAAAATTCAGGTTGATGTCCTACGCGAACATAAAGGACCCTTCACAAAGCTTGGCAGTTTTAGACAGGCAGGCGCGGCGCATACAATGCGGGCTGACGATAGCATCTGCCAACTATACTACTCCGCTGCGTGCTTCGAAAAGGCGCTGAAATTTAAAATCGCGCACCGCGGGCCCTTTTCGAAGGAGCCCTGAACCAGCCGGAAAGTCGATGTCACGCCGCATGATGGCACCTATGTAATTCGTATTGCTGGAACTCACTCAGCGTGACACGGGTCTTCGCTAATTATTCAAAGCTACACCAGTTATTCGCTTCACTAGACGCTTTAAAGTCTAGAGAAATGGTGAAACCTACAAACCGATTGCCCGCGAGCCTTTGTTTTGGGATGTGCCGTAGCAACAGGGAGGTAATTTCGTTTGGCCCGTTTGTACCCACATCGCGCTGTAGCGCGCGATTAAATGAAATTGTCTCCAAACGTGCGCGCACTGAGGGAAATGTTTCAATGTAATGCGGAAGCAGCCGGACAACAACGCAGGCTTTCTCGTCCATAGCGCGCAAAATCGTGGACTGCACGAAACGAGACAAACGCAATGTACAGTTACAGCTTAGCGGGCTTACGGGCCCGCGGGCTCAGCAGGAGAGCGCAGCGGAGCGTCGCACGATTGGAAGACCGTTGTCTGAAAGTAGCGGCACTCTCCACCCCCGGCGCCTTCCTTCTCGATTCTCCTCGCGCGCCGGCTGTTCGCGCTGCGCACGGCACGCTCTTTCTCCTTGGCTCTCGCGGACAGTTGCGGTATTCGATGGAGGCGCATGATTTTGTGCCAGTTGCGCGCCGCAGAGGTGTGCAAAGTTTTGAAATATGGTGATAACAGCATCGAGAATGCTGATGGTAACATTTATGAGAAGGTTGGTTGCTTCTTAAAGGTGTATGAATGTGGCGTACTGATGCATAAAGAGCTTTGAGGCAAGCTATTTACTCCAGACATATGTTGCTGCCACATGATAAGATGCTTTACTTTGTGCATCCAACCTAATGCTTGTGGTACATACCTCTGTGTTTGAATTTTTTTCTTGCTTGTGTGCGCACGCGCACAGCAGCCATTAAATTCAGCGTGCCGTCTTGTAATGAATTAGTTGCGAGTGCATCGACCATCCATGTGTTTGCCTTGTGAAGGTGAAAGTAGCTTTTGCGCTGTGGTCTCTAAACTGAATAAGATCGTTGCGCCATTTAGCGCGAGCAGGCGTGCGCGATCACGTGAACACCCCCTGCACATTGCCTGTATCCGTGAGGAAACCAAAGAATAATCGGCTGACCAATTCAAAGCGAATTCAAGAACTAAAATATAGTGCATAAGCTACATTGAAGTTGTCTAAGAATGTGTAAACATAACCCTAAATTAAGCTGCCGCACCCCCAAATTTCAATATGGCCCACCCTGAAATTTCGTGTTGGCGGTGGTTTCAAGATGGCGCACCCTGAAATTTGAAGTTGGCCCACAGCCAATCTTCGGTTGGCCCAAGCCTAATTTCAAGTTTTTCCACCCCCGAAATTAAACTCGCCCCACCCCTAAATTTTAAGTTGGTCCACCCCCAAACTTAGGTTCTTCCTACCCCCAATTTAATTTTGCTCACCGACGAAGTTCAAGTTGGCTCAACCTCAAATTTCTCTTGGTACACTCCCAAATTTGAAGCTAGCCCACACATAAAGTTAACATGTCGCACCCCCAAAGTTCAAGTTGGCCCACCCCCAAATTTGAGGTGGCTCACCCCCCAATTTCAGTTTATTCAACCCCAAAATTCAAGTGGACCCTCCCTTACTACAAGCTTCCCCATGTATTTTCTGAAGAGCCCTAAGTATCTCTATGGTTATTCTCTTTTTACCAATCATCTACACTGACACTCTTATAACGACTGAATGTATTAATTTTGCAAATTACGTATTTTTGTGCAGATACATGGCATTACACATTTCGCGTGGGGGGTGTGTAGTACTCGCCAAATAATGCTCACGCATTAAAATGCAATGTAGACTAGCTAGCGCTCATTACCGGTAATGCCATTGGTGTATATGTGACGTAAATATTTTTCAGGGCCTGCATTCATTTTATCTCAGTGACTGACGCACACGTCGAAGTAAGCTGGAAACAACGCTCCTCTACAAGCCGTTATATTGGTTTTCAATGAAACAGGAAACGGAATCGTACAATCACGACGAGCGAGATCGAAAGGCTTTATCTGCTTTCATAATTGCTCACAGCGGAAAGCAGAACATATAATTCTGCATTCCCGACTGAATAACAGATGACAACGTTCAAGATGATAAAGTACCAGCAGAATATTCAGCATAATGAGTACAACCCCTTTTCATGCAACGTACAAAGTGTCGTAGCAAAAACGCTTACGAGCAGGAAGGAAAAATTAAAGAAAATGAAGCATTAGGGGCTGCTTTGACACGAAAAATAAGAAAGGTGCCTTACCTCGCAAGCAACATTGTTTTTTGTCAGAACAAAGTTATTTCGGTCAATGTTGCGCAGCCACTGCTTTTTTCGCAACGTCATGGGGCACTATAACGTAAAACTATTCCAAACTTTTCTATTCCAATTCTGCAATCAGCCCTCCACGATTGGCCAAAAAATTTTTTTGACCACCCCCACTTCACCTCTCTGTCACGCGACGTCACGAAAACCGCGATAGCTCACCATCAGATATGACGTACACACACTGATTATGCATGGGTTGACCTAACAAAAGAAAAACAGTTTATTCTGATTCGACGTCTTTTCGCCATTAGCCCTCGGCAATAGGTGAACAGTTCTCCGGCTGCACCCACTTCACTTGCCTGTCATGCGACATCACAAAGCAGCAAAAATTCATCGCGTCAAAGAGACGCGTATGCGTTAAAGATGCATTAATATGCATTAAAGGGTCGGCGGTTACGCAAATTTGACGTCAGGAGATTGCAATATATATGTATTGGAATATTTTGACGTTATAGGGCCCATGCGTTCCACATGGTATCGTAAAAACTTCAAAACCATGTGGAGGCTTCTTGCTGCAGTTACATGCGCTACAGCACGGCATAGCGGTAGCACAACATCGCAGGAAACGCAGCGTGCAACGTTCGCTGCGCCCAGTTAGCCAATCTAAGGAGAAAATGGCGCAACCGAGAAATAAAAACACAACCAAAACGCAATCCGCGCTTTTCCAAGGGCAACGGCAGGGCAACCAATCGTCGGGCAGAAAAACGGGCCCAAAACGGATTTCTGCGGAAGGAACACGCATGTTGCGAGAAGGAAGCGAGGTAGTCGCGCCGTGGCGGCAGACTTCAAAGAGTGGCGGTACTTTCAAATTGTCAAAGGACTTTCGAGCGGAGTGCTTTGCTGCGCCACCTGTCGAGCAAATTTGGAACTTAGTGTAAAATCATCAGTACAGACACCATGTTCTCGATAGCGGTCACCCACTTCAAATCGTCCCCAAACGGCCTTGTTGCTGAAACCTCTCGCATGACACAGAGGCCCGCTTCAGTGTCGAAACACTTCAGAAGCCTTTTCGCCTGCAGAGGAGTCAGCGCCGCGTTTGAAGACGTCTCGCAAGAACGCTGGTCCGCTGCGCGCTTTCCGCTAGGTATACGAGACCATCGAGCGAGCGGTCTGCTCTGTAAACACGCTGGCTGCCCTAGCGTACCGCACATGCGTAGTGCCGGCTCCTCTGGCCCGCTGGGGCCGCTGGCCCTCAAAACCCGTGGAGCTATAACTCTATAATTGTTCGCGCGCACGACCGTCACCGGAAGGGCACAGCAAGAACGCAAGTGAAACAAGTCGCACTTTCACCGAAAAGGCAAAGCATCGCTTGCGACAGCAAATTATCACACAGCCATACGAACAAACGATAGTACTTGTATCGGCCGTACCAACTATAGTAAACATTCGCTTGCTAACTAAATTAAGAGGTATGGTGTCAGCGGGCACAAGAAACATGACACATCACACTCGATGACCGCGGACACTGGCTGTCAAAACGCTGGCGTGAGGAAACGCGGCAGCAGCAGCGGGCGAAGTGATCTTCGTGTTGTCTATGACTTCAACTTAAAGTGAGCGCCCAGAACACACCGCAAGCGCCAAGCTGCGAACCGCCGACGCACATCAACTCTGCCCCCAATGCAGATCGCTCTCAAGATTCGGCCACGCGAACGCTCGCCGCCCCCACACGCACAGTTGCAGCCGGAGTAGAATGCCGCCGCCCCCTCCCTCCCATCTGCACGGCGCCTTGGAACGTTGGGTGCCTCGTGCGCGAAAGATGACGGCCCGCACCCTCTCCGCTTTCCTCCCTTTCGCGCGGGTGAGAATCGGCCACGATCGGGGGCTTCCTGCGCACTCTCACTCGCACATAGAGCATAGGGCACACGGCCACGGTACTATCCCCCTTGGACATTATTGGGGGCGAGGAGTTACGGAGTCGCCATCTGTCTGAAGCGCCTCCCTTGCGTAGTATCTGGGATCACGCAGCGCGCTCCTCATAGGTTTCGCTTACGGCGCTCCATAAAAACACCACGCGGCAGCCCTCCTGGGCATTCATGTGGGTACTCTCAAAACGAAGGAAGTTTTTGACTGTCGATATATTAATCTTGGGCAAACTGAGAGCACAGAATCGATTACCGACGCTATCTCTTTACCGAATACGTACAGTGAACGCCACTACGCGCGGTCGCCACGATGGAGTCTCCCGAACCGGCTTCTTGCGTAAAAGGTAGGCAAACGCTGAAAGTAAACTATGTGAAATATGGGTTGTCTGTGTAAACGAATGGGGCATAAATGAATGAAGCCTCACTGCGGCGAACGCAAGGGTTCGCAGCGACCGACTGCGCGTCTGCAGGCATGTCCGCGCACAATGTTTTGCTTTCGCTGTGAGCGCGTTTTGGCACCGTGCCGTGAGCTTTAGGCCGCAGCATATGAGCATTTAACAGTACACTAGCAACCATTCTTGCATGGACTCTATCAGAACTGTTCAAAAATAATTTCGTTATAGAGATCTCGACGCCTGCGGCAACTGTGATGTGTCGTCGCGACGATTCAATTATTTTTGGTCTTCTAAATTCTTGGAAATTTCCATATTATTTCTCAAGTTGCGTCGCACTGTATGTTCATGGGTCTTCTCAGCGTGCGATTCGCCTCTGCTTCTTTTGAAGCGAAAAGCTGCACTACGCCAGTCAACACCGCGCTTCGCGCGAGCCGGCGTATGTCGGAATTGGCTCCGCAAGCGTGTTCGGAGTCTGCGCAGGTGGCCACTGCCCCGCGCTATGCGTCATCGTTCGACGTTCGCCGCAAGCGCGTGTTTATCGCGGAGGCCGGCTGTATATATAACCGCGTGTAGTGTAGTGAATTTCCTAAATATATTTACTGTAGGATACTAAAATTCAACTTCATGTCACTGGTCATGTGTTTTCCACGATGCTGTACGCTTCGCCTTATTTTCGAATGATGAGATTGATGCCTGTTCAATATATGACATTTTATTCTCCTTTTTCAAGAGGTCTCACTGTACGAAAGCGAGAGGTCTCAACAGCGGCATAGAACTTCAGCAAGAATTTCAGGGGCGCCTTTGAAAAAAAGGCGGATGTTTTAATTAGCACTGCTTAATGTATATAGGAATTCCACACAACCGAACAGATGCGGCGACTGCAAAAGCGGCGATTCCCAATATACGCCGAGAGAAGGCAATTATCATTGATAAATATAGGGTTCACGCTAAATCCTGAAATACAAGAATGCACACTTACCGAGACATCAATTCGATCTAATCTTCCATCTCATGAACCTTGGAAATGAGAGTAATGGTACGGAACCATTTCATACACACCAATGTCAGCTAGTAGAAATTCACACAGGATATTAAACCACATATCAGCAGTAACATCATGTGTTTGTCGTGCTTCCAACCTGTCCTGTCGTCTAAAGACGCATTTAAGATCCCCCAAAACATTGAAAACAGGTCTGATACGCGACTTGTACGTCATAGTCAAAACCAGAAGAAAGGTCTCTTTCTCGCACTGAAAGGGGGGCACACACAAACAGTTTCCCAAGCCGCGGCCATATAAATTCACATCACACTATATAGGGTGCTCTTCCAAATCAGAGAACATTTGCTGCACATCGCACCGCAGATACTTCATGAAAAGTGTACACCAGGCAGAAACACTTGTGGCATCCCTTACCCATAATCGCCTGGTAATCAGTCAGGAAAGCGTCTAGCACGACTGCTGTGTCCAGGTGAGACTCAATTTTGCTCTGTTGAATGACAATGATGTGTAAAACCTGACAGTGCAGCGAATCACGGAGCTGCCACTGCCTTTATTTTGCTCCGCGTTCTAGGTACATTCAGAGTAGCAAACCGAAACGAAAAAGCACCTGTCATGATTACCTTAGGATGCAGTGTAGGCACACTGCATTCTTCACTTAATTAGGGGTTGTACTCATGGGCCGCGCATCTGCCCCACGCAGGGCTGAAGGGCCCGGACCGGTAATGGCGACTCGCTCGGTCGCCGGAAATTCTCGAATGTGCTTCCTTGTGTTTTTCGCTTTTTGGATCCACGCCTCCTTTCCATTATCATTTACGTCATCTGTAAATGCCGAACGTTTCTTTGTGGAATCTTCAGTCATTTCTTTCATCAGGGCTTGGAGGCCCATCTTGAAGAGACAGCGCTTTGCCCATGCTCGATGGAACTCATCCTTTGAGCCACGTGCAACTGCTTGTAGTGGTGGTATTGATTGACTGGCATTGTCTACTAGAAGATCGTTGCTTCTCATTCATATGCTCCTCTCGTGCCAACACCAAATACCTCTTTCAGACTGTCGTCATATGTTGATTATGGTGATCATTTCTATACTGTGGCAGATACCCAAAGCATGTAATTGTCCGAGAAGCGGGGCGGTACATATCGTGCCAATGCAACTAGTTCTTCGGGTTGATAACCGCGGGTGGCTGAGCATGATTTCCATACCAATACGCATACCCACTGTAGAAGATCAGCCGTGTGTTGATTATGATGATGAGTTTAATGCTATAGAATATACCCACAACGGGTGATTGGCAAATAACGGGGGGTACACATAGCGCCCACATCTGCTAGACTG
Source organism: Dermacentor andersoni (assembly GCF_023375885.2). Lineage (NCBI taxonomy): Eukaryota > Metazoa > Arthropoda > Arachnida > Ixodida > Ixodidae > Dermacentor > Dermacentor andersoni. The sequence goes on from NC_092818.1 coordinate 48,927,202, forward strand.
TGATTTCCCTACCGTGACAGACAGCCACAAAGGAATCGGCCAAGAAGCGTTAACGACGTATTGATGATGATGATTGACTCTATACTATGGTGCATAGCCGCAACGGGGGATCGGCTATTAAGTGTTTTCGCGTATCATGATTATATAAAACAAATTCTGAAGTTTTACGCGCGAGAATCACCATCTAATTATGAGGCACGCCATAGCGTGGGACTCGCAAATAATTTCGACCAACTGGGGCTGGCTCTCTAACGTGCGTCGGGGTTTTTTCCATTTCGCCCCCATCGAGATGCTGCCGCCGCGGCCAAGCTTTTCTCCCGTGACCTCATGCTTAGCAGCACAACGTCAAAGCTACTAAGCAACCACGACGGGTGATGATGATTTCTATGCTGTGGCAGACGACCAAGAAATGGGTGGTGCATGTCGTGCCGCCATTTAGCTGTCTGAGGTGGTCGCTGCATGTTATTGGTGGTCATAATTTCCATACATGGCGCATATCCACAACGGCGGAATCGCTGGGGAAGGAGCGCCTTGCTTGTTGGTTACAATGCAGATGCTTTTATACAATAGGGCACGCGCATAACACGGTTTTGGCCAAGGAGTTGACGGCACATATCACGCCAACGCCAGCTAGGTGATAGAGATGATCACCACGTGTGGATCATGATTACAATTTGGATACTACAGCACGTAACCAAAGCAGGGGATTTGCCAAGTGGTACACTTAAAATCAATAAGAAGAAATGGGGGAAATGCTAGTCACAATATAACCTTTGTCCCATTACGTAGCATGGGTGAGCACGAGTGCATGCGGGTCCCAATTTCTTTTACTTCAGATACGCAGGAATGAAGAGGCCACTTTTATTGAATTTCATTCACAGTTTCACGAGTCTCAGTTTACAGGGATTCCAACATATGCTAATCTGCATATTCTTTTTTCGGCGTGCTGTTATTGGGGGTGCAGCTTGTACGCGCGAAAATACGTGCATTCGTTCGTTTCGAATACAAGGAAAACGTCGCGTAATGAAACACAAACCAAAGGAAATATAATATAATTGTATCAAATGATCAAAAATATAGATACTCGCACAAGCTCAGAAAAAAGTATTTCTTTCGGAAACGGAAAAATTGTATTGAGGAGAACGTGGGGAGCCAGTATTCAATCAACGACATTTTGAAGATATCTTGGCGCAACGCATGGTATAATGCCGTACACAGCAAAAATTCCCAGATAATCAAAAGGCCTGCAAACAAACTAATAGCATTAGGTATTATCGCAAAGAGTGTATGGTAATGGCCATAGTTTGCCAGTACGCCCCTGTAATGCTTGCCCCTCTAAACCACGTTTCAATGAGATAAAGATTCTAGATAGAAGCCAGGACCAGACTGTGCGCGCACAGATGCAGGCATATAATATAACAAAGAAAAGCCAAGACTATGTTAGTGATACTTCCATTAGGCTGGTTCGACCGGAGACAGATTTTTTTTAGGAGCGGTTGCCCACCTAGACTGATGGGTGGTCTTGTTGCTGCGTTCCGCACGTGTCATATTTGCCTTGGTACGGGTTGCCCTGAATTAATCAGTTGAAAGTTACCGGCCGTATCGTCGTTTTGTGCTCTCTCCCCTGTCCTCGTCTTGACTAACGGTCAATATGATAGGCAGTAAATACCAACTAGGACAAACTCAAGTTCTTCCGGTGTAGTGAACACAACCAGTGGCGTTGCTGGTGTCGCGCGTCGGTGGTGCACGAGATGAGACCGAAGGAAAACTACCGGCGATAGTCAACGCGCCGTGAAATTTTAGATAGCATCGGCTTAAGGTTTACTGTTCATACCAGGACGCATGCAAAGCAGCTTGGAGGCTTGGTAGAGTGCCTATGGTCTTCTTGTGCGGAACGCTCATGCCAGCAGGGGAAGGAACAACACTGCTCTTGGTCGGCCACCGAGGCGATTGAGCGTATAGCGTTTACGGTGCGTCCACTTCGTTTCTTTGTTTTTGCGGGCATACGCAATCCACGTTAATGCAGATCCTTTAGCCATGAGAGCACGAGCAGCGCATGCGCCATCAATAGCTAGACAGCACGAGGACGGTGGCTAGGGGAACGCACATAATAAGCCCCATATTCAGAAATGAATCTTAACTTGAAGCCCATGATTGACATGATTTAAATGACGCCTGTTGTGATCGGACTAAAGGAAACGCAATGAGTGTCTTGGGTGCGTTCGCACCAGGCGTCATTTATATCTAGTCAAACATTGAGTTCAAGTTAAGATGCATTTCTGAATACGGGGGTAAAGCGCCGTAAACTGAAGTCTAGGGTTTGACGAAAACTCGTCTGGCGAGGAAATAACATGGCTGAATAAACGTACACTCGCCAACTGAAAAAATTCAAAACACTTATTGACGTTTCGGCGCCCAATACGGGTGCCTTGTTCACAATGAGCGAATGCATGGTGGTCTTTATTATATATACGTCGGAAGACGTAATGCGCTTGCGTACAACTCAGGGAGGGCGCCGAAACTGAAAGACTGAAAAGACTGAAAAAAGACTGAAACAAAAGCGTGCAGCTGAACCCCCTGTAAGGCCGATGAGAACAAGAAAACTGGCGTCTCTCCCCTATGCACGAGGCGTGAGCGAGTCATTATCAAGAATTTTCAAAGATTATGATGTACAAATCTGCCACGTCCCTTCAAGCAAGCTAAAACAACAACTCGGCCGAGTGAAAGACCGCCTCGAGAAAGAAAAATTTCCGGGCGTCATCTACAAAATTCCTTGCCAGGACTGTCATGCGTGCTACGTAGGCGAGACGGGGAACTTTAAAAGAAGGCTACAGCAGCATCGCAATGATGTAGCCAAAGGACACACGGTCTCCAGCGCCCTGGCAGAGCACCACGAAAAAACTGGACACAGTATTAACTGGAATTCGGCTTCTATCATCGAAAGAGAGAAAAAATTATCATCCCGATTGCTCCTTGAATCATTCTGCGCACAATCTACTACTAACACGATAAACCGGACACGGGGACCCCTCTCTGAGTTGTACGCAAGCGCATTACGTCTTCCGACGCATATATAATAAAGACCACCATGCATTCGCTCATTGTGAACAAGGCACCCGTATTGGGCGCCGAAACGTCAATCCGTGTTTTGAATTTTTTCATTTGGCGAGTGTACGTTTATTCAGCCATGTTATTTCCTCGCCAGACGAGTTTTCGTCAAACCCTAGACTTCATTGCCCTTCGCGAAAAGCATGGACGGTCCTCCGTAACGAAGATTCGACAGTTTGCGTCCCTCAAGTCGAAGTTGGCATCTTTTCAATGCCACCTGCAATTCAACCTGCGCTGTAAAGCCCCCAGCATCATCCCGAAGTCGCTTCACCTACCCGTCTTGGTTCGTACGCCGTTTGGAAAGCATGCTATCTCACGGTGCGAGAACCTCCTTTTACATGCACGTATCCTTGAAACGAAGGCTACCCTAAAGCGCTTGGAGAACGATGTTTTCTTTAGCCAACGCACGCTTGAGCGCACCGTTCCCACGGAATTCCACGAGATTTTACTCTACTCTAACGGAGCAGCTACGGCGACTCGACAGAAAAGAGAAAGGTGCCAGGAAAAGAAGTTTTCGTCTCTGTTGGACAAACGTCCGGCCCCTGACAACCAAGCTGGTGTTTGCAACTTGTCGTCGCACGACCTTGATACCGCAGAGCTTCATCTACTAAACCGCGGCCTGAATTTCAACATTGGTACCACGCCAAGTATGCGAAAAATGGCTTGTGCAGTTGAGGAGGCAGTACGCCATGTCGAGCCGTCTCTGCAAAATGAAGCACGTACCCGCGCTGTTGGCGCTCTTTCAAAGCTTCGTAATGCTAGGACCTCAAGTATCGGCCACCTCAATAAAGTAGCCATGAAAAGACTGCAAAATAACAAAGCCATTGTCATCTTGCCTGCGGACAAGGGGAATGCCGCGGTTGTCACGAATCGGGATGACTACGTTTCAAAGATGACGGAACATCTCCAGGACTTGACCACGTATTCAAAGGTCAACCGGGACCCCACAAAAAAGACCGAGTCAGAACTTCAGAAGCTACTGACTGACGTTTTCAAGTTTGTGCCTCCCGAAAAGAAGCATCTGTATAACCAGCTGCTGTGCCACAACGGCTCAGCTCCTGCAATATACGGCCTGCCTAAGGTTCACAAACCTAATGTCCCGCTGCGGCCTATAGTAGACTACACTCGCTCTCCGTTGCACCGTCTCTCTGCCTATCTTCATGGTGTGCTCCGACCCCTCGTTGGACGAACGCCGACATACGTAAAGGACTCCGCTGATTTTGTCGACAAGGTCAGGAACGTGACTTTAGGGAGCGAAGACGTCATGGTTTCCTTTGACATCAAGTCTATGTTCACACGCATACCTGTGGATTATGCTGTTGACTGCTGCCGAACGGCATTACAAAACGACACATCTCTGCCTTTGCGCACTCCATTCGAAGTCGACGACGTGTGCCGCCTCTTGGATTTTTGCTTGCGCAACACATATTTTTCATTTCATGGATCATTCTACAGGCAGGTCTTTGGAACGGCAATGGGAGCATCGGTGTCAGTGTCATGTGCCAACATTGCTTTGGAAGCCCTCGAAGATAAAGCCCTCACGACGTTTCAGCCCATCCCAAAATTGTTCCTGCGGTATGTCGACGACTGTTTTTCTATTATCCGCCGCCAAGACGTCGTACCTTTTCTGCAGCACCTGAACTCTTTCCAAAGCACAATAGAATTCACCATTGAAGAAGTTAATGGTCGCTTGGCCTTCCTTGACGTTGAAGTCATGCGCACTGCATCCGGCCTTTCCACGAGTGTTTACCGAAAGCCTACACACACAGGGAAATATCTCCATTTTGATTCGGCCCACCCCCTTGGACAAAAACGGTCTGTTGCCTCCACATTGTTCACCCGTGCATTCCGATTATGCTCGACTACTGACGCATGCAGAGCTGAGTTGAAGAGAGTGACGCAGGATTTGGTCAGCAATGGCTACCCCGGCCAGATTATAAAGACTGAAAAAAAAAGCGTGCAGCTGAACCCCCTGTAAGCCCGATGAGAACAAGAAAACGGGCGTCTCTCCCCTATGCACGAGGCGTGAGCGAGTCATTATCAAGAATTTTCAAAGATTATGATGTACAAATCTGCCACGTCCCTTCAAGCAAGCTAAAACAACTCGTCCGAGTGAAAGACCGCCTCGAAATAGAAAAATTTCCGGGCGTCATCTACAAAATTCCTTGCCAGGACTGCCATGCGTGCTACGTAGGCGAGACGGGGAACATTAATAGAAGGCTACAGCAGCATCGCAATGATGTAGCCAAAGGACACACGGTCTCCAGCGCCCTGGCAGAGCACCACGAAAAAACTGGACACAGTATTAACTGGAATTCGGCTTCTATCATCGAAAGAGAGAAAAAATTATCATCCCTATTGCTCCTTGAATCATTCTGCATACAATCTACTACTAACACGATAAACCGGACACGGGGACCCCTCCCTGAGTTGTACGCAAGCGCATTACGTCTTCCGACGCATATATAATAAAGACCGCCATGCATTCGCTCATTGTGAACAAGGCACCCGTATTGGGCGCCGAAACGTCAATCCGTGTTTTGATTTTTTTTCAGTTGGCGAGTGTACGTTTATTCAGCCACAGCGCCGTAAACTGGGCTTCAAGAGCTTTCCGTATCACGAACCAATCACCAGTGCCGGTGCGGCGGCGCTATTTGCCTTAAAAGAAATAAAACCACTTTTCTGGCTCACTGCCACCTGTGCAGGCCTAGTAACACCACAAGAACATCCGATCTGAATAGTAGAGACAATACATTGCTAACGCTGTTTCCTCAATGTGAGATGAAACTAAAGAATGGTTGATTTTACCACTCCTTCCTTCCTATCAGAACGGAAAACGAGCAGCAAGCGCTACATTTCATCGAAGCGAGCGATCTCAGTTATCTGGGCGGCAGAATGCAAGTCACCATTGAAAGGTAACCAGCAAAGACCCATGACGGTGTTTGCTGCTATACGACGCCTATGCGTACTTGTTGTAAAGTACTACGTATGACAGTAACGTATTAGAATACAGATTTGTGAAATAAGACTTCGTGCAACGCTAATGCTGCAGTACATTTTTGAATATACGCGAGAACCAGTGCTTATTCTGTAATGTACTATACATGCAATAATACCAGCCGCCGGACCTGACCCTCGAGATTCAGATTCTACGACGCGTCACCGCGGTTGCTGCTTTTGTTCTGAATCCAGCGTTGCTTGTCTTTTTAGCCACAACTTCACCAGGCAGACAATAACCGCCATATTCTCGGACGATCCTCGACTCCACGCTCTTCCTCCACTCCACCGTGTTCAGCACAGCGTGAACATATCGACTGATGAAGATGCTATGCTTCTGAAGTATTGCCGTGCATGATCATGCAGTGCAGTGACCACTTATGTCTTGGGATGGCACTGCTATCTGCTTACTTGAGTAGATTTTTTCTGCAATGGTGATATGGATAAGACGAACTCCTACATTCAAGTTAGGGTAACGTCGGAGATATAAAGAATGACATCCCAGCCTGAAACTTAGAAGCTATCGAAGTGGGTGGAAGAAAATTATGTAGTGGGAGAATTACAGGAAGGGGTACAGACCAGGCAGACGCTTATCAGTAAATATATTTGCACTAACTCAAGGCAAAAATATTGCAATAGCTCAGAATAAGCCTTTAGAGATAGCTTTCCTTCATGATAGAATAACCTAAAACGCCCACAGGGAATTGTTATGGCATATTCTAAAGCGCGAAGGCATAGACGACGATTTGGTGGAGCTGCTTAGGGAGATATACAGAGCCATCCGAGGACAAATGGTACGGGAAGGCCGAAAATGTAATGAATAGTGGATTTCACAAGGGACTAAAGCAAAGATGTCCTCTCTCTACATTGTTGTTCAGGTTTTATGTTAAGGGCACAGAGAGGCGACGGAAAAACTGTGAAATAAAGTTTAATTTGTCCTACATGTGTAATCGACAAATGGTGCAACAGAAAGTCCCGGACTGAAGTATGTAGACGAGATAGTGCTACTAGCGGCAAATGCAAGAAATCTACAGACACTTGCGAATATGTGTGCCAGAGCAGCGACAAATCTAAGGCTTACGTTTATCACAGGGAAATCAGCCATTATTACCTTTAATTAAGGGACGAGTAATTACGTGGTGTCAATTGAAAAGCAAGTCAGACCCGTAGTCAATCAATATAAATACATAGGCGTATGTATAAACAAAAGCGAGTCTTACTCAAGCACCTACCAATATAATCTGAAAATAAAGGAGAAGCGTTATGCAACAATAATGAAACAGGGCACTTTGGGCACACATAAACATGTGGTGGAACGTGGAATCAGTAAAGGAGTTATGCTACCAGTACTAACGTTAGAAACTGCCATAGTGTTCTTACGATGAGACATATTGCCGGAGTTGGTAGTTAACCAAAGATCGGTAGGCCGGCTGGCTTTCGGAGCTCACTCTAAAACAACAAATAAGGCAGTGCAGAGTGACATGTTTGCACCTTTTTTCTGAATTCAGAGCAGCGCACCTCCAAACTGGTTTTGAAGAAAGACTACGGAACATGGATGAAAATCAATGGGCGACTAAAGCGCACAATTATCTCTAGCTGAAAAGCGTAACCACACAATGAAGGAAGGGGTCAAGAAAAGTTGGCAACCAAATACAGGGTAATTGAAAGTCCAAATATGCAACCAGGAGAAATTTGAAAGAACGTGAGAAATACAGAGAGAGCGAATTGGATGCAAACAATGGAAACAAAGGAGACCGTGGAAATTTTCAAGAATGAGAAGAAAGAAATTACAAAGGAAAATGAGTACGATGACACAAAGGGCAGCGTCTTGCTTTTTGAGGCACGAGCTGGTTGCCTAAGGACAAATACATACCGGAACAAATATTCGCAACAATGTGAGGCACGTGTTGGCTGCAGCGAAAATTCAGAGACCGCGCAGCACATCCTAATGGCATGCGAAGGGAATAACCCACTGAGACCCTCAGGTAACGTACACCTTCCAGAAGTGCTTGGAATTAAAGTGAACGGAAGCATCAACTGGTCAGCACTCGAGATAAGCAAGAGACATTTAGAGTACTGGTGGAAAAAAAGCACGGAAGAGATTGATACCACCGGATCTGCTACAGACAAGGGTAGTGACACAAAGTAGATAGAGAACTTTTGAAGGAGAGAACAAAGATTATAGACACGTACAAAATATGCTAGAATGAAGAGCGTGCGCAGCCTACCTGATTAAATCAAGCACGCTAGGTGACTATTCGTCCCCGCCCTGTTTCTAAGGGGATACCAATAAGTGATCATTGAGTTGTTTGAGGTGGAACGTCCATGAATGAAAGAACGTTCTAGAATACGCAGGTGACATTCCTAACTGACACTTTTGAAAGATTTTGGTTTTGGATCGATCCTGCTTTAATTCCGGTGCACAAGAAAACAATAAAGAGCTAACAGAGTACAACAAAATATATTTTAGCTTTGTTCATTGCATAACAGATTTCCTGGACACTCTAATCGTAGAGTGAATGGGAGTCGAATGAACAGCGGCGCAAGACCTCAATTTTGTACATAGCAATCGAAGATTAATTATCATGTCATACTTCTTACAAAGTGAAAGCGGTGCATAGTACATGTGTAGGTATCGTATCTTTACAATGACAAATTGATGCTATTTACGGAACCAAAGAGTGAACTGAGTGAACCGTTCAAAAACACAGTTTACTGAATATTTGCCAAATGTGTGCACAACTTCCTGATTTTCTGTAATATCAAATAAACACGAGAACAGAAGATGACTAACTATACAAATGGCTAACGTAGATTCAAATAGTTGCTCTAATAAATAAATCTCTCAAGAAAAAAAGGAGAGGATGCAGAGCTTACTCCTTTCTTGACGATGAACGATGGTGTTATCTTTCCAGCCAATACGATTTCCTTTCACGTCCTCATCTACTTTCTTTTCACGTGACCATTTTCTTCGTTTCTAGCTTAATTTTAATCCTCGAGCGAGAATGTGCGACGATAAACACTTCGAAGCTATTCCAAATGCAATAAGAGCGCAAATTTTGTATAAGATTAGTTACTGGGGAAACTAATTGCCCAACAAATTTGTTTTAAACACTCTCAAAACAGTTTTTGTCACTCTCAGGCCCACCTTTATGCTATTAAACGCTGCATTCATGCTTTCATTCATTCATTCACTTCACCAGCAAGCCACTTTAGCAGAAGCCTCTCTGGTTGCATTCTTTGAAATAATTAATTGTGGTGCTTAACGCCCTGTAGTTTCAGAGTGTGTCACGAGGGTGAGCCGTATTGGAGAACTGCGAATTGATTTTAGTCATCTAGGGATTCTTAAGCTTGCATCCAAAGGACGGTACAGCAGTGTTTTTGTTTCCAATGAATTATGGCCGCCGCTGCCGTGAATCGAACCCGCGACCTTATACTCAGCAGCGAGACGTTACAATCATTGACCCACCAGTGTGGTTGGTTCAAGCCCTGCGCCTTTTCGTCTACGCTAAAGTTCCAACTGCAACAGCACGAATGATGTGCGACAATTTGCGACAGTATAAGTGACGCCAAGGCTACCCAGAAATCTGTCATAAACGTAGCGCCGAAGGGGTATCTCTCGCGCACAGTGGGGATTTCTGCCCGTTCATCAAGCCATATATGCCCAGAAAGGGCATTTACGCTGGAACTTCCTTTAAGAGCAAGTACGAACCATGATGTTGGACGTAATGGGAGTCGAATGAACAGCGGCGCAAGACCTCAATTTTGTACAATTTTGGCCTGCCCGCCGAAGTGGCCACTATCATCGACCCACTTGCATTCAAGCTACTCATCGAAAATATCCCTTTGTAATTTGTAGTATCTATCTTTGTCACTAACTCCCCACTTTCTCATGTAATGTCTCAACAGAGACCTTTGAGGAAATGAATAAATAAATAAGTAATATTATAGTAGGTGGCCAGCTGATGGTAAAGTTCGAGCACTTACGAACGATAGCCTTTGTTAGTTTGGCCCGGTACCTTTAGGCTACAAAGCTCAGGTGGCTTCAGTTTATCGAAGGAAATTTATATGGTTGATGGCTAAGTATACCGTAGTCTTGATATGTTTTATATCTGAAGTGGGATTTTATTTTGCGCTTTTTCATCATCTGTATATTATCATCATCATGTGCGTGGCCTTCGTATTCATCGCGCGTGTGAACGCATCATCAGCGTGCACACTGCCGACGGTCCTTCGCAGTGTCTCTCAGGCTCATTCAAGGTGAGCCCCTAATGTGACGTCACAAGTGGTGGAAGTGCTTCTGGGTCCCCCGTCCTATGCATGACCGGCCTACACCCTGGAGCTTCGTTCAAGCACCGCTTCTGTCCACTGTCCGCCGGCATGCCGCAGGACGAAAAGCCAGACACTTCTACCCTAATCATCCCGATACTGCAAGCCCCACCTTTTCTGATCATCAGTGGCCAATGGTGCAGTCCCCGTCTGTTCGCTGACCCTCGCGCTAAAGACATTGAGGACGGACTTGACAATTACGAATACGAGCGCGTGAGCTCTGCCAATCAAAGGGATGATCTGCTCAAGCTCCGCTATGTATTGTTCTATCTAATGGGTGTAGCAAAGAACTGCTTTTCCAACCATGGGATTGATTTCTCCAATTGGACCATCTTCAAGCCGCAGCTTTGACAAGTGTTTGGCACGCCGGCGGTTCGCTCCACCCTTGAGAAAGAAACTCTCGATGCTCGCAAACAACACTCCGGCGAGTGCTACACAAAGTTCATCGAGGATTTGCTCGCACTCTGTCGCAGTGTCAAGGATGCAATCACTGAGTCGGACCGGGTACGTCACGTTCTTAAAGGTATTGGGACTGTGGCCTGGAACGCGCTGCTGTCAAGAACCAGGCTACTGCCGCTGACATCGTCTTGACGTGCCAGCGCCTCAATTAGCTCGAGTCCGGGCGCTTGCAGCCGGACTTCTTCGCACACCGCTCTACAGCACACTCTGCCCGGCGTGTAACGATCCGGGCTATCATACAGGAAAAACTTCAATCACTCTGCCTGTCACCTCCATTGGTGCTTCCTGCTCAGCCTTTGGGTGCATTGTTGCGCGACGTCATCAAGTAGGAGCTCGCGTCCATGACCTGCTCTGCGCACGTGGACCGTCATGGCGTCGCCTCTCGCCCGGTACCAACATATGCGCAGGCTGCCACCGCGCCTCCAACCAGTATTCGTTCCACCTTGCCTCCATCCACGTACGCGCAGGTTGATGTCTCTCCTCCGGCCAATATCCACTTAATACCACTTGAGGCTTCACCGTCCCATCTGACCTCACCATCTCCTAGAGCAAACAGCGCCCCCTACGACCCGTCTTGGCCACCATCTCATCATATCTACTACTACTGTGGTTATCGCGGCCACATATCACGTTCTCGCCGCAAGCGCTAACAAAATGAGCGTCGCGGGTGCGACATGTGTGAACGCGACGTGTATTATGGTGGGGTCTTTTATCAAAGCCGGCGTTAAGCTTCCCCTCCGCGCCGTTCCACATCTCCGCCCGCAACGACAGAGACACCTAGTGGTTGACACACTAACAAAGGCAGCTCACCTTCGCCCTCCCACCGCTTCTCGTCACCGCTTCGGCCAGCTTCGTTCACCTCTGACGGGCGCCCGTAAAACTAGGTAATGTAGTTTTAGGAGTACAAAAATGTGCGAAGCTTGCACTAGTGGGGCAAGGCTGTAGTCAACAGCAGAGCTTGTGATCACCTAGCTTTTATGTGGCTTGCCTAAGTTGTTTGTAAGTTTTGTGAGGTTATGCTAGGCTTTGCTAAATTGTTGTCTCGGGCGGCTTGACGCTGGAAGTTTTTGAGCAGTCGCATACCGGGATCGCTTTCTCGGCGACATCAAGCGTTCAGCCACCGACTATCGCGTTCCCTGGACTGAAACTCGGGATCCTCGACTCGGCGTCGCCTCTTCTAAGTTGCACTTACGGCGCATTGTTCCGGATCAGCTCAGCGGTGACGTATCGCTTCTCGCTTGGCAGTACGGCGATCATCCTAGTAAGCCGCTTCTTCTTCGGGCGTCCGGACTTTCTTCGGTCTTCCCACGCAGCACGTACTCACGGAGTAGAGCAGGCGAGAGGTGTGTCGCCATGCCGGCTGTTCCGAGCTTTTACTCGCCTTTCACGTCACGACTTCGCGCTACGCGCGTGGGGTGCAAGGAGGTTTCATGGCTCGGTGCTCTCGCAGGTGGTTGATAGGCAACGTAAGGCGGCGCACAACTGGGCTGAGTTTTCTGGTAACGCACCAGGGTGGAAGTAAAACCTTAAACAGCTCCGCTGTTAAAACTGCATTGAGCGTCAGGACTACAATTCCTCCAGCGCGCCTTTGTAATATGATATCCGTGTTCGTTGAAGGTGCGGAAGTTTAAGCTTTGGTGGACGCCGGTGCGATGTTATCTGTGATGCAAGTTGATTTTTGTAGGCGTCTCATGAAAGCTACGACGTCTTACTATAAGCCCCCACTTGCTACAGCTCAAGGCAACACTATCCACTCTTCCGCGTTTTTTACTGTGCGTGTATGGATCAATGGCATCACCCACCACATGCAATATGCTTTGATATCACCTTGCAGCAACCAGCTGCTTTTAAGTTGGGATTTCCTTGCTTCTGCTTCTACTACTACATCTTGTGGGCAAGGTGTGGTACATATGACCAACACCCACTATTTGCTCGGCGATGAAAAGTACAAGCCACTTCACCTTCTCGCTGCAAAAGATACCAAACTACCTCCAGGCTGTAAGCAAATTCTGACCATCCCGTGCGACAGACCGTGGTGATGTTTCAATGTTACCTTCTGTGCGTTGTTTCACAAAAGGGATAGCCAATGCATAAGGCCTCTTTAGATTTTACATTGCTTTTGCGCCTCTTTCTGCAAGGAACACAACACCTGAGAAAATTCTCCTTCCTAAAAGCACCACTTTGGCTTGCGTCACCGATGGTTCAGAGCCTCATTTCTCGTTCTCCAGAAGGATGTTCCCTCGGTAATACCACCTTCTGGACATTTTCCCTTTACCTGCGCTCTCGCAGCCGTTATCAGCTCTGACGTGACTCCTTCGCAGACGCAGCAGGTACTTTTCTTTTTGAGCATAAAGGTTAATGCCAATTTTTTCGACATTACGACAGGCTTCCGTCACAGCGCATCGCACTCAGAAAGACGGCGTTCGGCGCCGCCCGTATCAGGCGTCTCTAGCCGAGCGCAAAATCATTGAGGAAAACATCGCGGACATGCTGGGACTTGAGAAAATCCGCCCATCTGCTTGCCCTTGCTCGTCTGCCATCGTTTTGGTCCGATAAAAGGTGACTCCTTGTGATTTTGTGTCGGTTACCGAGCGCTCAACAAGATCACGTGCAAGGACGTGTACTCCATGCCTCGCCTCACATTCAGGATGCCTTCGAGTCCTGGCAAGGTGCCGAATACTCCTCCAGTCCCGATCTGCGTAGAGGTCTGGCAAATTCTGATACACGAAGACGACAAGAAAAAAAATTCATCCACAATTCCGATACTCCCTAAGGCAAAATGTGAGCGCATCTCTATACGTGTTTTCATTTCACAATATACTGAGGCAAGAAATTTGAGAAAAACGTGTAGCACAGTCGGCAATCATCGAAAATCTCATCTCTAGGTCGAGTGCGTCGGCCTTTATACATGACTCGTTGAAGGTTTCAATGTATTCCCTGGTGTCGATTGGCTTTCAAAACGTACTGTACAATTCGCGTCGCGCATACAATCAGATTAAAAAACAATCGCAAACCATGCCAATCGAAACAAGCGCGAGCGAGAGCTGACGCGAGCAGGCGATAGTACGAAACGAGCCCTCCGGCGGGAACCAGACACGAGTACGCATCGAGTGGTCGGGAGGGTTCGTATAAAACGTGTTTCCAGCGCACAGGGGTGCTATGCAGGATGCGCCGAGTTTGGCGAAACTCGGGATCTTCACGAGCTCTGGCAACACCCCAAGATGAAAGCACAAATGGTACCGAGACACAGTTTATCTTTCCACAAGCCTCCAGTTTCATTGGTTTATCTAGATTCACTCTGGGTGGCTATCATTCCTTGGGCGTTGCCTTCTGGGCGGTCGACAAACAGGGGCTCACGTGATCATACCGTCGGTGCATGGTCGTGCCTTCTTTCACTTGTTTGTCGTTCCACTGAGTGCATTACACGTACAAGCGAGTTATAAAACAAATGCATTTAGTACAATATTATTAGTTAGTTTAACGTGGTTTAAAAGCATTTTAGAGCTTACATGTAGACTGAATGTGTATTCGACTAATTTGTTATTTAGTACGCTTCGCATTATACCACGAGGGAACGCTGTGGTGGCGTCATCACATACATTCATCGGGCGAGCATGGCGGCTAAACATTGAAGCCCAGTGTAAACAAACTCGTACAACGAGCTTGCAGTGCGTGTCGTAGTGATCAGGCTCGACGATGACCACTGTTTCTTGGATAGTTCTGTTCCTCCGTGAGCAATATTTCCCTGCACCCCGAAAGACTGCCAATAGCTTAGGCGATTTTACAGATCGCAACGCGCACCTACTGTTCACGGCACAATCCTGAACAAACAACTTATCCGTTGCTGCTTCTGTGAGTGCGCTGAGTTCCTCCCCTCTGCGTGACTGCGAGCGTCACGAATATTGCATAGCGTGTGCTAAAGGAAGACAGCCGATATAGCTAAGATGCGACAAGGAGGTGGTGCCGATGATGGATCTCGCAACCAACACAGTGAAGGAGACATCGACAAACTGCAGATAAGTATATTTCTACTGTTTCATATTTAGCATAATAATAGTGCACGGATTAAGTCACTATCGTAGTAACGAACTGAATGTCCAGCAGTTTAAAAAAGGCATTGAGAACCAATGAGTGTTCGTGCTTTTACATGTACGTGGGCCCGCGAAAATATGGAAAAAATAAAGCTAACCTTCACTAACTTGGTGAGATACCAGAAATTCATCAGTGACATTCAGCCCGCAAAATCTATGGAATAGTATCTTTATCCAGGTGAAATATCAATAGCAGGTACTGATGTAAAGCAGGGAACTTATACAAAAATTTCATGGTTTGAACAGCACATGGGAGGCATTCCTGAATCGTGATCGCCACATTACCGATATCCTTGAAAAATGTTTAGAATAATTGCATTCTACCTGTTATGCAATATGGCACATAAACCTGGAGGTTAACAAAGAAACTTGAGAAGTCGAGGACTGTGCAGAAAGCGAAGTAACAAAAATTGTTGGAGATAGCATTAAGGCAGGAAGACAGTGGCGTAGTAAACCGTGGCAACTGATATGCTAGCTGAGATTAAGAAAAAAAAAATGGAATCGGCGGGCAGGCCATGCACGTCTTCAATCACTCGTTGCCAATTTATAACAGGTGATTACATAAGCATGACAGAATGGATGTCAAGAACTGCAGCCGAGGATGGTAGAAAATTGCGTAATTGGACAAAAATATGATGTTTGTAGGCATAGGATGCAATCAGCTCGCATAAGACGGGATTGTAGGGAGCGGCATTGGTTTTGCAGTGAACAAAAATAGGTTTGTGGTGCTGACAGTAGAGACTCGTGAGGGTGCGAGGACACCTCAGCTGTTGGCACACTAGTAAACATTACAATTGGCTCTGAAAAAGCAACCCGTTATGAAAAATAAAGCAACGTTGTCCCGACAAATTGTTTTATTATGCATACACTAAAGGCTTCCACAGTTAAGGGCATTTAATACCAATAGTGCAATGAGCATTTTTATTTGTAAATATTGGTTTATATGCGGTTGATTCATTCCAACAATCCACTTTTTTTGCAGCAAAACATTCTGCTGCTGGAGGCACTCAACCACCTGGTGGCAGTAGGCGAGCGCCAGGAAGGTGCTCTTGAGAGTGTGGCAAGGTCCAGAGGGCTACTCTGCAACAGTAAGATCAATGCCCTCACTGCTCTCCAGTCGAGCCCCCAGAACACACCTTATAAAGGAGCTTTCAGTTTATTATTTTGTTTATTATTCAAGAGCATGAATAAAATTATTGCAGTAAACATTGTGCTGTGCATATTATGACACTTGTAACATGCACTTGGTGTCTCTTCAAAATGGGCAAAAACGTAAGACAACCTGTGCCACTCTTGGACCATGTAAATGAAAAAGACACTAATGCAGCATATACGTCATTGTGCTGTTTGTTCTTTCTATGTGCAAGAATACAGTGCGTGTTGATTAGCCACAAGATGAATGGTGTGTGTATTTCACAATGAAAAGACAGGAAACGGCATGAGCTTAATAATGCT
This sequence comes from Dermacentor andersoni, assembly GCF_023375885.2. Lineage (NCBI taxonomy): Eukaryota > Metazoa > Arthropoda > Arachnida > Ixodida > Ixodidae > Dermacentor > Dermacentor andersoni. The sequence continues at coordinate 48,943,641 of NC_092818.1, forward strand.
ATCACCTATAGACTGTGCATATGAATGCAACACTCCCCGATTTAAACGTGCCATTACATGCATGTTCGATACCACATATTCTTTAACAATGTCATATATTTGCATGTACTAATTTTCACACAACTTAAGCCCATGCAAAGCTCACTTGTGATGTATCCATTTCATAGGCCAAATAATTGTACACTTTGTCCTTTTGTGTTGTACGAAAAGCGGCATCCTCTAGTCGGATACAACTTCACAAGACAGGAGAGGCCCCGCCCAGATGACCAAAGTGCAGCTGCCCATTGCCTCCACGTTTAAAGAAATAGTCTCTCTCCAATGAGCGGGTATTAGTGTGTCCAGCGGCACGACATCAGTGTAGAGTGTGTACCCATTGGTGCAGGCTTGTGTTCACCTGCCACTGAAGTGCAGATTCTGCGGCCTCCTAAAGTTGTATCCGACTATAGAATCACGTAATGCCTTGCACTGGTTGCATAGACTTTAGCAACTTGATAGCACACAATGATCAGGAACAGAAATCTATAAAGGCACCCAAGCAAAGCTGGCTGGCCACACTTCCATTATGAGGGGCTGTAAAAAGGTATCGCCAAATATTCCCATGACATCCTTGAAAAAGAGCTGGTGTTTGGCACTTCTTTAGAATCAAAAACAGATTACAGTGAATGTTGTGAACCACGTTAAAACAAACTGAGCTTGGTTGTCTGCACAGCATGTAATGGAAGCTTGTGCTTCACATAGGAAACAAACTGCTCTGTCCAGTACAATTGTCGAGTTCGGTGTGGCACCTATTATGTCATTAGTGTCAACATCCAAATTTTTAAAGACCATTCATTTCACCATTATTTTTGTATGACGATTCTTTCAATCAGTGCTTGTATTACATGAGCAGGTGGATGTGAAAGCAAAGCTTTGTTTGCAAACCTTCAGACTTCCATAATTCTGTGGCAAGGCACTGGCATGGTGTCGAATAGCTCACACTTTCTCGGTCCTGCACCAACGAACAAAGAAGCCCAATGCTCTATTTGAAGTTGGATCACGCAACAATTCGACAGCACACAAAGAAGAGTAACACACACAGCACAGCGTTCTGCTGTGTGTATTTCTCTTCTTTGTGTCCCATCAAATTGTTGTGCAATTCAACTTCAAGCTTCTATACCAATAAAACCAGTCTTCAACCTCATCAATGCTCTAGTTATTAAGCCACAATGGCGCACATCTTTGAAATGTCCCAACACGAATTAGCTCTCCAACAAATCACCACAAGCGTAAAATTTTGCTGCACAGGTGTATGCACGTGCCATATTCTGTACCACTAAACTCGCCGGAATCGAAGGGGCAAGCATTAACCAGCCTTACTGCTGCCGTTACCATCATCATCATGACAACAATAGAAAGACAGTGCTGCGTTTCAGTAAAGGCAGTGCCGGAGGGAAAGCCGTGACAGCGAGGCTTACAATAAAAATAGCAGTTACAAGACACGTTCAATACCAAAATACGCTACATATCGCTCATCCTACTTTGGCATTGCGGCAAGCTTTTACACGTTTGAGCATGTCACAGTTTGTGTAATCATTGCTCTAAAGCTGTACAAAAGGTCTATTCCCTCTGCAATCTTTATTTTTATCATGGCGGGTTAAAGACCCACTTTTCATTGGCATCTGCACCACATTTCTCCCGATATGTAATTTTGCCTTGGTGGTTCACGACATCTTCACGCACACCGAGTTCTGCAGAGCATTGGATCTGCATTGTTCTACTGCTGAAGAATTAGAGCCCCATTATGAGACGAAAATATATGATTTGTCCATACATAATAACGCTGCCCCCACTGGCAGGTGCACAAACAGTGAACACAGCAAACACTCTTAAGTATTTTCTTCATGCAAGCCAGCACACTAATGTTCCCAATGCATTTTCATTTCGCCATAAATGCATAGACACAACCGGCTTGGTGCGACATCCACATCTCACACTGCAACGAATTGTGCAATGCCTTGCTGTTTCATAGTGCGGCCGATATATGACGCATGACCATAATTCAGCGTTATCCATACTAACTTGTACTAAGTAATCTCATAAGAAAAACCAAGTTCTTTATGAGATTAGCATTCACAGGGTACTTCACACAATTTGTGATATCCATTTATCTATTCATACTTCATTAACCTCTTTCCCCAAAAAGTGAGCCATTTGGAAGGCACCCTGATAGATAACTAGAACAATCTGTAAAAATTCAGCAACCAGCGAAAAAGTCATTATCATAGGCTGTCGCATGTGTGATGTCGGTAACACAAAATTTAAGTCGGCTACACAGAAGTGACAAATTTGGCAATATGGTGCGTCTAGACATTGCTTCACTGCTAATCACAGTAACGCTGACATTGAAGGCGCCTTAATTCCTACGTACGTTCCGTCGACATACCCGACTACGTTCGTAATGTTTCCGCGAAGTAAGTAGCGTTCTTTTATAAATGCCCGCTCAGCCGCAGTCTTCGGGAAAGCCAGCCACCGCTTCCGCACTGCCGCATCAATAAGCGCATCAGACATCTCTGACACACACGCTCACAGTAGTCTGATGGCGTCCAATGTAACGCTCGGCGCCGACGCTTCCCTGAAAACTCCCAGTCCTGTAGAAACTGAGGGCGCAGAGGACTTGCTCTTCGACGGTGAGCGAATGAAGCCCGCCACGCTGTCTCCATATACGAGAGTCTTCGCCTAGCTCGTCACACAGCCAGCGCACCGATGTCTTCGACAGGCGAAAATGACGCTGAAAATCCACGGCGGTCATGTACGTGAACGGGTACAAACGGTCATACTGACGCTTGCTGCCGCTGGATGAAATAACACAGGCTGCTGCTGCCGCCGCCATGTTCCCGAGTTGAACTCGGAAGGGGTTTCGCGATGCACGAGTTTAGCACGAGTTCGCCTGTCAATCAAAGCCATAGGTCACGCCCCGCGCGAGGCATGTAACTCTTGTGCGCGCACCCACCACGGTTGGGCCACGCCCAACTTATCTTTCGGCAGCAGCGACGTGGTGCCGAGCTGACAGGCATCAACAATATTCACCACCGACATAAAACACGCACAACGCACTGTGATCGGTGATGTACTGCGCACTACTATCAAAAACAAAGCGTTGACTGTCGCTGGCTTATGCATATATCTTCTCGGGCTGAGATGGCCCCACAGCACGGTTTCATTGCCTGCATTGTGGCGACGTAGCGCACAGTAAATAATTATCGGCACGCCACTGCAGCTGCTTGCAAGGCGTCGATGCACCGAGGGTGACGGCGATGCTGAGGAGTGCGTATCGCAGCAGTGGTTTGAGATGGCTGCTCTGTCATCGGTGTTGTATCGGAGCCACAACGTCGTAAACACGATTAGCGTCCGAGAATCGCTCGCTCTTCTAGACCCAGTGCAATGGCATTTCTTCATCACAAGCACTGCGCACTCAACAGTTCCAACACCTTCCTCAGTTCGAAGTCTCATTTCATAACCGCACACAAGAGCCCTCACCTGCCAAAATGCAATTGCTGCGGTGTTGTTACGGTATCCTTCTGCGATCGCTGCTGGCTCCAGCATAAGTAATCCGCAAGCACCTTGGTGCGCACAAAACACTCAAATACTGCGTACATGCGCTCAGAGGCACTTTCACTGGGCAAGCGATGACAAGCGATAAATTGTGTCGCTGGGAAGCACGCACTTCGCAATGCATCGCTGAGGCTTCGCGCACAAAGATAAACTGTTACATTTTCACTAAACTGCGTCACTACGGGCACTACGCACCACCATTTTGCAGCGACAGCCGTTGCTCCCGTGACAAGTGTGTCCTTTTTAGTTGGTCAAGCGGAGGCCTTAAGGCGCCTGTGATGAACAGCCGTACCACGGCGCTGCGTTTCTATTCTCCTAATAGAGAAAGAATGGTGATCACTGACATTATTGAGAATAGTACTGTAGCGCCCCTAGGTGACTTCTCACCGTATGAACTGCCTTGGGCGCGCGACCCGCTTCAATGTATCCGCTTCTAAGCTTCCGCCTCACTGTCGCCACTCGCGGCAAGAAGTGCAAAATTTAATGATTTGCTCGATCTCCGTTTGTCATCAGAAATTTCTAGCATTCAAAACGAAAAACAGACACTTAAATAAAAATGTTCGTTATTTTATTTGTTGTATTTTAACGTATTCGTTTGAGCGAAAGCGTAAGTGCAAGAATGCGCTGCATGTACCCAGTTCGCATTCGATGGAGGATAGAAAGATAGTCCCGAAAGAGGAGGCACGCCCTTGACGCGCCCGCGAAAGGCGTGGCAAGCGGCTCACGGCAAGTGTGCAGACAGACAGCGGGACAGTCACGGTATTGCTAAGTTGCGATAATCCGTTGATAACAATACGCGGCGCTGGCGCGTTTCGTTGTGCAGCCGTCTGCGCTTGAAACGTGAAAGTAGCGTCCCGCGCAGGGTGCGCTCATGTTGTCATACGCGGCTTTTTGTCTACGTATTTTTTTGCCGGCAGCCTTTGCGCGTCCCGCGCTATCTCCGTTCACTGACTGCCGTCGAGCAAACTCGCGTAAAACTCGGGTGAACGAGAAACTCGGCGCATCCTGCATAGCACCCCAGGTCACTGAAGGGGCCGCTACCATTGGTCTCCCGTTCGCGGCTCGCGTCTTTCATCTGACGCTCCGTGTTTGCTCTTTCATCTTTTGCTGTTGTGCTCGTCATCTCTATTAAACTGCCACCGCCAACACTCGCCGCAGGAAAAGTCCAATAAAGGCTGTGCTCTAAAATGGCGTTTGCAATCCCAGATAGCCTTTAGGAGTTCAAAGTCATGCCCAACGGCCTCTCGAATGCTCCCGCAACTTTTGAGCGCATGATTGACACTGTTCTGCGTGGCCTGAAGTGCAAGAATTATTTGTGCTATCTGGATTATATAGTTCTTTCATCGACATTTTCTCAGCACCTGCAACATCTGCACGAGGTTCTCACGTGCCTCGCCAACGCTTCCCTTCAGCTCAAGAACAAAAAGTGTCGTTTTGCAAGCAGGAGGATCAATGTGTTACGTCATATTGTGGCAAGGAAGGCATTTGGCCTGATCCTGACCAGATTTAGGCGATGCTTCGCTTTCCTTGTCCACAAATGTCCAAAGAGTTATGCAGTGTCCTTGGCATAGGTTCCTTTTTACGACGAGTTATACGCGACTTCCTCTGTATAGCTGCTCCTTTACACAACTTCCTTCTGGTGCTCCCTTCTTGTGGTTACCGGAATATAAATCTGCCTTTGACCAGCTGAAGGGTGCCCTCATATCTGAAGCATCCTGCGAAATTTTGATGAGGATGCACCCACACTCTTGCACATGGGCGCTAGTGGCCATGCCAGTGGTGCTATCCTCCTTCTGCGAGAGAACTCTTCGCGTGAGAAAGTCGTTGCATATGCCAGCCGAATACTCAGATCTGCCAAGAACTATAGCACCACCGAGCATGATTGCCTAGCTGTCGTTTGTCCGCAAAGAAGTTTCGCCCTTATCTACGCGGCTACCATTTTACCATCCTTACAGACCATAATGCCTTATGCTATCTTTCCACATTCAAGAACTCGTCAGGACTTCTTGTTCACTGGATTCTTCACTTGTAAGAATACGACACTGAGATCAGTTGCGATTCTCGTAAAAAGCGGCAAGACTCATCGACGTTTCCGCAACCACCTCCAGTGACACACTCCGACATTTCTACGGCGGTTATCTCCTTCGCCGCTGTTTATCATCTCATTTCGGACGACGTTGAATCATTTTCGTCTCAACAGCTGGCAGACTGGTACTGTCGGTGTACTACAGACCGCCTTGGTGGGGCTTCGCGCCCGCCTAAACTCCGGCTCTGTCAACAGCTGGCACAATTCCAGCTGGAAAACTACGTGCTGTACCGCTATATCAATCATCCTGATGGACGACCCTGGATACCCGTACTGCCTCGCAACCTTTGTGGACGTGTCCTTCAGATCTTTCACGACAATTTCAATGCTGGCCACCGTGGCATCCACGAAACTTACGACCGCATAAACAGGCACTTCTTTCGGCCTGGCCTGTCTACCAGTGTAGCGAGATACGTCGCTTCGTGCGCCATTTATCAGCACCCGAAACGGCCAAGATCAGCTCCTGCCGTGAAACTACTACTGGGCTCATGTCCTACGCACCGTCCCAGGCTGTTGACATCGATCTATATTGGCCATTTCCAATGACTGCCGCCGGTAGTCTATAGACAGCGACAGCTGTCGACCACTTTGTGCGTTATGCTGGAACAGCTTGTGGGAGTTCTGCATCTGCTTCCGATCTTGCTTCCTTCATCCTTCAAGCCATAATCCTGCGTCACGCTACCCCTGGTGTCCTTGTGAGTAACCGCGGAAAAACATTCCTTTCACAACTAGTAGGCGAAGTGCTCCGGACCTTCTGGCACCCTCACAAGACTACTTCAAATTACAATCTTTTGATCAATGGCCTGACTGAGCGGTTTCGTCGTACACTCTCTGACAAGATGGACGCCTATATTGAACCAGATCATAAAGATTAGGACGCAATTTCGCCATTCGTCCCCTTCGCGTATAACACCGCCGTTCTATGCACTACCAGTTACTCGCGATTCTACCTTGTTTATGGCCGTTCGCCCAGTTCCTTTCTCGACGTTTCTTTCTTCTCTGCCCCTGTCGGTCCATCTCCATCTTCCTGCGAAGAATAGCTTTCCCACCTCGTCCATTGTGGCCAGCGTGCCCGTGTCAACACGGAAACCATACAACAGGACCGCAAGGATCGTTATGACGCATCTCAGTGCGTAGTTTTCTAACACCCTGAAGATGAAGTGCTGCTCTGGACACCAGTTCACAATCCCGGGTTGTGTGAGAAGTTTCAGTACTGGTTTATTGGCCTATACACAGTCTTGGAAACGACTTCTCCCGCTAATCATCGTGTGACCCCCGTTGTTACCTCAACTGACCACCGCTTCTGCTCTACCGAAGTGGTCCACGTTATTCACATGAAGCCCTAGCCGCGGCGTTCCACGTACCTTTAGGCTGCAGTCAGCACGGCCGCTCTCGCGCGGAGGAAATTAGTTTGATTTGGTGCCTACTGATATGGTTCAACGGACTACGGTGGATCGGCCATGCAGTAGGTAAGAAAGGAACAATACTTAAAGAGAATTTTGTAATGTAGAAACGATGTTAAATGACTAGTAATCATTATTCTCAATTTTGAGGCTTTAATATTATAAAATTTGAAGTTAATATTTTTGCGTTCATTTTAAGGAAAGCAAAACAATGAAATTAACATGACAGTCTCTTCGTGTGGGCATATATTGTGCACTTCATGTGTATATTATCATCACCATGTGTGTGCCCTTCTTCATCATGCCTGTGGACTCATAATCAGCGTGGACTGTGCCGAAGGTCCATTGCCGTGTCTGTCAAGCTCAATAACAGTCAGCCCTTACTACGACTTCACACTTATCTAATATAATATTTTAAGTTGGCACTCATGCTGATGCTTAACGTCACAATGAATTCATTCTATGTTTTCCTGATTAAAGCTTATTCTTTATATACGAAGCCCGCACTCATAATTACACAATATAACTTATACTCTAGAATTGTTCGTGAGAGCGAATTCCAGCCAATCCTTAAGCTGGTCATCAACGGCAAATGACACAAACTGAGCGCGTTGTGAATTATGACTCAGGATAACATATCATTCTGGCCATTAAGCTCTTCGTGCAACTTTTCCTTTTATCTGCAAGACGTGTATGCAGCATGTAGCGGTAGGAAATTTCTCTGCTTTTTTTTCCTCCCTCGCATACCAAATGAACGTGCACTTATGCCAGAGAAGCTTAATTCAAAAACGTTTCGCTAGCAACTGGAGTTTACATTGTTTGAATGTCATCGCCAGTAACGTGTCCATTATAAGGAATCGGCTGGCGTTACTTACAAGGAGAAAGGGGCAATTTTAGTGTAAGATCGTTTTTGAGCACAGGCCAGGTTCCGGACGCACAAACCAACAAAAACTTCGAGAGCCGTGCCAGAGAGTGCCATCAATAGCCATCGAACGGCGCGTGACGGCGAGCAGGAGCGCAGCGGAATAATCAGAGCAGGTCTTCTGACAACGGTGAGCGAATGATATTACCTAAGGAAATGCGTTACTTGTTCGCAACAAGAGGCCAAACTGTGTCAAAGCGCCGCCTTATTACCTCGCGCTCCCTCGCTATCGACCGTAACTAGAGTGCGGCAGAGCCATAGTGCGCCAGCGTACGCTCCGACCACACGAGGCCTTCTTTCCTCTTCACCAGAAGTTGAACTTACGTATCTCATTTGATTAGGCCGAGCTCATCCGAGCGCGTAAACGGGCGCACCACTCTGCCTCCGCGTGCACTCGCACAATCAACTCAATGATACTTGTGCACGGAACCGGCACAGAGGGGGTGCCATTCTGTGGTGCCCTTCTCGTTCGGAGTCAGAGCAAGTCGATATCTAGATAAATAAACCTGGCGGTAATATTGTAATGTGACAGCCCAGGGCCGGGCATTCGCACGCCAGGTGAAAGGCCGCCGAAGCTGTGAGAATCCCCGTGAAGAGGTGAAAACGGGCTTCAACCGATGGCGGCCAATCAATGCTCGCCTTTCGCTTCGGTGCGCGCTACTGTGGACTGCCGCTGACGTCACTGGCGCCGGGGCTTTCCCGCTTCTCGCGAAACATGCAGCACATTTTGTCGGCCGTGCTTGCACGATCGGTCCCCGCTGCGTGGCAACGTTTGGCCTTAAATGCATGTTTGAGTGCGGGTTCTTTCCGCGCGGATGCCGTCGATTGACTGGCCCGTTTCTCCGGAACGGCGATAGTGTGTCACGCATAGCAGAGAACCGTGACGTGCCATTTAATTACGGCTACGTGCTACGATGGCGAGAGAGTGCACGTAGTGGATGTCGGTATTCCGAGTCGTGAGAGAGTAGTCGTGTGGGAAAAGTAACAACATGGCAAAGGATTTGCATCGCTTTTGGGAAGCCACAAGAAAACATAGCCGCTTCTCGTCCCTGTCGATGGAGGGAACCTTATGTATCGGCAGTCAACATGAGACCCCGATTCTGAGCCGTGTCCACTGACACGCCTGGCGCACATATGATTACCATATGACTAAATGGCCGTTCTCTACGACACATGGTAATTACTGGGTCTGGAGACATATGCACATCAGCCTTGGAATACAGAGAAAAAACTTCGCTGACGATTACGATATTCCGTATTGGGAAATTTGAGCGCAGCTCTATAAGTGTTTTGATTTTGTGATATATTGCGTGGCGCGCACAGTCTGTCTCGTGCGGCATGCAAACGGAGCGAAGCGTTGCAAAACAAGTAACGCTCAGACACAACTATAACGGCGCGTAGAGACGGCAATTGTCGAAAGTCTGATCTGCTGGACAGGCGCGTCGGCTTTTAGTCATGATTCATCGAAGGTTCCAGTGTAATCGCTGGTGCGCACGTGGCCTCCAGAAAGTGGTACACATTTCGTGTCGCAGATACAACCAGATTACAAATACAACGGCGCGATCTCGTAGTCTAGCGTGGCACTATGGTTTTCTCCTCACTATTTCGCCATACTCTCCTCCTCCGCTTTCCGCCTCATGCTTTCACTGTAGCCTCCTTCCCCGCTTTACTCCAGGCGCTCTCTTCTGTCATCTCCCGCTGCTATCCGCATTCGCTTTCGTCTTTCGCTGTGCTCGTTCGTTTGGTTACGAGAGACAACGCCGACGCTCGCCGCAGGAATGGACGCCTAAGAGCTGTGTTCTAAAGGAGGCCTATTCTACGCCTACATTATCAACTGGAACTCATGTCGATATTTTCTTAAAGAAACAGCCTAAACTCACCCTCTTTGTACATAGCAATCTTTAGCACTTGTGAGTCGTTGTCTGGCAACCTAAAGCATGCATTGTTAACGCAGGGAAAGCCGTATCCATATGAAAATGTATCTGTTGCGAAGTTTTCTTTTCTTTCTTTTTTCTTGCAATGCGTGTGCTCTTGGAATCCCCCCCCCCCCCCCCCAATGTGTGATTTATTTCTCTTTCTTTTTCGTTTTTTGTCTAGCGAGCTATTATTAGAGGTCTATGGAGACACTTTTCAGCGGTGTTTAAGATACCAGTTGTAGACTTCGCCGAAGCAAACTGCAATATGCCAACTCAGCGCTAATTTTGCTTTTTTGAAATAAAACGTGCAATATTGGGGCGAACAGAAAGGGAGAACTATTGAGTGTAAACCATGTAAAAGTCATTTCGTGGGGTTTGTGTAGAGCTTCCACAGCTTGATGACGCACTTGCGAAGTTCTCGCGGGAGTTATGAGCTCTCTCTGTTGAACACAAAGCAGTTGTAAAAACAAGCTCGTTTTGATGAATTTTTCATGCGTGTTTTCCTTCTGTCTGTCGTTTTGTTCAAGTCAGTATAAGGGATCGATTTACATTCGCATAGGACCTATGATCTGGTTTACAGGGTTCATGGGAATCGGTAATAAGGGAAGCTTTCCTTGATGTTTCAGCCAATGTGGTACAAACGTTACGCTTACGACCGAAATGTTCGCACCATCATCATAACCATCATCAGCCCAGTTTCAGTTTCACTGCAGGACGAAGGTTTCTTCTAGCGCTCTCCAATAACCCGTGTCTTGCACTGGCTGATTACAGATTGCACCTGCAACTTTTTTAATTGCACATGCAATTATTTAACTTTAGGTAGCGTAATTAATTTAATTTATTTGGTTTTGATTGCAGGTGCAACCTAGTTTTCTGCCATCCTCGATTGTACTTCTCTTCCCTTGGCAACCACTCTGTAATTATGAAGAAGAACCGGCTATCTACCCTACGTTTTACATGGCCTACCAAGCTCCATTGTTTTCTCAATGTCCCCTAGGATATTGGCTATCCCAGTTTTCTCTCTGATCCACATCGCTTTTTACTTGTAGCTTAAAGTTACGCCTAACATTTTTCGTTCCATCGCATTTTCGCGGTCCTTAACGTGTTATCGAGCTTCTTTGTTAACCTCCAAATTTCTGCCCTATATTCTAGCACTGGTACAATGCAATGCACTTTTCAACGACAGCGGTAAGCTCCCAGTCAGGATTTGGTAATGCTTGCCGTATGCACTCCACCAAATTTTTATTCTTCTCTGTATTTGCTTCTCATAATCAGAGTTCCGTGTGAGTAATTGACATAGGTAAATGTACGCCTGTACAGACTCTAGACGCTGAGTGCCAATGCTGAATTGTTGTTCCCTTGCCTGGCTATTGAAGATTATCTTTGTCTTCTGCATATCATTATTCAAAGCCACTCTTACACTTTCTCGGTTAAGATCCTCAGTCCTTTGTGTTAATTCATCCCCAGTGTTGCTGAACAGGACCATATCATCTGCAAACCGAAGGTTGCTTAGTTATTCGCCGTTGATCCTCACTCTTAAGCCTTCCCATTCTAACGGCTTGGATAATGTTAAGCATGCAGTTAACAAATTACGTTGTATTAAGTGTGACTCGTTGGATGACCCCTTTATTGATAAATAATTCTCTACTTGTAGATAACCAAAGTAGCTGCGCAATCTTTGCAAATATTTCCCGAGATATTCATGTATAGCTCCTGTACTCCTTGATTACGCAATGGCTCCATGACTGCTGATGTCACAACTGAATGGAATGCTTTCTCATAATCTTTGAAAGTCCTGCAAACAGGTTAATTCTACTTTGCAGATTCTTCAATTACCTGATTGATGGCGTGGATGTAATCTCTCGTGGAATAGGCCTTCCTGAAGCCAACTTGTTCTCTTGGTTGATTGAAGTTAAGGTTTGCCCTGATTTTATTGAAAGTTACCTTAGTGAATATTGTCACGTGGTAGTGGCGTTAAAGAACACATTAGCAATACTGTGAAAGGCAAAACTAGCTTTTATTGGGCGAACCTGTGCCCACAAAACAGGCTACACTTAAAGCACAACGAGAGCGGCGAACACAGTCAGCGATCGTCGAAAATCTGATCAGCGGGTCAAGCGCGTCGGCTTTTATACTGCAGTCGTCGAATGTTCCAGACTAATCGTTCGGACTCGCGTGCCTTCCACAAAGTTCTACACCATTCGCGTCACGCGATGAAATCAGATAACACAGGGTTCGGCGACGACAGACAGCTGGATAGAAGCATCGATAACTTTCCAGAAACTTCGGATACATGCAGGCGCATCCCGCGCTGTGCGATTACATTTGTTAGGCGGCGAAACGTGGTCGCCCGATAAGGATAAGTACACGGTCAATACCCCCCTCTTAAAAAGCATCGTCCCGATGCTACAAATATAAGAGAGCGAAACACAAAAGGACACTTATTAAACATAAGTAACAAAACAACGAAACGAAACAAAGTCCAAAGGTCAGTTACGCGAAGTCGCAAAGTTCATTATCGCTGGTAGTACGGCTTGAGTCGCACAACGTGGACTATTTCAGGTCGTGAGCGGCGCCGCTGTGATAGCGAAATGCCGTCAGGCACGACCTCATAGTCCAGTGCGCCAACACGTCGGATGATCTTGTACGGTCCGAAATAGCGACGCAAAAGCTTCTCGCTCAGTCCTCGTCGGCGTATAGGGGTCCAAACCCAAACACGGTCACCGGGCTGGTACTCGACGAAGCGTCGTCGGAGGTTGTAGTGTCGGCTGTCGGTACGCTGCTGGTTCTTGATCCGTAGGCGGGCGAGTTGTCGGGCTTCTTCGGCGCGCTGGAGAAAGGTCGCGACGTCAAGATTCTCTTCGTCGGTGACGTGCGGCAGCATGGCGTCGAGCGTCGTCGTCGGGTTCCTGCCGTAAACCAGCTTAAACGGCGTGATCTGTGTTGTTTCTTGCACCGCCGTGTTGTAAGCAAAGGTTACGTACGGCAGGACCGCGTCCCACGTCTTGTGCTCGACGTCAACGTACATTGCTAGCATGTTGGCTAGGGTCTTGTTCAGGCGCTCCGTGAGACCATTCGTCTGCGGGTGATAGGCAGTTGTCCTCCTGTGGCTTGTGTGGCTGTGCTGCAGAATTGCTTGGGTAAGCTCTGCTGTAAACGCTGTTCCTCTGTCGGTGATGAGGACTTCTGGGGCACCATGTCGCAGCAGAATGTTCTCGACGAAAAATTTCGCCACTTCGGCTGCGCTGCCCTTCGGTAGAGCTTTAGTTTCAGCAAAGCGGGTGAGATAGTCCGTTGCCATGACGATCCACTTATTTCCGGATGTTGACGCCGGAAACGGTCCCAACAAATCCATCCCGATCTGCTGAAATGGTCGGTAAGGAGGTTTGCTCGGCTGTAGTAATCCTGCTGGCCTTGTCGGTGGTGTCTTGTGTCGCTGACAGTCTCGACATGTCTTGACGTAACGAGCGACGTCGGCGGTCAGACGCGGCCAGTAATACCTTTCCTGTATCCTCGACAGCGTTCGGGAGAATCCGAGATGCCCAGCGGTTGGATCATCATGTAGAAAGTACAGTACTTCTGGACGCAGCGCTGACGGAACAACAAGAAGGTAGCTGGCGCGGACTGGTGAGAAGTTCTTCTTTACGAGCAGGTTGTTTTGTAATGTGAACGCAGACAATCCGCGCTTAAATGCCCTAGGTACTATGTCGGTGTTCCCTTCCAAATACTCGACGAGGCTTTTTAGCTCCGGGTCTGCTCGTTGCTGTTTAGTGAAGTCTTCTGCGCTTATAATTCCGAGGAAGGCGTCGTCATCCTCGTCGTCTTCCGGCGGGGGATCGATGGGGGCGCGTGATAGGCAGTCGGCGTCTGAGTGTTTTCGTCCGGACTTGTAGATCACCGTGACATCATATTCTTGCAGTCTGAGGCTCCACCTCACCAGCCGTCCTGAAGGGTCCTTTAAGTTAGCTAGCCAACACAACGCGTGATCGTCGCTGACGACTTTGAATGGCCTGCCATATAGGTAAGGGCGGAATTTTGCGGTAGCCCAAATGATGGCGAGGCATTCCTTTTCAGTCGTAGAATAATTGCCTTCCGCTTTTGACAGCGACCGGCTAGCATAATATATCACCCGTTCATGTCCGTCTTTCTTCTGGACTAGGACGGCACCGAGGCCTAGACTACTGGCGTCACTGTGGATTTCGGTATCGGCGTCTTCGTCGAAATGTGCGAGTACCGGTGGTGACTGCATGCGTCGTTTTAGTTCTTGAAATGCGTCGGCCTGCGGCGTTTGCCATTTGAACTCGACATCAGATTTGGTTAGATGCGTTAGCGGCTCAGCGATGCATGAAAAGTCCTTGACAAAGCGCCTGTAGTAGGCACACATGCCAAGGAATCTACGCACTGCCTTCTTGTCGATGGGCTGCGGGAACTTTGCGATGGCAGCTGTTTTCTGCGGGTTGGGGCGTACTCCGGATTTGCTGATGACGTGGCCTAGGAACAGAAGCTCGTCGTAAGCGAAGCGGCACTTTTCTGGCTTCACAGTGAGCCCTGATGATTTGATGGCCTCTAGTACTGTTGCAAGCCGCCTAAGGTGATCGTCGAAATTTCCGGCGAAGACGACGACGTCATCCAAGTAAACGAGACAGGTCTGCCACTTCAATCCTGCTAAAACCGTGTCCATGACGCGCTGGAACGTTGCAGGCGCCGACCACAGTCCGAATGGCATAACCTTGAACTCGTAGAGGCCGTCTGGGGTGATGAAGGCGGTCTTTTCGCGATCTCTTTCGTCGACTTCTATTTGCCAGTAGCCAGACTTGAGGTCCATCGACGAGAAGTATTTAGCGTTGCAGAGCCGATCCAATGCGTCGTCTATTCGTGGGAGGGGGTATACGTCCTTCTTCGTGATCTTGTTCAGACGACGATAATCGACGCAGACACTAAGGTTCCGTCCTTTTTCTTCACCAGGACAACAGGAGATGCCCACGGGCTTTTCGACGGCTGGATGATGTCGTCGCGAAGCATTTCGTCGACTTGTTGCCGAATAGCTTCACGTTCTCGCGTCGAAACTCGGTAAGGGCTCTGGCGGAGTGGCTGAGCGCACTCTTCGGTTATTATGCGATGTTTTGCAACTGGTGTTTGTCGAATCTTCGATGAAGTCGAAAAGCAGTCCTTGTATCGTCGGAGAAGACTTCTGAGCTCTTGCTGCTTGCTTATGGGGAGACTTGGATTTACGTCGAAGTCTGGTTTGGGGACTATGGTCGGCGGGGTAGATGCGGCAGAATCTGAGAGGACTAAGGCATTGCTCGTTTCCACAATTTCCTCGATGTACGCGATTGTCGTGCCCTTGCTGATTTGCTTGAACTCTTGGCTGAAGTTGGCTAGCATCACTTCCGTTTTCCCTCCGTGGAGTCGAGCGATCCCTCTTGCGACGCAAATTTCACGGTCTAGCAGTAGACGTTGGTCACCCTCGATGACGCCTTCTACGTCAGCAGGTGTTTTTGTGCCGACGGAAATGACGATACTAGAGCGAGGCGGGATGCTGACTTGACTTTCGAGCACGCTTAAGGCATGATGACTACGAGAGCTCTCCGGCGGTATCGCTTGATCTTCAGACAGGGTTATCGACTTCGACTTCAGGTCGATGACTGCGCCGTGTTGGTTTAGGAAGTCCATGCCGAGAATGACGTCGCGTGAACACTGTTGGGGGATAACGAAGGTGGCAGGGTAAGTCCGGTCATGAACGGTAATTCTTTCCGTGCAGATTCCAGTCGGCGTAATCAGGTGTTGTCCAGCGGTCCGAATTTGAGGGCCTTCCCATGCAGTCTTAACCTTCTTCAACTGGGCGGCGATTTGTCCACTCATGACGGAGTAATCAGCCCCTGTGTACACTAAAGCGGTAACTGCGTGGCCGTCGAGAAGCACGTCGAGGTCGGTGGTTCTTTGTCTTGCGTTACAGTTAGGTCGTGGCGTCGGATCACGGCTGTGTCGCGTTGACCTGTGGCTGGTATGGGACGTCGTCAGGTCGTCTTTCGTCGTCGTATTCTTTTCTTCCAGACTTCGTCGGGATGGCGGCGTGTCGTTATGTCGTCGAGGTAGTTTCGTCGGTGTCTTCGTCGGCGGCGGAGGATCTTCGTCAGTTCGACGGACAGCAACCGCACCTCCATCGGTTGCTGCTTTTAGTTTTCCGGATATGGACTCACGGATCGGCCCCGGGCTGGGCCAGTGTATGCTCGGCGCTGAGGCGACAGGTAGCGGCCTGGTGCTGGTGAACGCGACGGTCGTCGAGAGCTCCACTGAGTAGCGGCGAGGTAGTCGGCAATATCGCGAGGGCGTTCACCTTGCTGCGGGCGCGGAGCGTTGACGGCGAAACCTCGCAGTCCCATCTCCCGGTATGGGCATCGTCGGTAGACGTGGCCGGCTTCGCCGCTGTGGTAGCAGAGCGGGCGGTGGTCGGGGGTGCGCCAAATGTTCGTCTTCCGCGCGTAGGTGCGCTGGGCGACGGGTGGTCGTGCTGGCGGCGGCGGCGGCGGACGACGGAACTGCGGCGTGATAGGGCCCTGGCGCGGTCGCGGCGGGGGACCTTGACGGCGTGCGACGGCGGCGTAGGTCATCGCTTCTGGCTGGGGCTGCGGTAATTGAGGTTACACCTCAGGAGCTCCCAGCAATCGCTGAACCTCATCTTTCACGATGTCAGTGATCGAGGCTACTTGAGGTTGCGACGAATTAAAGACCTTGCGGAGTTCTTCGCGCACAATGGCCCTTATGGTCTCTTGGAGATCAACGGAGCCCAGCGCTTGGATGGTGCACTGAGGCGTGAGCACTTGGCGGTTATATTGCCTAGTGCGCATTTCGAACGTTTTCTCAATCGTCGTAGCCTCTGTCAGGAACTCAGCTACGGTCTTCGGTGGGTTTCGGATTAGTCCGGCGAAAAGTTCATGCTTTACGCCTCGCATCCAGAAACGCACTTTTTTCTCTTCGGACATTTCCGGGTCGGCGTGCCGGAAAAGACGGGTGAAGATAGCGATGGTCTCATTGGGTAGTTGGCCTCGGGTTTCCAGCAGAACTTCGGCCCTTTCTTTTCGGACAACGCTCGTGAACGTCCTCAGGAAGTTACTGCGGAACAGGTCCCATGTTGCTAGGGTGGACTCCCGGTTCTCAAACCAAGTCCTCGCGGCATCTTCCGAGGAGAAGTACACGTGTCGTAGCTTTTCTTCAGAGGTCCAGTTATTGAAGGTCGAGATCCTTTCGAAGGTTTCGAGCCAGGTTTCAGGATCCTCCGACGTAGCTCCACGGAAGGTAAGGGGCTCTCTGGGTTGTTGAAGTACTATGGGTAAGACTGGGGCAGCCATTGTGGTTGTCTTGGCGACAATCTTCTTGGTCTTCTCAGGTAGAAGTCCGTGCTCCGGGGGCAGCTGTTGTAGACGACGGCTTACTCCATGGTCCGTGACTACGTTTGTGCTCTCTTTACGGTCCGGGCTTGGATCACGGCTTGTCGGGGGCGTCCGGTACATGGACCAAAAGCACCTCCACCAGATGTCACGTGGTAGTGGCGTTAAAGAACACAGTAGCAATATTGTGAAAGGCAAAACTAGCTTTTATTGGGTGAACCTGTGCCCACAAAACAGGCTACACTTAAAGTACAACGAGAGCGGCGAACACAGTCAGCGATTGTCGAAAATCTGATCAGCGGCTAAAGCGCGTCGGCTTTTATACTGCAGTCGTCGAATGTTCCAGACTAATCGTTCGGACTCGCGTGCCTTCCACAAAGTTCTACACCATTCGCGTCACGCGATGAAATCAGATAACACAGGGTTCGGCGACGACAGACAGCTGGATAGAAGCATCGATAACTTTCCAGAAACTTCGGATACATGCAGGCGCATCCCGCGCTGTGCGATTACATTTGTTAGGCGGCGAAACGTGGTCGCCCGATAAGGATAAGTACACGCGTCAATATTTTATACAATAGTGAAAGCTGGTTAAGAAGTGAATAATTATTGAAGTCTTTCGCGTCTTTCTTCTTATGCATTAATAGAATGTTGGCTGAAAGGGGTTTATTGAAGCTCGTTCGTGGGATCGCAAGTAGCTGTTAATGACCAGTCCTAGCTCTTGACCGCAGCAGCTCGAGCTCGGGTCTTGCGCCGAAACGGTGGCAGTGCGCACAGCGGTACATGCATATTCCCCACTACAATTACCTCCACGGCGAAGAGGAGCCATCCTGGCCACCTAAGGTGATGGCACGGTGAGGGGGTCGTGGTACGACTTCAGGCGGCTTACGGGAACCGTCTCGCGGCCACGGCGGCGATTGTCCGAAGATGGCGTAACCAGTTTGACCCCATAGCTCACAGGCGATGTACACTCTGCGATCCGATACGAAACCCGATATTTTGAAGGAAGCTTTGGGTTAAGGCCTGGATATTCGAAGGGCAGCTGAAGTCAGACCTGAGAGTCCACGGCGAAGGGTTGTGTATGGCTGAACGTTGTCGTGGCGATATTTTTGGATGCCTTGGTTATCCGAAGTGGTTGAGAGAGCCAGCTGACGGCACTCTTCAGCATGGCGAGCAACTTCGGAAAGAGGGGTGAATTCAGAGGCATCCGGATGATATGGTCGTATGGTGTCGAGGGTAGAGGATGGTTCACGCTCATAAAGAAGAAAAAATGGTAAGAAGCCCATGGTAGCTTGAGTGGCGGTATTATACGCGTACGTCACAAAAGGGAGGACGTCGTCCCAGTAAGAACGATCAGGCACAACATACACTGTGAGCAAGTCACCAAGAGTGCGGTTGAATTCTTGCGTTAGATCGTTAGTCTGTGGGTGATACGTCGTAGTGGTGCGATGAATAGTGCTGCACGCGGCTAGTAACTCATTAATAACTTCGGCAAGAATACACATCCCGGTCACTGAGCAGTTCTCGTGTTGCGCCAGGCCGTAAGATGAACTTCCGTAAGATGAATGCGGCAACGTCGCGAGCAGCTGCCGAAGCAAGTGCAGCAGTTCCGGCGTATTTTGTTAGATGGTTTACTGAGACACATATCTAACGATTTCCGTTAGCAATGCAGGGAAGATGCCATTAAAGGTCAATGCCAACCCGGTCAAAAGGACGTGCAGGACATGGTAAACGTTGCAGAGGGCCCGTCGTATGAAAAGATGTGTTGTGTCGCTGACGGGCTGCACATGACTGAATGTCTTTGCGGACATAAGAATACATGCCGCGCCCGTAGTACCGGTGGCGGAGCCGCTCGTAGGTTTTCAGGAAGCCAGCATCAGCTTGTCGTGGGTCGGCGTGGAAATACGTGCGTACGTCAGAACGCAAATGGCGAGGGATGACGAAAGCAATTGGCGACCGCCCGGCTGATAGTATCGGCGGTATAGGATGGCGTCCCGTAACACGAAATGAGTGGCTTGGCGACTAAGGGGTCGAGGGCATGTAGCCGTTGAATAACTGGTTGGAATGTCAATGGGAGACGCAATCGACGGATCCTTTCTCTATTCAGGCGGCAAGCCAGTAACAGCAAGCGTAGCAACCGGGCACTCCATGGATAAGGGTGGCGTTTCGTCGGATCGCACGGGTTATCGGGAGAGCGCATCTGCGTCAGAATTTTGACGCGCGGAGCGATAGATGACACGAATGTGAAATTCTTGAAGTCGAAGAGTTCAACGTCCAAGCGACAGGTCTTTCAGTGACGCAAGCCAGCACAGCCCGTGGTGGTCTGTCACAACGTCGAACGGATGGCCATACAAGAAAGGGCGAAATTTGTTTCAGGCCCATACTATAGCCAAACATTCTTTTCCTGTGACAGAATAATTGGTTTCTGCCTTCGCGACGGCATGACTCCCATATGTACCCACATATTCTGGGAAGCAAAGCTTGCGTTGCGCAAGTACGGCTCCAAGACCAACGTCGCTGGCGTACGTATGAACTTAGGTCGGAGCACTCCGGTCGTAGTGGCGTAGAACAGGTGGCGTGTTAAGGAGACGACGCAAAGTGGTGAATGCTTGGTCGCATGCCGGAGTCCAATTGCGAAGGTCACCAAGGCCAGACAGGAGCTTCGTCAGGGGTGCGATGATAGAAGCAAAATTGCGCACAAAGCGACAAAAATAAGAGCAAAGACGGACAAAACTTCGGAGCTTTTATATTGTAGTCGGCCGCGGAAATTCTGCGACATCACGAAGCTTGTCAGGATGGGGAAGCACGCCGTCTTTGGAAAGGACGTCGCGAAGTATGGTCAGCTGGCGGGCTCCGAAGCGGCACTTTTTTCAAGTTAAGTTGAAGGCTGGTGGTGGCAAAGCAAGTAAGAATTTCACGTAGACGAGAGAGGTGAGTGGAGATATCAGGGGAGAAAACTACCACGTCGTCTAAATAACACAAACACGTCTTCTATTTGAGGCCTCACAGAATATTATCCATCATCCTTTCGAATGTCACGGGCGCATTGCATAGCCCGAATGACATTCGCGTAAGCTCATACAGCGCGTCAGGCGAAATGAAAGCTGTCTTGGAGGGTCGGACTCATCCATCGGGCCTTGGCGATAGCCCGATCACAAGTCCAAAGAAGAAAAGAATTCGGCACCATGTACCTCCTCGCACCCCACGTGCATAGGGAGGAGTCCTGGCGTCACAGGCGAGTAAAAGCTCGGAACAGCCGGCGCGGCGACACACCTCTCGCCTCCTCTACTCCATGCGTACGTGCTGCTGCCGCGGGAAGACTGAAGAAAGTCCGTACGCCCGAAGAAGCGGCTTACCAGGAAGCGAGAAGCCAAGCGAGAAGTCATGCAGTTCCGCGGCGGAGCTGATGCGGAACACCTCGCCGAAGCTGCAGCTGAGAAGACGCGACGCCAAGTCGAGGATCCCGAGTTTCAGTCCAGGAAACACGAGAGTCGGCACCAGAACGCTCGACGTCGCCGAAAAGGCGATCCCTGCCTGCGACTGCTGGAAAACTTCCAGTGTCAAGCCCGCCCAGACACGAGGGGCGCGAAGGCCAGACTCCAGAGCGAATTTTTGGGCATAGAGTTTAGGCACAGCTGTCTCGTCTGTGACGCACAAGGAAGCTCGGCGCACAGCTCAGCGGGGCGACGATCGACGAAGGAGAGCCGATCCTGCCCATCGAGCTGAGGCCACCGCCGACAAACGCCATTGCCGAGCCGAGAATCCCGAGTTTCGGGCCAGAGACAATGAAAGCTGCTGACTGAATGCTCGGAGCCACCGGGAACCGGTTGCGGGCCTACGCGTCACCGAGAACATGCAACACTAAGCCCGAAAATTCGGGGGAGGTTCGAAAGGCCGATTTCAGCACTAATTCCTCGGCATAGAGTTCGGGCAAAGCTGCGGCGTCTCTGACCGGCTCCGGTTCGACGTGAATCTCTACACGGTGAGCTCGGTGAGGAACTTTGAGCAGAATAGCTCTGCCTTGCAAATGCTTCACGAAGCCTTCCCCGGCGCCACCGACTACGACGACGACCACGACGACGGTCAGACGTCGAGCACGAGGGCCGGATCTACGATGATGTCGAATGGTACTGAACCACTGTACACAATAAATTGTGATGCACGTACTGTGACTTGTATGCGTGTGGCTTGCTGGGGCTTGTGTGGCCTACCAGCCTGGCCGTTCTTGAGCTCGCAAGAACTTGGCGAAACTTAGCAAATCTTAGCGACACTTGGTATGAGCCTAGCAAAGCCATGCATAACATCGCAAAACTTAGCAAAACATAGCAACACTTAGTATGAATCTACTCGAGCCATGTATAATGTCACAAAACTTTGCAAAACCAAGCAATACCCAACCTTGCACCACTAGAGCTAACTGCCCGCATTTTTTCTGACTCCTTGAATGAGCTCGCTAAGCAATAACTAAGAAATAGGCTTGCAGCCCATATATTATACTTGTTCGGCGCTACTCAGTTTCCCACCCATAAACATTGACTACAGCCCTAATGGTAAGCATTGCTAAGTCATGACGGGCTCCCCACCACAATCCTGCAAAAAAAAAGAGTGTAAAATCATTCGTGTGAGAGCTATACGGGGCAGAAACTTGGTTTAACAAAGAAGATTGCCAGCAAGTCAAGGATTGCACAAGCGATGGAATGAAAAATGATAGACGCAAGATTAAGAGACAGGAAGACAGTGGTGTTGATATGAGAGCAAATGGACGTGGAAAATATTCGAGTGGGCAGGGAAAGGAAGAAATTACGCCATTGCGTAGGGCACATAACCGGTGGCCTAGTAGAGTTACAGAATGGGCGCGAAGGGAAGGAAATCGCACTCGAGGACGAGGACATGAAACGAGGACATGAAACGAGGACATTTGGAGGCAAAATAAGGTGACAGCGAGCGTGTAACAAAAATATTGCGAGCTGCTTGGAGATGCCACACTTCAGTCATTTCACATGAATATGACCATGATCATGGCGACGATGATCACCGTCTGATCATTAGAACTATTAGAGCTGCACTAAGTCATAGTCTATAGAAAGAACACGTGAGCAGCATGATCCTTGTGCGTCGTGATCTGGCGCT
The DNA here is from genome assembly GCF_023375885.2 of Dermacentor andersoni. Taxonomy (NCBI): domain Eukaryota; kingdom Metazoa; phylum Arthropoda; class Arachnida; order Ixodida; family Ixodidae; genus Dermacentor; species Dermacentor andersoni. Next base: position 48,966,077 of record NC_092818.1, read on the forward strand.
GCTCAGTTTTTTTTTTTTCGGAGGTGCACAAAATCGTTCCTTAATGCTTCCAATGTCCTGTCATCTCAATCCAGAAAATATGTTCGCCAGCAGAAATAAAACAAATAATTCAATAACACGAATAAATAACGCCAAATCCGAAATAATGGAATTCCTGATGATCATCAAACAAGCCCAAATCGCTACCCTCGAGGTAGGCGATGGTGTCTAGCAGGACAAATTAGTAATACGGTTTTGCCCCAGCCAGCGCAGCACAAATTACGGTTTCCTTTGGGTACCCCGTCGTACTCTAACCTCATGCTGTATCGAAATGTCCCCTTGTATCCGACTGAACTGTTTCGCATCTACACGGGTCAGACACCGCCGAAAGGTGAGCATCCTGGTCTAAAAAACCTGTACACACTAGTCATCTCCTTTTCCTCCGAACAAAATTGCCAGGAGGAGAATAAGCTGCCGGGTCCAGATACGTCTGTAATTTACGCTAGTTGTATTGGGAACAGCGATCACTTCCACAACGAACCTACTAACATTATGTAGCATCCCGAGCTGTATATAAATTCCGAAGCAGATACGGTCTTTTCAGCATTTTTTTATTACTGTCTTGCTTCCAATGTTATACAGCGTGTACCAACTATCATGCACCGAGATATAAAAATATGGAAATGCAACGTAGATAGACAGACCCAATTAGTGCTGTTTGCCGTAAAAACAACATAACAAACCAACATAAATAACTCCCGATACAGGTTTCTCTTGCTCAATATATGCTAGATAAAAGTGTTTTTCTGAGCATGAAAGATGCACGCGAACACGCGAGAAATTTCCACGCGAGTGGTGCTCGAGACACTTTGCATGTATTCGCGGGCTTCTTTCCCGCTCGGAAAAACAATTTTATGTAGTACGCATTCAGCAACAGAAAGCTCTATCTGAAGCAGATCATTTTGATCGACAAGTTTCTCATTTACACTTTCAATGAAACTATGTTATTCGAGAACAAGATTAATTATTTATGTCTAATTATGCATTTAGGCGGAACGTAAGAAAATGAACTGAATATCTGCAAGCGACGGAAAATAACATTACCTTGTTTTTTTCTAGCTACGTGGCCTATGCATATTTTCAGGTCTTGGTGCATGCAAGTTGGACAACGCTGTATATCCTTATGCTACAGGAAGCAGCCTCTTTTGGATATTGTTTATTTTCGCGTTTCTGTCGCCTAGCAGAATTAATAATTATCTTCTTTATCTGTGCCACGCAGTACTTAAAGCGTGACTTCTAAGTACTTTCAACTGTAACGTTAACTGTACGCCAACAATTAATTAGGCTGGAACGGTCCCCGAGTCATCTATAAATAACCAACGCGTCTGACCCGCAGATCAGCTTTTGTGCACGCAGTTTCGCCCAATAAGAAGTTACTTCCGTGAATCACAGTTTCGATACTGTGTTATTCCCAATCACTAATACGGGGCAATACGTTTGTTCAGTGGCTGCATTCCTTTGTTGAAACCTTGTTCTCTATGTTTCGCGCGCTCCATGATAGGGTTTCGCACGTTTTTCTCCTGTAAAGACGCGTTCCTCCTACTTAGAGACGAAACTCAAACTAATATATCGTACGACAACGAGAGGCTAGTCCCAGCACAGACATCAAAGGAGCCTTCGACAACGTTTCTTACACCGCAATACTCGAGGAACTCGAACTCGTGGGTTGTGACGGGCGCACACACATTTACGGCGGTGCGTTTCTTTCCAACCGCGAGGTGGGCACCTTAGTATCGGCCGAATCACATCATAGATATGCAGAATGCCTAGCAAAGTAACACCTCAAGGAGTGATAATGTGTCCTCTCCTCTTCAACGTGGCGATGTGCCACCTCCCGCTTGATGTGGATGGGATACCCGACATTGGTAACATACTCTAAGTGGATGACATCACGCTGTAGGGGAGCAGAGGTTCTCTAAGGGATAAAGAATATATGCTGGAAAACGCAGCATTAGCAGAGGATAAGTTTACCCGAGGAAGCAAGCTGAAGTGAGCACCCGAAAAATTGAAGGTCATCGGGGTACACGCGAAAGGCTACAATTCCACAGTTGCGAGCCAAACGGTTCGAGAGGTAACCACGATACGAGTCCTCGTTTTGTGGCTTCGGAGCGACGGGAGAACAGCACAGACACTCAAAACCCTCAAATTCGCCACCCACAACGTAGCCCAAATGGTACGTCGTGTGACGTATCGAAGGGTGGGCATGCGAGGAGACGATACCTTAAGGCTCATACAGGCCTTAGTAATTAGTCGAATCGCGTATGGGTTACCTTACCAAATCCTGAAAAAGGAAGAAGAAAGGCTGGCCAACACAATAATTCGAACCGCTTTTAAGGCAGCTCTGGGCCTGCTTAAATGTACCTCCACGGAGCGCATGCTTGCTGTGGGAGCATACATAATACTTTCGATGAAGTCACAGGCCACTCTGATACGACAGAAGGAAAGCCGCAGCTTCACAAATACTGGTGCGGCAATATGGGCTCGACTCAATATCCCAGCATACACCATCTATCTCGCCGAACAGGCCGTGCCTCTCCTTCCACCGGTGAGATGCAAAATTGCAGTAGCTGCAACTGCAATGAATGTGCATCCCGAGTGCAACAAGCAAAGGTGTAAAGTACGCGCGCAACACTTTCAATCGACTTACTCGAATAACCCTAGTTGCAATACGTGCTACATGGACGCAGCTGGGTATTCAGAGGTGACTGCACAGCACTGCCAAAGGAGTTACGCCCTAGTAGGCGTAAACCCGATCTGCCAGCAGCAAATGACGCGGTCGGTCACGGCGGGATACCCCACCTCGGCCGAATGTTAGCAGTGGTGATCGCCCTCGCTCACGCAGTGCGTTCGCAAAGGCACTCGGTCGTGGTCACGGACTCCCGGGAGACACGTCGCGTGCTTCTCAAGGGGCACGTGACTGCGGTAAGCCTCGCCATAATCTCCAAATCTTTCGACCACCGTCATCGCCTACTCTGGTTTCCGGGACACGCTAGGGTACAGGTGCGTGTGTGTGTGTATTTGTGTGTTACCTGGGTTTACTTGCCCGTCCACTCTACAATTCTTCACTGTCAACCTTGGATGTACAATAAATAAATAAATAAATAAATAAATAAATAAATAAGGCTCCTCTTTGGAAGACGAAACTCCGTTTCATCTATCGTTATAGTCCTGACAGTGCGGGATGTTTGGCTAATGTGCATTTTGTTCTTGGCGAATTATTATGTTAAAGGACACGATTATTAAATACATTATGACTGTCCTTGCGACAGATGACACAAGATTGCGTGAAATGACCCTGAACAGCTGTCAGTAAAAGAAAATATGTGAACAACTGCTGTTCCGGAAGAAGCAAGTACCCCGACATTTTCTGTGGATAACAACTTAGAGCACAGCGACGTAGCAGTTGTACTTCTGGTTGCAAGATCGCACCTGTTGCGGCACTCCCGCTCGCCTTTTAACGCCGTCAGTTAGGCGTTCAGGGCACGCCAGTCAGGTGACCATCGATTCTTGAGGTTTATACTAAATGCCAAGGTCACGAGTCGGCGCCTCTAAGCAGCAGTTAGAAACAACAGTCTTCGAGTTGCCTTTGGCTTCTGGTATCCATAGTTACCTGGGCCGGGTCAGAGTCAGCACAGGAAAAACAGTTCCTGCGATCAATATTTTACTCACAATCTCGAATGCGATGAAATGCCGCTTTCTTATAGCCCTTATTTCCGAATTGCGCTGTTGCTACGCACGCCAGTTGCGCGATTGAAAAAAAAAAAACAATTATTACTACTGACCGTGCATGTACACGCGAAGCAGCCGCATAGGAAATTTCAGTAGGCGCACTTGCAATTGCTTAACATGGCGGCGCACGACAATTTGACTTTGTCTGAGAGGTCGTTACCATCACTGAATTTTATTTGTCCAGACTTTTATATATCGGCAAGTAGGATATCGACCAACCCGTGAAATGTTTCCGAGTCCGCAAAAAAGGCAATAATATATGCAAAAGAACAGCTTTGGTGTTTTTTTATTTATTGGTATGAATAAATCGCGAGACGTTGACACTGAAATAAAGTGCCTGCAACTGTCACATGAATGACATGCGTCAGATATTATATAATAATTTGCCATGATATTATATATCGCAAAAGTAGAAAAAGGGCTGTTGCCAAGTGCTTTTTATGATCGATTTGCTTTCCAACGCTTTCACGAATGTTCGAGTTACCATATTCATTCATTTAGGGGTAATAAAGTTTACTCGCCATCCGGGCCGCGCGGAAGTGGATGTCCAGCCCGAAGCTTTCGAAAGCCACCGGTATAACTTCTGAGGCATTGCAATGCTTTATTGCTTTAAAGTAATTGTACTGATGGTAACTTATAGTAAAGGTAGTAATTGTAATATATAGTAAAGGTAGTAATAAGGGTAACCACAATTTTGACATCATGCCCCAGCCAGTAGCGGTGCTGCAACAAGAATGTAATCAGTTGCTAGGCAGGTTCTTTTATATAAGCGTACGGAAGGCTACGGACGTCACCACGTCACCAGCTGCCGTCGCCGCGGCAGCTTGTGCAACAGTAATCTTTACCGGGAAACACATCTCGGGAGCTGTACGTGCTTCGCATTGTTAACAGGAGAGATTTATCATCAATAATGTGGTTCAGATTATTGTTTTATGCTTGTTCTTTATTGAAAGGTATGCAGTTCGGTATGTTGTATGTGGGATTCCAAAGAATGTATGCACTGTTCGCTTCACTTTGCTGGACTGCTTGAAGCCTCTGCTTTACGGGGGTACGAGCCGCCGCTCCTGGCCCCGCACTACCACCGAGATCGGCACAAATTTTTGCGGACGGGCGCGGACAGGTTCAATGCCGAACAACTAGAGGCCAACAGCTTGGCCGTAAAACGCACCAATAGAAGAACCTTACACTACAACCACAAACACAGTAGCATTTTCCTCTCTTCCTGCCATTATCAGGAGCTAATAAAAAGCTGCACGTCGCTAGAAATTGTTGTTTAATTTATGAGCAGGGAGCCGACCTGGCCCAGGAACATTGGGTTTAATAAACACCAATATTTTCTTTAGAGATGAGAACCAAAGAATAACTATGTCCAACCAGACATGTAATTTGGTTCAAATTTTCAGCTTTCAAAAACATAGAGTATGTCTGTCAACAAAAACTCCTGTTCTACTCAGGCGTCTAAAGTGCTTGAAAACCTTGGACGTCACATACGTCAAGATTTCTGGGTTTTGTATCGTGGTGCTCTCGTTAATCAGAAATTCAGATGAAGGAAAATACTCGTCGCTACTTCTGCTTCATTCGTTCAGATGCAGCTAGAGAACTATTCAAAAGTACCGTATACACTCCTGTAAGGGCCGCACCCGTGTAAGAGCTCCACACCCAACTTGGCAGCCCAAACTTTGAAAAAAAAAGTTCCGACGGAGAAGCGATTGTGTTCGTTTCCCCGATGTCGGACAAGCGCTTCGGCGAATTTTCGCACGCTGCGTACTTCCCCGTGCCGCTACTAGATGGCGAGAGCTGTGCATTGACCCCTGATGCAATGGAAGTCGCCGGCGGTGCCGGCACCATTTTCACCAAATTCTTTGGTATCGTCGAAGGGCCGCACCTAGTCAAAATTGTGAAAACATAGTGCCGCCCTTCCACGAGTCTATACGGTAAACGAATACAGTATCGCTTGAAGTGCAATGCCGTCCACTTTCCAGCATGTGTTGGATTCCTTAACATTGCTGCCCGCACAGCGAGCGCGAGCGACAGCGACGATGCCGATGCCTGGTGCGCATGCGCGGACAGGAGACGCAGCTCTGGAGCCCAGGACAGAGCTTCGCCTCCGAACCGCGCAAATTCACCTTCGACCACTGCTTCTGGTCACACGACGGGTTCATGCGGCTGGATGACGGCTACTGTGCACCCGATCCCGAGCACGAGCGCGGAGCCCACTACGCCGACCAGGTAATTTGCGCTATATAAAGGAGCCGAAGGCAAGGCATGTCGTCGCGGATTCCCGCTGTCAGCAACACCTCTGAGATATACAACGCAAAAAGAGAGAATCGCGAGCACTGACAAGAACTCAGAACTTGTTGAAAGAGCCTTAAATATATACGAGTATTCAGTGCCTTCGCTTCCTAGCTAAGACTGGCGCAGTCAGCGTTGGAGTGCTTTCGGGGCAAAGAGTTTATTCATTTGTCTTTGTAGCTGTTGTGGTTGTTTCAGCTCAAATTTTCCTTTCCTTCCGTAGAATGCTTGTGGTATTGAATGATGGGAAGCATAAGCAGAAAGGAAACGTTGTAAAAGTGGGATAAATTATCGCTCTTAATTAGAACACCCCGACTACTGATGGATGCTTACAAGTTTCCACCGCGAAATGGCAAAACTGATGTCTTGCTTTAGCATAGATACAACCAGGCAATGAGACAACTTCTTTGGAGCAATAGCAACGAACAAACAATATATAGAGAAAAACATTATAGAGCAAGAACAAAATCAGGACGAGCACTGAACTCACGAATAATCGTAATTTGCAGCGACGTCATGGCGTATATGTAGATGCTGACATACGGGCTCGCTTTCTCGTTTTCGTGTGTTTTGTCTCGCAGGAACGCGTGTACAAAGACCTGGGCCGAGAAGTCGTGCGCAGTGCCTGGCAAGGCTACAACGCAGCTCTTTTAGCCTACGGCCAGTCTGGCTCGGGGAAGTCATACTCCATGGTGGGCTACGGAGCCAACACAGGTTCGCTTTACCCGCATGCACGCAATTAATACGCATCTTGAATATATATAGCCTAGCACATAGCATCTTACAGCATGGGCTAACTGCTGTGTCATTTCGACTTCGTCCTATCGTAGCGCTGTTTTCTAACCATAATAAAACATCACCCAATTCCATGAGCACCCCGTCAATGACGGTAACGAGAACGATGCGTCAGCATATGTCTGCACGGTCATGTTTTAAAACATCGACTATATCGTTTACAAGGAAGAATGAGATGCTTCCCAGTGCTACAAATTGCCGTTTCAAGTTTTGCCTTAACTTTTTTTCAACGGGAGAAAAAAGCCACAGCAAGCTTCGTTGTAGACATCTTCAAACTCAAGAAAGTGGCAAAGCGCATCTTCTGCGGGGTCACTGGTGAAATTTAGCTAAGTGTACGCTTTGCATATTTGAAATGGACTCGCTTTGTCTCCGGCACAGCCACAGTGTCTCCCATAATGGATGGTCCATTGTAAAAACGAAATACTTCAAATATAGTTGTGATTAAGCATACAAGCTTCTGAACAGGAAAAGAAAGGTCAATGCGCCTGCTATTCCAGTTCTTTTCCTGGGATTCATGTGTAAAACATTACCCGCATTCAAATCACATCTTGAAACAGCTCTTCCCTACCTACCATTGCGTTAGATGAGCACAGCGCCTGATGTCATGAGATAAATGCCGGGCGCTTTAATGTCGTTTTTCGGCCATCCGAATATGAGCAGGAGTTGCCTAAGAGAATAAGCCTATATCCGGAGGCTCGAGTAGTCACTCAAAATACATTGTTGGCATGATTTTTTGCTCAGGAATAACCTGAACGTTGTTATTGCAATAGTAACCACGAAGCAGAGAGACGGTGCTCGAACGCAGGGTTTGAATGTCGAGAGTTCAAACGCTATAGATTGGAGGAATTAGTCGGCGAATAATAGTATGTAATAAGTAAGTGGCCATCGGTCGCCCTATGAAGTGCAGACAGGACTTTAAGGGCTCAGTGCAGCAGAAACCCTCGCCTTAAGAAGAAGCTTTAGCTCGGTGGCTCATAGGTAAGTACATGAAAATAAAAAAAAATGTTTTTTCTCGGAAATAACTGCAGTGATTGTGACTTATTCTTTACAATTCTGCTGACTCCAGTGGACGTCATTGCAGAGTGGGTAGCAAACGATTAATGCATCATGGCAAGTCTCGCAAACAGAAAGCAGTAAGAAGGAAAAAGGAAAGCGCACCCCGATTACAAATTTGTAATATGTACACATAAAAAAAGAAGAGAGAATGCGTACAATGACCGATCAGGTGGTAAGGAATTTTTCAGAACTTTTGATGTTTTCCGTTTCAAGTAGAAGTGCTTTGATAGACTTGAAAGTAAGAAATAAAGTTGTCTGACTCTGTCAAATGCATTTTTTGTATAGTCCGTTACTTGTTTTACAAAAATCGTAGAACATCGCAAAATTTATCAAATCGAAGTATCACGTTTGGAAAAATTCAACCAACCACGCAGCTGAAAAAGATATCAATTTTCTAAACCGCACCTAATATTACATATTAAGCGGAGAAAACGAAAGCATTATAAACCGCTCTACTATTTATACCACTTGATTGTGAGGACGTTTGCATAAGCGTCGTATACACAACAGTACTTTCATATAAGATATAAATTTCTGTTACATTTTTAGCTTGAGATATTTCACTATACGCGGTTTACATATTGTGATAACCATTCTGGGACAAGATTCAGGCTTCGAAACGTCACACTTCATGTTTCTTAAATATATAAATATTTCAAATTTTTGTAAAACCTTGTAGGTCCTAAAATAAAATTCTGCTCCCCAGAATCACTAGAATATAACTCCATCTCTCAACTGCAGCAAACCTTATTTAACTCTGCCAGCGGTTGTTTCATCGAATCGTTTCTGGGCTTTACATGTGTTTTAACAGAAAAATCTTTCTTGGTTTCGAGCTCAGGCATCCCATTTGCTTTTATACCTCCAGTACATGGTGGTTCAATTGCCCTCCCCCTACTACTGGCATAAATCGAAAAAAGAACGTACAAAGCATTTACAGATACGCTTATCACATTGTGCCAGACGACGATATTGAATAAGTTCTGCCCTCTCGCTCCTATTAGTTCTTGCACACTTCTTTGTAGTTTGAGATTAGGATACAGTGCGCATTTCGAAGACCTCGTGCGTTCTGGGAAAAACTGAGATTTGTTAAGGGAAACTCAACCTCATCTTTCTTCGATATTTTGTTCCGCAGGTATGGTGCCACGGCTGTGCGAGGATCTTTTTCAGGAACTGGAGAAGAAGCGAAGCGTCGGTAAACATATGGAATTTGAGGTACAACATTTTTTTTTTTTCTAATATTCAAGTTAAGCAATACTGAAACGGGTTTCGCAGCGCTATCAGACGAGGTACAAGACGAGAAGGCGATAAAAACGGGTTCTGACAAGAGAGCAGGCCGAATACGCGAGATGTATCAGGGAAAAAAAAAAACATAATCAGCAAATGGTATTCAAATAGTAGCCAACAACGACTCAGCGTCAAGATTTCGTAGCATGAGAGGAAAAATGTAATACGCATATTAACTACAATGAAGGTGCTTTGGTCTCTTGTACAATAGCTTTTTACGGCGTACTTAAAAATTGTCTTAACTTATTTACATATTTTATATTGTGTAGTCTGTACTATAAGAGCATATTGCAGATCGCCTGTCTTATTTTGTTAGTGAGTGAATTATCATATGCTGCTTTTGGTAATTAAACTAGCCAAATCGCATTAGAGAGAACACTCTAATGCGATTTCGCTAGATTTCGCTAGACGAAAGAACTGATAAAATCCTGTCTGTAACGCGCTTTCAAAAGTTTAATATGGACCACTTCCTCGCCTAAGCTCACGCCCTGTTGTTTTTTGTGGACGTACGTTTCACCAATGTGCAAACAGCGTCACGTTTTGGCATTTGTTATACGTGCGTGAATAATTTATTTACAAGATGTTACGGGGTCTTTCCTCATAAAATGTGCTTTTTCAAGTTGCATGTTCACGTTGTTTACTATGCCCACCTGCTGTGGTTTCGATGTGTAGACTCGCAGTATCAAAAAAAATTATCCAACGTGAGGAAGAGTACTCACTGAAGTTCCGGAAAGGGCTTCAAAGAAAGGCTTCCGAGTTTTCACATGACAATCCAAAAACTGGAGAAGCACAATGTAACTCCATCTGGTGACCGGCGCAAATGAACGAGTCGCTTGACGAGAGAGGGCAGCACACACGAGCCCTGTAGCAGGCTTGCTCTTCTCTCGCTTGCGCTGGTAATGCTACGTTCACAGCTGTGATGTTTAGGATCGTCACGTTGCAAGGCGTGTGACGCGAGGAAGATGGAGGAGACGGTGCATGATTAGAAACACACGACAATTATATTAGACGGCACGTAAATATGAATATCTTCAACTAGACCCACACATACAAAGTTCGTAAACAGCAAAAAATTGCAGTCTGACGAGGTTGCAGTTGAAGTCCGGAGTATTGTGAGACGTAGAGTCCTTGAGGTGGAACACTCGCTCGTAGAGTGATGACCGGCGTGGAAGAGCAGACGCAGCAGCACGGGGTCGCAAAAGGTGGACGCATCCCACAGCTCCGTAGACGGGAATAGTCCACTCCAAAGTCTCGAGGAAGAAGACGGTCCAAGGCGCTCGTTTCGATGACGGACGCCCGGTCACCCGAACCTCGCGCGTAGAAGCGGGTTCCAAGATGTCAGCAGGCCGACCTGAGGCCTCATGCAAGGCGACGACCCGAGGCACTCCTCGTCTCGATGATGGACGCTTCCTCTCCCGAACCTCGCACGTAGACGCGAGTTCGAGGCTGCAGCAGGCCGCTCCGAAGTCTCGTGTCGTGCAACGACCAGAGGAGTTCCCTGTCCCGTAGACGGACGCCCGGGAAAGTGAACCTCACCGGCAGATGTGGGTTCCGTAGGCCCGGCGGCCCTAGTCAAGCCGGCGTTCCAACGATCTCCGTTGCGCGAGCCCCTTCTCATTCGCTGCACGAGCTTCCCTTGTCTATCTTTCCTCTTGTTGAGGACGGCCGCAATATCATCTGCTCTTGCACTCCGTACTTTGTGGGTACTTCACAACAGGACAGGCTGAATAGCAGATTGAGGTCGCAAACTAGAGGCAAACGGCTGATGTACTATTACGCCGCCAGCAGCTAGTCAGCGATTCCCTTGTGTGCAGCGTGATTAAGTGGCACCGGGCCTTGTAAGTAGTGTAACACATACTAACACACGCAGACGCACACGCGTACACAGAGAGAGGGAAGCATAGCCAGTGAATGGAACATTAGGTCTCTTGTACAACTGTATTTTCCACTTGCTTGTCCTGCCCGTACTTGCCCCTCCTTTCAAACAATTATGTCAGTATGCGACCTACCTAGTCTAGCACTCCTCCACCATCACCGATCCCGTCCCCAGCCAGGTGCATAGGCACCCTTACCCTGCCCTCCCCCCTCCCCGTAAAAAATTTCTGGCTAGGCCATTGCCCACATACAGGAAACGCGCCTCACACACACACACACACACACACACACACACACACACACACACACACAACACACACACACACACACACACACACACACACACACACACACACACACACACACACACACACACACACACACACACACACACACACACACACACGCACGCACGCACACACACACACACACACACACACACACACACACGCGCACACACACACACACACACATACACAGAGCACCAAACATACGCACAAACACGCATGCACACACGGCGAGGAACACAAATGGTGAGAAAGAACATAACGAAATTTGCAAACCCCTTACACGAAGCGAATAGTGACACGATTGAAACTCTCTCGATAACCACGTTTGCTTCTAGAGAGAAGGCAAAATGTGGTCTCGTTGGCGAAGCATGAGCAAGCATTTCGTCACAAAAGGGCGAACACCGTGCCTGATGTTGATGTGAATGTAATAGTCTGAGATAGAAGTGCACCTTGGTTAAATGTACTTTAAGGAAGTGCGCAACGACGTTGTATGTGGGCAACGTTGAATATAGATAAGTGAGGCGCTGGCGTGTTAGTTTGTGGTTTTTTTACAGGCAGGTGAATTACTTAACGAAGTGTATAAAGCTCCATCGGGCTTACGGGTAACTAATCCAGTTTGTATTCTTAAAGGTGTGGCAGGTTGATAAGGAGAAAGCTCTCCCGCAACCACATTCCGCGAAGCTCAACACTATAACTTAAAAATACTGTGATTAGGAGACATACCGAGCCGCTTATCACGGATGCACACCTTCCCGTCATCAGAAGCTTAAGGTGAAATTCTGAGCAAGCAAGAGGGAGAATTTACGTGCCGTAGTGCACTTCGACGGCAATTAGGTCTATCGCGGCTGAGTGCTTTCTATTCTAACGCAAGGGACGTTTGGTATTGGCTCTATACTCGCGGAGAACTTTCTGTGGCTATGAAGGGAAAGCTAAGGAGGCGAAGTGAGAGCGCTTCTGAAAAGAGTCCCGCGTTTTTATTCACGTTAGCTTGAGCTGGGTAAGAATAAACTTAAACACCTTATTAGAAACAGTTAAATAAGACAAAACACACCACCGAATGTAAAAGATGACTTCCTCACGCGTCCGGGCAAACGTGAAACCGTCGCATGGAAGCTGCGACGGTTCAGCGTCTGTTCCGAGCAACCAAACGCACTGTCAAAAGCTGGCGGACTACTTGCCGCGGTAACACATGCGCAGAAGCTCCGCCCGCGTAGCTTTCCTTTCATAACTGCAGAAATTTGCCCGCGAGCTTAGTCTAACGCTAGTTATAAGCTTAGAGCAGATAACGCAGCGTACACAAAAATCGGCCTTCGAAACGTCGAAACAAAGAAAACTAATTGGTCAAAAACTGAAACGATTTTCAATCTGTATTTAATATTACTACCGGAGAACATCATGGCTTTATCATTTCTTTAATTCAATTAGAAGTACAAGTTTCTTGCCCTATGTTTTCATTGGTGTCTTTGTTTGTTGGTTTCTCATGATATGATTTATTCAATAAAAGTCTGCGCCCTCGGTTAAGCCCCTTTCTTCTCATTCTTACATAGCGAGGGTATCGAAACTGGCAAAATTGAGGCCTCGCGGTAGCAAGTACGAGTTTATTGACCAGTTGCTTTCACTCAGAAAGATCGCGTACTCGTGACGCCTGCGGCAGAAAGGATGTTCCGCATCTGCCGCCTAGGTTTGTGAGTGGTGACGCTTGCTAACACTCCCAAGGTTAGTTCTAGTAGTAACACATAAACACCCAAGAAAGTGGATGGGGAAAACACGCCGCGGAAGCTCAATTGGTTAGCGCATCGCACGCGTAATGCGAAGACTTGGGATCGTTCCCCACCTGCGGCAAGTTGTTTTTTCACTAATTGTCATTCATTTATCATTTCTTTAACTCAGTTATTAAGTACAAGTAATTTCCCCCTATGTTCTCTTTGGTGTCTTTGTTTGTTGGCTTCTCATGACAAGATTAATAAAAATAGGGGCCCTGGGTTAACCTCCCAACCCCCTTTCTTCTCGTTCTAGCAGAGAAGCAATCCGACAAGCTCCAGTGGTGGCATAGTGGTAGCATCTATGATTAGGGCGGTGTGCTCTCCGGATACCATGGCCCTTTTTTATTTATACTTGGGTATTTTTTTTTTTGTGGCACTTAGCAAAAGCCTTTTCGCCTCTTAGATCTGGCAATGGCGAATGACAACAAGTAGCGCCAGCTCACTGCCACTCGACAACCACTTCTATTGCACGCTGTTTCTATACATTTCTTCCGCTGTTTTTACATCTCGTTTTTTAGACATGCAGAATCAGTGTTTCGATTCCGTTCTTGTGGCATCTGCACTTTAACTCATATAAATTGACAAGGCAAATGCTATGTCTAAATCTAAAGGCAAATGCTATGTCGACTTGGACTATTAAAATACCAATCCAGAAACCTCGCAGCGTTTGTTTCGGGCCAATACTCAGTTTAGGAAAAAATTGCGTCTTTAGCGCAATTCAAATCAACCGCCCGCGAGCGGAGAGTGGTGACGTCGTGTACGCCATCACCAATCTTTAGACCGGCCGGCGAGTAGAACGGCGCCCGACAGACGGCGCTACGGTTCTCAGCACAAAACGCAAACGCGCGGCCCTGGTGGAACAAGCCAAGACAGCGTCGGCGATTCGCCGCTGGAGCTAGTCTTTGTCAAGTGGTGTGGACCGTTCGGGTATCACGCGACATAACATGGACGTGGCATTCCCTGCCACTTTCAGTTTTTGTGAGTTTCGCGCACGGCAAGACCAGCGCAGCATTGTGCGATAACGAAACTACTGAAACGCGAAACCACGGGTTGCGCAGAGTGACGAAAGCGAAGCTTGTCGACCTCCCGCGTCGTTCTCAAGACTAACGTGAATAGGTCTTCTTTTCTAAAAATGAAATAGAACTGGACAAGTATCATTTACTTCCGTCGTATAACGCAATAGAATTGTCTTTCTATTAGTAGTGGTTGAGTACAGTGACGGAAGGAGTGCCTTCGTCATCCGGCTAGTACTTGAATGTTCGGAGGGAGTCTCTATTCGCGTCCTGAATTTACCTCAGTTTCTCGATTACTCAAGCTCTGACGTAATAGTTTTGCGGAAACCCGCAAGGGGCAGGGAAGTAATTAATAAAGGGAAATTCCGACATCTACTCGTTCGTAGCAATTGCGACAAAGGAAACCCATACGGGTTCCTCAGAAGAAAAACCTCGCAGTTGAAGAAAAATTGATCCTGCTCTGGTACTCGAACCTGCGACCACTATCTTTACGGGGCAGCCGCTCGACCATCTGAGCTAACCAGGCGTGTAGCAGATGGCAAGGCGAATTCGAATTTGTCGACAACTCGAAGACAACTGAAGCTCGACAACTAAAGCTCTGTTTACGACAGTATGCTGCATTAGACGTTCTCGAGAACTAATCTATCACTTTAGCTTCACCTAATATTTGCCTTTGGGGACCTTTTAAGAACAGCCGGTCGTGATGGCGCTGTGTCTTTGGCTTTACGCTGCTTAGCACCAGGGAACGGCATCGAATGGTAGCCGTGGCGGCCGCATTTCGATGCAGAATAAATGCAAGCGCGCCTGTGTCCTGAGCATTGTGCGTGCGGTAAAGAGCCCCAGCTGGAGAAAATTTATCCGGAGTTCCCCACTGCGACGCGCCTCCCAATCATAGTGAGGTTTTGACACGTAAAACCCTACAATTTTTTCTTAGAACAGTGCTAAAAGCCTTAACGCGTGGCCGATGGATTTGGCTGTCCCGCCACAGTCCCGCCTCCCACCTTTACTTCCGAGTCTGGTATCTGCTGCGGTTGTCGGCCTCTTGCGCGCTTTTTTAGCACCAAGAGCTCTGAATTTTCTGGTGCGCACGTCAGTCCACATGCTTCCAGGTACTTTTCCGTTGTGTAAACAGCTTCTTGCAGAGCGTCTTGCTGTTTACCTGTCGGCGCTCCCGTAGTTCAGATGGTGAGGTCGTCAGCATATATTGTGTGACCGATTCCTTCTAGTTGCTTCAGTTGTTTGGGTAGCGAGCTCATCGCCAGATTGAATGGTATCGCAAAATGACGGAGCCTTGTGGCGTTCCCTATCGCGGTATGTCGAATTTCTCAGAGCGTAAGTTGCCTATCCCCACTGTGGCTGTTCGTTCTTTCAGAAAAGCTTTGGTGTAATTATATATATTTGCCCGCAGTTATATACGTTGAGGTGTTGCAGTATGGCTTCGTGTGACACGTTGTCGAAAGCCCCTTTCACCTCAAGTGCGAGGATGGCTCTTTTGCTGTGCGTGTTCAGTTTGTCGATGAGTTTTTCCTTGATCCGCAGTAACACGTCTTGCGTGGACAGGCGAGCTCTAAATCCGAACATGGTGTTTGGGACATGTCCGTTGTCTTCGAGATGTTCGATCATGCGGTTGTGCACCATGTGCTCGTAGAGTTTTCCAGAACACGAGGTGACGGATATAGGTCGAAGGTTCTGCACGCTGATGGGCTTGTTGGGTTTAGGTATCATGGTTACCTCGGCATGTTTCCATTCCTGTGGTACCTTACCGTGTTCCCAGCACTCGTTGATGTATTTTAAGAGCGCGTCTACAGAGGGTCCGTCAAGGTTCCGGAGTGTCTTGTTCATTCTGTCGTACCCCGGCGCCGTGTTGCGGGTGAGCTTGCTCAAGGCCCTTTTGATTTCTGCTTTTGTGAAGGGCCCATCCAGTTCTATGTTTGGGTTGCCTCGATACTCGTCGAAGTGCGGATCTACAGTTATGTTTCGCTCCGTACCGAGGAACTTCTCCTTCACTTCTTTGATAATGTCTTCCTCTTTCCCCGGGCGGTTGTGTATGAGTCTCTACACTTTCTGTTTTGCGGCGTTCCTGTTCTCCTTCTTTGATAGGATAGTCTTGAGTACCGCTCAAGTGCGCTTGCTGCTTAAGGTTCCTTGAAGCTTGATACATGTTTCGCGCCAGTTATCTTTTTCAAGTTGTTCAGAGTACTTTTGCGTTTTCTTGATCAGCTTGGAGATTCAAATTTTGATTTTCCGGTTGCACTTGTTATATTGCCAGCGTTTCGCGAGTCCCCTTCGCGCCTTCCACAGGTGGAGTAAGTGGGGGTCGACCACGGGGGTTTCTTGCGACAATTGGATTGTCCTCGTATGCCTCTCGGCTCTTTCCGCGGCTCCTCTGATCCATATTTCTATGTCGTCTATCGTCGCATTAGTGGCGCTCTCGTCTTTGCGAAAGGCCTGCCACTCCGTGATCTTGGCTTTTCCGATCTTCATCGTCGCTTTGTGGTGCGGGATGATCGTTTGCACTATATAATGGTCGCTACCCATATTCTCGTCCATGCAGCTCCAGTCATGCTGTTTGAGTCCGTGTACGAATGTGAGATCGGGGCTGGTGTTTCTGGATACACTGTTGCCGATGCGCGTGGGTGTCTGCGGCTCGTTGAGTAGCGTGAGGAAGTGTTGCTGGTCTACGTTGTGCACATCTTCTCCTTTCTTCTTTGAGGCCCATATATCAAGGCTATATGGGGAGGATTAAAATAACCAACGACTATCAGTCCGTTACCCTTGCTCAGCTTCTTCACTTCTCGCATTAGCTTGTCTACATCCTTTAGGTGGTCCTTTGGCGGGGTGAATACGTTTAACACAAAGAGGTTTTGCTGCTGTTTTTTCTCGGGTACGATTTCGACGAGTGTGGGTTCGATGCTGTGTTGGATGTCGTGTCGTTGAGCGTTGATGTCCTTCTTGGTCAGGATTGCTGTCCTCGTCTTACTGTCGGTGACGTGAGTGAGGTAACCACTGACCTTGAAGTCTTCAGCTTCGGTTTATTGTAAGGCTATAATATCTGGGTTAAACTGCGTGCAGAATTGTACAAGGTTGCTTCTCTTACTTCTGATAGAATGACAGTTCCATTGCCAAATTTTGAGTCGTTTGTGTTGCTTGTACTTCTTTCTCTTTAGTTAGCCTCGCAATCTTGTGCACTTAGGGTCTGGATGATCTTAGCTTCTCTCGCAGGGTACTTAGGCTTCTTGAGAGCATTATCTCTTTCTTCTAGCATGTGGATGCGTTGACTGAAACTTTCTCCCGATTGGGTCTTTTCGTTCTGTAGGGCCTGAATCTGGTTCTCCATTTCGCTCTTGAGAGATTGGAACCCAGTCAGTATCATCTGGGCGACCGTGTTTTGCATAACCTGTGGTACCGTGGACATTGTGATTTTCATCATGACGGTCCGAGGAAAAGAAATTTCCGCCACATTAGGTAAATTGCCGCAGACGAAGAAAAAAGAAAGTAAAGAAAAAGATTATTTCACTGGCATCAAAACGAGGTACGCGGTGCAGCATTCTGATATTTATGCAGCGCATCGTTATCAAAACGGCCAACTGACGATCGTTTCTCTACTTGTACTTTTTAACCACCGACAGCAAACTATTCAAAAATTCCCCCGCATGATTTTTCTTGATTTCGGCGTTTCTGATGGTCAATTTTTATGTAATTCACGTGTTTCTTTCAAGGTACCTACAGCGTACTGAATATGTAGAGCCACTTCCAAACGTTTCTTCTGTTAGAAAAGCGAGGCCTCAGCCTCGATTGCAGTGATTACCAGCAAAGTGAGCTGCTGCATGTAGATTCTCACTCACGTTTGCGCAGAACCCCACGTTAGACAATGTAAGTAGACGTATTTTAAGAATTTAAGTCTACTACCTCAAGTATAGACGAAACAGCATCAAAATATAAGTGTGCATGTACATGGCCGGGAATGCGCTTAAACATTTGAAGAAGGACGACCTATCACAAGGCGCCCTAACTCGTGCTACATATTTACGCATTTTTATTAGTGGGATGTATAGTGACGTCAACGAAGCAGTCCCCAGAATAAGCGCCAAGAAACAACTGTTTTTGATTGACAAAGCAAACAGCACCACGAAGGTCCCTTGCAGGGCCTGTTCGCCAAGGAAAACCATAGGCGACTCGAAGAGCGGTCTGTGGGGCTAACTTCGTAAAAAAATGACGTTTCTGAGCTGATCGCAGCTTCCACTTGGACCTCTTCGTGATTGCCAAGTGCTGCAACACGAACGCATTTCCACCATTCACATAGGTAAATTGGTCGCAGCATGCCTGCATAATTTATCTGTTTCCGTGAACCCGCCGCTGTAGCTTTGTGGCTATGGTGTCGGGCTGCTATGCACGAGGTCGCGGGATCGGATCCCGGTCAAGGCGGCCGCAATTGGATGCGGAAAAAATGCGAAAATGCCCGCGTGCTTAGATTTACGTGCAGGTTTGAGATCCCCAAGTGGCCCAAATCTCCGGAGTTCCCCACTAGGACGTGCCTCATAATCAGAAAGTGGTGTTAGCACGTAAAGCCTCATAATTAAATAATTAATATTCACATATACATTACAACACCACTTCCTACCGCTCTATAGCGTACGCGGTTTGTTTGTGCTCGTTTCTCTCTCTCTCTCTCTTTATCCAGCCCTATTTCTTTGTGAACAGACATGAAAAGCACTTACTTCTGACAGAATTTTATTTGTCAGAGGAAGCATCTTCATAGTCCAGAGAGAAAGGAAGCCCATAGTCAACATCACACTCAAATATGTCTTTTTCTCGTTGAGAGAAAGGCTATAAACGCTGATCGTTGGTAAATCGGCATGTTTGGTTGGTTGGATGGTTTTCTTTTCTAAATAAATATTGTTCATGTTGCTCTGTGGGATTGTACAAAGCTCAGAATCAAAACGATAATCAGTGAAATATACGCGGTGATCATTTTTCAAGTTTAATGGAATTTAAAAAAAAAAAATGCGTGCTATTGATGTTACGTGGTACTTGGCTGAGCGAATGATACTTTTGGTACGCTGATACTTTTTCTGCCTTGTCAAATAACGCCTATCTTACGTTCACGTAACCGAACTTCCCCCATATCCAATGCCTTCCTTAATGCATTTAATATATTCATAAATAAATTTATTAAAAGTAAATCAATGATTGAAATAACCTTGCCGTAAGTAACACGCGGAACAGCGACTAGTATTTTTCTGCTCAATGTAATTGCCAATTCCTTTATTACCATTTAGAGTTATGGTAATGAGTGCTTGGGTAGCACCTGCATGTACTAGTATGCGAGCATATAATTGCATAATTTACTATTTCACGCTTCGTGCACAATTTCTCGCTCCATCGAACCCCGAAATTGCGGCACGCAGCACGAAATAGCATGAAAACTCACGCAGCACAACACATGGAGTTTGCTTAATCCTTAAGGAAGTTTTCTTTAATGTTGCTGCACCTTAGCTGAAAGATTCTTTGTACGTTTGAGCATTTCTGTGAGATTCACTTTGAATATTCGCCCTTAGACTTGCATACATAATCCGGCGGGTTAGGATTGTCCGTTTGCTAAAAAAATAGTCATACCTAAATACATAGACAACAATAAAATTGTTGCTTTCTGTACTCTCACATAATTATTCTTCAATTTGTCCATGTTAGCTGATGCATGTCAATACGCACAACACTGTTTCCTGTTAGTAAACAGTGTTTAAAATTTCAGAATCAACGGCAACGTGAACCTCATTACAGAGCTGATGATTTAGCACAGCGTAGAATTACTGTGACGATCGCGGAACGAGAAAAGTAAGTAAGAAAAGAAAAAAAGAAAGCACCAAGCAGAGCCAAGAGAAGAGATAAGATATATAACTTCTGGAGTGTGCGTGCCAGAAACACGGTATAATTACGAGGCACGCCATAGTGGTGGAGTCCGAAATAATTTTTACCACCTGGCGCTCTCTAAGGAGCACCTGAATAAATGTAAGAACACGAGCAATTCCAGCAAGCTTCTGTGCGCGCATCATGCTATTAGGCCTTGATTCAGGCAACATCACGACGGAGAAATGCACAGACCGAAGCAAGCGCCGCAACTATCAACTGACTCGTTCAAACTTTCGAAACCAGCTCACGAAATCATAAACACACTTGTACTCCGCAAATTTCGAAGTTTAGTGCGTTGCCGGCACGGGGCTAACTGCTGCAGAAAATGAATAGCCGTCAGTATTCACACTTCGCCACTCGTAGACTGACAGTCGTCATTTCAAGATCATTAAGTGATCACATAGTAGCGCAAAACATCTTTCTTTCTTTCTCGCCTCATCCAAAGCGCACCAACAGTACAGGAGCGCTGAAAGGCTCCCCGACGAATGCAAAGCCCTCGGTTGCGAGCGCCTTCTTGCAGACAAGGAGCCAGCAATGCCCACTAATGAACTTGCACTCTCACTGTGCAAATCGGAGAGCCGAAGCAAAACCTGCCATGGGGCAGCGAGCCGAGCGCGCGAGACGTGGGTGACGCAGCGCCCTACAAACCGAAGAAGTTATTTCAGTGCTGTACGGACCATTGCGGCTGTCGTGAATTTTCTTGTTTACCGCACTCCTATTACCGACGTGATTTATTGCATGTTGAAGAATGCCGCTTTGATTCTGAACGCAAAAGAAATACACTGCAATTATCATGACTAATGTAGCAGGTATGTACAGTACATTTTTGCTGTATGCATTTCAGGTGGAACTGAGCATGATGGAAATATATAACGAGAGTGTTTTCGACCTGCTGGTGGCGAACAAAGGACAGCGAAAGGGGCTGAAGGTTCGGGAACATCCTAAGAAGGGCTTCTTTGGTGAGTGTTGCCGTCTCGCTGTTACCAAGAGATGAATAACACCGAGTGTAATTCGTAAGTGCGTACTTTATATATATATATATATATATATATATATATATATATATATATATATATATATATATATATATATATATATATATATATATATATATATATATATATATCGAGTGCCGAAGTTGCAACAAATTTTCTTCTCTGTTTCATTTGGCATCAAGCCGAAGGTCTTTCAAAGTGCCTAGTGACCAACTTTCGTGATGTTCTGTCACGAATAGAAGAAGGAACGACAAATAGAAGCATAGCAGCCACCAACACCAATGAAACCAGCAGGTAAGACACATTATGATGATGACTGTACTCAACAAAAAAACAATATAAATGTACTGTGAGTGACAGGTAAATACTTGCCGATAAAGCACAGTAGCCAACGTCAACTAAGTCAACGAACATTTATTCTGGACGTAGTTGTCTTCTTTTTTTCTCACCTGACAGAAGAAATTGTTTAGAAGTTTGCCGTATAACAAATGGACACACAACACATCCCTGTGTTACCACATGGGGCAACATGAATCGTGTAACTCAACGTAAGGCCAGGAATTGTTTATGTTACACAAATATCAGCTTGACGTAAACAACGAGATGATGGCGCAGCGACCATGGCCTCTTCATTACGACGACGACATTAAAAACATTGATTCCCCCAGTGCGTGTGGTTTCAATAAGACATGTTAGTAGTATTACTGTTCAAAATTCATGATAGGGTGTTTTGGCACTCATTTTCTCCCGTAAAAGTTACGCATTTGCGTTTATTTTAATATATGTAGAGCTTCGAAGGCAGGCCTAATAAGTATAAAATAATTTTGCGTTCCTCTTTTGCGTCCGTTTATGTGTGTTTCTGTCGCGTGAATTAAAAAAAATACGTGTTTGCCTACTTTGCCTGACAGTAAAATCTAACCGCCTTTAAATAAACCGGACAGTGATCAATGCAAAAAAAAGGAAAATAAACATTATATGATCATGGTTTGGAATTGCTCCGAATTCACCTTAGGTATTTGAGAATCCAATGTTTCCATCCTGGGCATTGTAAGACATTACCGATCACCAGAATATTTTGTCCTTGGTCACGGGAGGCGCATGTAAAATTGTTGCTGATGTTTTCTTGCCTTTCTATTTTTTCGTTCCCAGCCGAGCTCATACGCTAGTAACTTTGATGCTCATCCAAAGGACAAAAAGGCCTCCTGGTCCAGAAACCACAAAGACCTCCATAGTTCATCTTGTAGATCTAGCAGGAAGGCAAGTGGTCTTTATCACTTTCTTACTATATTTCGGCAGGTACTTTAGAACTTTAGAACTCTGAGAATGGAATCATAGACGTATAGAACATCTGATTAAATGCAAGAAATCTGCTCTTCTTTCATGATTATATTGCGCTTAGTGTTACACTGACGATATAAGTGATGGACAGGACGTGGACGAACGTAGCGCAATCTTCTTTGTTTCAAGTTATTGCTCGGGAGACCCGGGCATAATAACGCAATTCAACATGATATCGTAAAGGACAATTCGTTTATTTTTCTGGACAGGCTGGCGATAATTGACAGCATTTGCTCATGGCGAACAACCATCTTGAACTTGTGCCTTGTGACATTGGTCGAGCTTATGGCATTTAATATACGCAGTATTTGATTGATTGATTGATTCTTTATTGGTTTATCACATATACATGTGATGGGAGGCGAAGGGAAAAGCCATTCAAGGATGGCTTGAGGGAGTCCTTCGCCCCCACGCTGGCAAAGACAACAGCAGAGGCACACACGTCCTGTTCACATGGTCGTACAGTTTTGCAAAACCATCATATTAAGCACAACATTGCCACAAACCTTGACAAAACCATAAAATTAAACACATTAGTTACTGTCCTACGTAGGGCAACATGCGTTAACATACTTTACTTCACCTCAGCATCGAATGACAGCACATTTCATAACAATGTACGGTTAGTAATAGTGACATTGAAACAATATAATTAAATAGCAATCGTAAACAGCTCTAGTGGTCAATGTTAGGCTAGAAAGAATGTGTACAAGTTAGATAATGTTGCTTCGCGAATATCGATTTGTTTTTTATTAAACTCATTTAGTAGACGTGGAAGTTTGTTTTGGAGCATTTGCCGACCATAGCCAGTGTGACAATATGGAACATTCCATATTTCTGTTGTTCTAGTGGCATATGATGCTTTCTTCAAATGGAGATTCACCAAACCCATGAAGATAGAATTATGACAATCATAGTTAAGTTACAGTTATGACAATCATAAATTTCATGTGTCGCTCAAGCTTTTATAGAGCACTTTTCTTTAGTCAACCTCGTATACTTTCATGTATTTAGAGGAGTATGTAGTGACACTCGCTTAATATGGACCGCTTAAACAAAATGCTGTAGCGAAGACATAAGCTTGTGGTATATAAATTATTGATTGCGCTCAAGTTTAGCAGAGATAATGCGAAAATGCATGCAGACTTTCGTTTTTTTGACTGGGACATCCACCACTCCTTGAAAGTGAACTGCATCAAATCCATTGTTAACAATAGAACTTATGCGTGAAATCCATCCTCTATAATATCGTACCACGAGGCGTATAAACACCACCGTTATTCGTACAGGCTTTTGGTCTCATATGCTGAATGCTGACACCGTTGATAGACGGAACAAAATATAGACGCAGTAGTAGAATAAACTACGCAAGTGCGTGAAATTTCGAATGGTACGAAACTCTACGAGGATGTATTGATTCATTTTGGAAAAGCTGTGTGTAACATGCGACAAGGCGAAGAAGAAAGACAGGACACATTTCTTCCTTCTTGACCTTGCCAGTAGTTATTACGCTCTTTTTTCAAAACTAAATTGGGGTCGATTCAAGTAAGTTCAGGAGAACACGCTGACGAGGTAGTTGCTATGGTAACATGTCGAGTGGAGCGCAAGCAAACCACTGGTGACGACAGAAAGACGAGGTGCTGGCGATAA
Source organism: Dermacentor andersoni (assembly GCF_023375885.2). Taxonomy (NCBI): domain Eukaryota; kingdom Metazoa; phylum Arthropoda; class Arachnida; order Ixodida; family Ixodidae; genus Dermacentor; species Dermacentor andersoni. The sequence goes on from NC_092818.1 coordinate 48,990,106, forward strand.
TTGACAGCATTTGCTCATGGCGAAGAACCATCTTGAGCTTGTGCCTTGGGACACTGGTCGAGTTTATGGCATTTATTATACGCAGTACTTAAACTTCATGTGTCGCTGAAGCTTTTATAGAGCACTTTTCCTTAGTCAACCTCGTATACTTTCATGTATTTAGAGGAGTATGTAGTGACACTCGCTTAATATGGACCGCTTGGTCCATATTAAGCGGTCCATATTACGCGGATGGCACGTAGAGTGTATGCGAAAGTTGCTTAACCCTTCAATTGCTGTGATAAACTTGAATCTTTAAAAAATCTGGTCAAATGTGCAGGTTATTTTTAGAGATGCATGATGATACCAGGAATTCCTTGAAAAGTTAGATGAAATTGCGAAAAGTGTATTACAAGTTAACTCATACCGTCACACACTGCTCACACTGTCATTACAAGCAGGCTAGATGACAATTTGTTTCCGCCCCCTTTGAAAGGAAATGTGAATAAACATTACCGTCATCATTAGTTACATTGTTATTAGGAAGTAATGAGTTAAATTACCGCTCCCAATGGAGGTGCTGCACATACTCTGAGTGGTCTGTAGTTGTGCGAGGGCTCCAACGAGAACGCTATCTTTGATTTCAGTGAGCGCCAGTCTGCAGCACAAACGTCTGGTGACCGCCTCCGCGAAGGCATCACAATCAACCAATCACTCTCCTGCTTGGGAAACTGTATCCGTGCTCTCGCCGAGAAAGCAAAGGGAACAAACCTCAAAGGTGTGTGATCTCATCTCGCTTTGCTATGACCAAACAGTGTCTGTAGTTGATAGGACAAAATATTCGTTATTCTGTTGTTATACCTAGACATATTCTTTTTTCATTTAACCGGGCACCTTCATACTATATTATACTTTCACATAGTAGCCTTAGTATATATGTTGCAACAGCGTGCTCTAGAAATTGTCAAAATGGTACGTAATCGAAATGTGACACTACTAACCAGTCATTTATTTTCTTAGGTACTGGCTCTATGTGGTGATTTTAAACAACAGAGCATGTACTGCTAGCTCATGAAAACAGCAGCCAATTGGCCAGCATGTGGATAATCCGAGGACACCAAATAATTTCTTATGGGTTGTGAATTTCAAAGCGTTAATGTCCCATTTAAACGCCGCTAAGCGGTCCTTTAATTTATGAACTCCTCGCGGGCAAGCTAGCACGTTGTGACTCTTGGTGTGTTTTCATTTGGCTTTACTGAAGCGCAAGTAGAGCTTCGGCGAGAGCCTGCGTGGATTAGGGACCCGCCGCTAAAACAGGCTTGCGCGAGCGAGGGTGACGTGGCATCTCCGCGATGTCATCTTCCCTCACGCAATACCGTGGCAGCAGGTGTTTCCTTTTGCCCGCTTTGCTCCGTCGAGGCCCGTGCCAGCAGGCGCGACCAAGCGTCACGAGCGCGTCAGGCGGGCTTGTGACGTGGCGTCGCAGCTAATGGGAAGTTTCGCTGCTGCAGACACCGCCAGCTTCTCCCCTTGTTGGGTCATTTGACGCTTTCGCATCAATATATACTTCGCCAAACTAGGATTCATAAGAGGTAAAATTAAATTAAAATAAACTGTGGGTTTTGATGTGCCAAAACCGCGATCTGATTGAGGCATGCCGTAGTGGGGGACTCCGGCAATTTGGAGCACCTGGGGTTCGTTAAACAACCCCTAAATCTAAGTACACGGGTGTTTAGGCATTTCGCCACCATTGGGATGCGGCTCCTATGAACGGGATTCGATCCCGCGACCTCGTGCTTAGCAGCCCAACACCATAGCCACTAAGCAACCACGGCGGGTTTCATGAAAGTCATGAGAATCAACCTCATTGCAGTTTTTATTAATTTGGTGAAATAACTAAACATGAAGCAAACTATTTTTTCTAGCTCCTTTTTTGCATCCCATCTGCTCGGGACCCGTCCTCATTTGGGCTGTTAAGGAATGCTATGACTGACTCCTCCGCAGACTTTCGCATGGAACTTCCATCATCACACGCCATTTATTGCTTGATGTCTTGCGCAGAATTGCGTCAAGTAACATATTAGGTTCGCCAAAATTTTCTAATCACATAATAACATAACCAGTCTTTTCCATCGTAAACCGATATCCTGAAGTTTAAGAGCTTACCCGTGCCAACCACTTTGTTTAGTTTAAGTGAGCGTGCCATTAATTATTCTACTAAGACGCTATATTGGCACTTAATTAAGGTGCTTGAAACCTTTTTACGTTTCTGAGAATTTACACTTTACTCTAAAGACTGTCCTTGTCTTCACTATTATCGTCCGATTCTTTCCCGCTTGCCCATAAAGACTAGTCAAAATTAGCGAAACAACCAAGAGGCTATATTATATTAAAGGAACGGTTCTCAAAGCCTAATCCGGTTTTGAGGAATGTAACTTCTAAACGTACTATAGTGAATTCGGTGAGTCGTCACACCAAATTACCCATCTTCGAGCATTCACGATGTCGCGGTAACGCGTTGTCTGGTACTTAATAGTGTTCTACACTATTACAAGTTTAATATGCTTACAGCAAAATGCGCGCGATTACATGTGTTTAACTGATCTGTTTGTGTATGTTGCTTTTGCAGTGCCTTACAGAGAATCTACGCTCACTCGCTTGCTTATGACGGCGCTGGGTGGGAACAGCAAAACAATCATGGTGAGCATGGCTTAGAAACTTCTTTTGCAGCAGTTAAATTATTATGTGGGTGGCCGGTAGCTTGCTGGACGACTGCCACTTGCTCTCCTTTAAGCAGACAATATTAACGAAACTCTCAAACATATATACCCAAATGCTCGTAGAGCGATTGATCATATGCCGATGTCGACGGTAATTTCGCGGTACTATCATTCTTATCATGTTGCCTACGGCGCAGATAAGGCGTATACTATACCGGAACATTCGTGAACAACGTTATCGCTTCGACAGCAAGACCAACCAATTGTAATCGGCGATCAAGCTGTTCACAATGGCAGATTCTCGCCAGTCGTCGTGCTAGTGACATAATTACTGAAGGCACGCTATGAATGGCAAACACTGTTTAGGAACTAAACATTTTGTGCATTCGGCCTAAGATGGTACCCATATTACGAACACATTCTAGGACTGAAACAAACTGATTTCTCTAGAATGGGTAACATGACGTATGTACATATTGTCACGTTGCAGTGACAGTGAAGATACACAGTAGTAAAAACTTTGAATCACAGAAGTAAGCATTAATAGGCGAACGTTTACCCAGAAAAAAACATAACCAACAGTTATGCACAACGATAGCGGCGAGCAGAGTCGGCTATTGTCGAAAGTCTGACTTCTGTGGGTGAAGCGCGCCGGCTTTTATACATCGATGGTGAAAGGTTCCAAAGTAATCGCTGGTGCCTGCGCGCATTCCAGAAAGTACTGTAAATTTCTATTGCGCATATAACCTGATTACGCAATGTTCGGGGAGAACGCACACTACAAATAGCATCAGCAATAACATTCGAGTAGGTTCCAAATCACGCAGGCGCGTCTTGCGCTGATCGATAGCTAAGTTAACGGATGAAATGCAGTCTCCGATAAAATGCAAACTACACATAACAACGGCCCCTCTGAAATAGCATTTTCCAGACACTTCAAACACCAGATCAAAAAACTAAGAAGGCCTATTAAAAAATAGCACACAAACAGATAAACAAAGTCCGAGAGTTCGTTAGCAGTGGTTGAAGGGCTTAAGTCGCACAACATGGAGTACTTCAGGTCGCGAGCGCTGACGCTGTGGTTGTGTCATGCCATCTGGCGCGACATCATAGTCCAGCGGGCCAAAACAGCGAATGGTCTTTTACCGTCCCAAATAATATCGCAAATGATCATCACTAAGTCGTCATCGAAGTATCCGAGTCCAAACCTAAACAGGGTCGCCTGACTGATATTCCACATATCGTCGTCAAAGGTTGTATTGTCGGCAGTCCAACTTTTGCTGGTTCTTGATGCGCAGGCTGGTGAGTTGTCGTGCTTCTTCGGCGCACTGAGGATAGGCGGCGACATCGAGATGCTCTTCGTTGGTGACGCGCAGCAGCATGGCTTCGAGAGTCGTCGTCGGGTTCCTTCCGTGAACCAGCTTGGACGGCATGATCTGTGTTATTTCTTGCACAGCCCTGTTGGAAGTGAAGGTTACGCACGGAAGGATGGCATCCCAAATCTTTTGTTTGATGTCGACCTACATCGCTAACATATCGGCGTGCGTCTTGTTCAGACGTTCCGTTAGACCATTCGTCTGCCGCCGGATGTGGTGACTTGTCGGGCTACACGGCAGCATGGTTTGAGTAACTTCAGCTGTAAAACCCTCCTTTGGTTCATAATGAGGACCTCTGACGCAACACGTCGCCAGCAAGATGTTCTCAGCGAAGAATTTCGCTACTTCCGCCGCACTAACTTTGGGTACGCCTTCTAATTCAGCGTCGCGGGTAAGGTCAACTCCACTTAGCACAATGCCTGTTAACACCTATTCATGACGTCATACAACCTGGTCTAGAATTTTTATTGCCAAGGCTGGCGTGACGAAAGCTGTGACGTCAAAATCACTACGGCTTATTCGGGAACATCCCCATTAGATTCTGTGGCAGTCGGGCCAGGTAGCAAGATGTCATGGATCGGGGTGAGCAAGCCTTGTGCTATCTAGGTGATGTTGGTATGGCAGTCGGTGCCCATGACGATCCACTTGTTTCCGGATTATGACGTAGGAAAGGGACCCAGCAAATCTATCGTCTGCTGAAGCGGTCGGAAAGAAGGCTTGATTGGCTGTAGCAATCCCACTGGCCTTGTCGTGGTGTCTTGCGCTGCTGACAGTCTTGACACGTCTTGACTAGTGGGTGACGTCGGCGTTCAGGCATTGGCAGTAATACTTCTCCTGAATCATCGCGTGCGTACGAGAAAATCCAAGATAGCCTGCCATTGCGTCATCATGAAGGGCGTGTGCAATCTGTGGCCGTAGTGCTGAAAGCCCAGCGAGAAGGTAGTCGGCGCGAACTATCGGATCGGATGGGAAAACATTTATTGGGCTCTAGAAAAGAGATCTTCGCGGCTTCAGACGGCCTCTTCCATCTTCTGATGGATTCTTCTGTCTGCAATCACAGGGTTGGTGCCCTAGTCCAAGGCTCCGCTGAGTATGGCCAACCCGCGAGCTCGCTCTACTAGGCGCTTTTGGCCGTTCAAGGTTACACTGGAAAGCATACTCTCCCACTGTTCCGCACTCGGGTTTTTAATTTTATAGATAGTTGGGGACTCTATATTTTGACAGGCCCATGATATGTGGTATAGATCTGGTTTCTCTCCGCACCATGGGCACTTAGCCTCATACTGTGTAGGGAAAATTTTACTAAGAAGGTTTAGATTCGGGAAAGTACCCGTCTGCAGTTGTCGCCATGCAACAGCATCCTCTATGCTTAGATCCTTATCTGGGGGTGGGTACTTCAGTCTGACCCCTTTATAATAACTTAGGATATCTGAGTAGCCCATGGGTACTGACTCGGGTTCCTCAAGGCTGGATGTGTCGGACGCCCGGTTGCTATGCCCTCGAGCTATCCTATCCGCCTCTTGGTTCCCTATTATGCCAGTGTGCCCTGGTACCCAGATTATGGTATGCTGAACTTTGTTTCCCGGGTCGCATGAGCAGAGTATGTGGCTTGCTATGCGCCCAATTCTGCTGTTTGTATAATTACGGCATGCTGCTTGAGAGTCTGTTATTCTTGTTAGGGACCTGCCAGATCGATAGCCCTCCAGTGCTGCCAGAGCCACAGCTGCCTCTTCGGCCTCGACTACCGTGCAGTCCTGTAGTGATGCGCTGGTGATCTCCTTGAGGTCCGAATTAACCACCGACGCCACTGCTCTGCTGTTTTGTCTTCCGTCTTTGACGAACGTTGCCGCGTCCGTATACCTTGTGTTGTCCTTGTTCGCCAAGGTTCTCTGCACCTACTCCGCTCTTGCTTCTCTACGCGCCTTGTGCAAGTTGCGGTCCATATTCTTGGGTATCGGTGCGACTCGCAGTGTACTGCGATACTTGTCCGGAATGACCTCGGTACGTTCGATCTCTTGGATCACGTTGCCGCCACCGTATCCTCGCAGGAGCACCCTTCCCGTGGGGGTCTGCATCAACCTACGTGCCTGAGAGCATAATACTGCTTCTCTTAGTTCACTGAAGATATTGTGCAGTCACAGGGCCAGCAGTTTCAGCGAGAGGCTTTAAAGTTCAGGTCTTAGGCGCCCGTTCCTGCGTCGAGCGTCAGCCTGCTTTGGCACCGTTTCTCGGCGTAACTGAGTGAACGAGTACAGCGAAAGATGAAAGTGAACGCGGAGTGCAGCGGGGAGATGAAAGCGAGCGCGAAGAGAAAAGTGCAAGAGGAGGCTACAGTGAAAGTAGAGCAGACTTTCGACGACTGTCGATTTGGCTCGCCGCTATCGTTGTGGCTGAGTGTTACTTGTTTCCTAACGCTTCGCTCCGTTTGCGACGTGCCACACGAGACAGATTGTCCGCGCCAGCCAATATATCAAGAAATTGAAACACGTATAGAGCTGCACTCAAGTTTTACATAAGGCGGTATTGTAAACGACCGCGAATTTTTTTTTTCACTGCGAAGACGCTGTTTTGCAATGAAAACGAGGACAATTTGCGCCTAAATACACTTGGTATAAAGTCGGTCTTCCATTGCAAGAAGTCGACAAGGTCAGCTCGCTGTTTGGCGAAATCGTCACTTATTGTCCATAGGAAAGCGTCGTGGACATGGTCGTCTTGCAGTGACAGCTCGAAAGAAGCGCGGGAAAGGCAATCGGCATCACAATGTCTTTGACCGGACTTGTATATCACGGCGATATCAAATTCTTTCAGTTGGAGGCTACACCGTGCTAGGCGTTCTTAAGGATTCTTCAAGTTTGCTAGCCAACACATAGCGTGCTAGTCACTTTCGACTTTGAACTGCCTGCCGTATAACTAAGGGCCAACTTTCGTGGACGCCCAAATCATGGCAAAGCATTTGTTTTCCGCTATTGAATAATTAGCTTCCATTTCCAACAAGGAGCCGCTAGCATAAGGTCATCACCGTCATCAGCCTATTTTAATTTCGACTGCAGGACGAAGACTTCTCCCTGCGATCTCCAATTACCCTTGCGTTCCGCTAGCTGATTCAAGCTCGCACCTGCGAAATTTGTTAATTTCATCACCCCTCCTGGTTTTCTGCTATCCTCGACTACGCTTCCTTTCCCTTGGCACCCATTCTCTTACGCTAGTGGTCCATCGGTTATCTATCCTACGCGTTACATGGCCTGCCAAGCTGCACTCTTTTTCTACTATACTAAACATGAATATCGGGCATACCTATTTACTTTCTGGTCCAGGCCACTCTCTTGTGGTCCCCCTAACATTAAGCATAGCATTTTTCCTTCCCTTAATGTTTGCGCAGTCCTTAACTTGTAGCTCCCTTGTCAACCTCCAAGTTTCTGACCCATACGTTAACATCAGTAGTGTGGAATCATTGTAAACTTTTCTTGTCATCAACAGTGTTAGCTTCCAGTCAGGATGTGGCAATGGGCTATTTGCACAGAAACTTCTCATCCTCACCATCGTCACTGCAACTAACCCTCTACAAAACATTAGTTCGCTCCAAACTAGAATACGCATGCGCCATTTGGGACCCGGCTAAAATTACACTCATAAACACTCATTACGCGTTTCATCTTATCAAACTACTCCCGACATGCTAGCGTTACCTCAATGAAAACGACACTGAACTTGCCAGAACTTTCTTTCCGTCATAGATGCTTCCGCCTTTCGCTATTCCATAAAACCTACTACCACAACCCTTTTTTGAAAGAACAGCTTATCACCCAAGCGTCATACATATCATCTCGCTCTGACCACAGTTTCAAAGTTGGTGTGCCGTCTTCGCGTACAAAAGTTTGTAGTAATGCATTCATCCCTAACGCAAGCCAAGATTGGAACCACCTTCCCGCCACCGTTGCAGCCATCCTGGATACCAACACCTTCAAAACCAGCATTCATGAAACGCCACGTTGAATATGTCTTTGTATCCTGCACAATTTTCTTGTTACGTTCACCCAGTCCTTTCTGTAGTGCCTTCGGCCCTTGAACGTATGTTAAATAAATAAATAAATAAATAAATAAATAAATAAATAAATAAATAAATAAATAAATAAATAAATAAATGTCTTCCGTATGCACTCCAACGCAGTTTTATTCCTCTTAAGTTTCTCTCTTGTGATCAGGGTCCCCTTGGAGTAATCGACTTACGTAAGCGTACTCCTGCACAGGCTCTACAGGCTGGCTGGCGATCCTGAATTCTTGTTCCCGTGACAGGCTATTTAATATTATCTTTCTCTTTATATAAATATAATGCTTTTAAGCTCGCGTTTCCTCTTGACTTGTACACCACCGAGGCCTACGCTATTTGGCCACTTGCGTCGGTAGGCATTTTGCTATAGGCGTCTTCGTCGAAGCGGGCGAGTATTGGTGGTGACTGCAGGCGTCATTTTAGTTCTTCAAATGCCTCGAGTTGTGGTGTTTTCCATGTAAACGAGGTCTGATTTCATGAGAACTCAGAGGCGCCGCGATGCGAGACAAGTTCTTGACAAAGCACCTATAGTAGGCATTCAGATTAAAAAAACTGCGCAGTGATTTCTTGTGGACACGATTGCGGAAAGTTTGCAATTCCAATTGTTTTCTGCGGACCAGGAGGAACTCGTGACGGGCTGATGACGTGGCGCAGGAATAGAAGTTCTTCGTAAGCAAACTGACATTTGTCCGGCTTCAAAGCCTGCCAGATGACTTGATGACCTCTAGTACTGTTGCAAGGCGCTTAAGGTGATCGTCGAAGCTTGAGGCAAAGAACATGACGTCAGCTGGGTAGACTAAAGAGGTCTGCGAGCAGGTTCCAAATCAAGCAGGCAACTGTCGCGCCGAGAGATAACCTTATGTTTGTTGTTCAGGTGTGAAATGCAGTCCTCGAGAAAAGGATAAATACGTACAGTGTCAAAATGGTAGACAATTCTTCAGCAGCAGGATTGAATTCGTCGAATGCTGACCGTTCTAGCCGCTTTCGTTGTAACTCAAATTGTTTTGCCTCATGTACACACGTTCACAAATTAAACGTCACACATGCTGGTAAGCGCTCTTAACCATTGGACAGCCGGCCTCGGTAGTAACATGTCTTATATCAAAACTAGCTGGCCCTGCTGTTGTTAACAATCGCAGAGCTAGAAAGTTTTGTGATTATACGGGCTCTGCTGCTTATCCACTAAGTGGCTGAGCAGCAGAGCCGCCTCGCTAGGCTCCGAACCGCAGAGTAGGCCTCGCTAGAGACATGTCTCATATCACAATTACCTGGCCTTGCTGTTGTTGGCAATCACAGAGCTAGAAACTTTTGTGATTATACGGGCTCTGCTGCTCAGCCACTAAATCGGCTAGTAGTTGATTGATTGATGATTGATGTTTAATGGCGCAAGGGCATCTAAGGCCAAAGAGCGCCAGGACATGTGTTATGGTTTAGTAAAATTGTGAGATTAGGACTATGATTTAATATAAATGCTGTACAGAGGCCTAAACGTAAGATATATCTTTAAATACTAGTGGATGAATTCTAAAATAATTACTAAGATAAATATAGGGCTTTAAATGCATTTGCTACAGGCACACATGTTAAATTATTCTGGATTTCCCAAGTCCCTTGGTGTACAATTCTTGCTTACGCAAGAAGCACAGGAGCTCAGACATACTTTTGTGCATCAGACTGTGCCTCACCTGTGAGGCGCAATCTGAAGGTTAGGATGGTATGAGATGATGTCGAGAAAGTTAACTTGCGCAAGATAATTAAGCACTCTTTTATAGATAAAAAGTGTATCCTCTGATAAGAACATCGAGGGATGGGGCGGTATATGGTGTGAGTAGAGTTCTCTAAAATGAGTCAATCGGTGACGGTGAAGTTCGGGACATTGAATGAGGACATGTAGGACGGTTAAGTTCTCACCGCAGCGGGTGCACGTCGTTGGGTCAGTTGCAGTCAAGAGGTATTTGTGTGTGCCGTAAGTGTGTCCTATTCTGAGTCGTGCCAGTGTGACTTCAGTGTGTCTATGAAGCTTCAATGGGAAAGACTTGGTTAACTGCGGTTTAAGCAGGTGGAGCTTATTTTCAACTGCCTTGTCCCATTCAGCTTGCCAATGATTACGGAGCGCCTTTCGTACCACAGGTTTCATGTCCACACCACGTATCCAGCTTACATCAACGGTATTCCGATGAGCCACTTGTCCAGCATTATTGTCTGCCATTTCATTGCCTGTGATCCCAGAGTGGCCTGGCACCCAGCATACAACAAGAGCAAGGTTTTGTTTATTCGCTACGTGGATCTGTTTAAGGAGCTGGTTAATTACAGGGTTTCGGCTTGGTTTGCCACAGGACAGGGCTGTGACAACGCTTAAGGAATCTGTGTATATTATAGACTTTTCTATCTTGTGTTGTATTATATACTCAATAGTGATCAGAATACCGTACGCTTGCGCTGTAAAGATGCTGCTATGTTTATGTAAGGTTTTAGAGTTGGAGAAGTTTGGGCCATGGGCTGCACATGATACCGAAGTTGCAGACTTCGAAGCATCAGTGAAAAATGCCATAGATTTATACTTGTCTTCGAGGGCCAAGAAATGTTGCTGAATGAGGGCATTTGGACAACTCTCTTTGTTAAGTTCTGTAAAGGACAAGTCACAGGTGACTGTACATTCATCCCAAGGTGGGATGGGTTCAACGTAGTCGCTTTCCTGCAGATCTATGAAATGTACTCCGAGTTTTTCTGCAACGGATTTTACTGCTAACGGGAACGGCGGTGCGTGTGAAGGCCTGTTTGAATACAACTGACATGTGGACTGATCACTTATGAGTGCTTTGCATGGATGTTGTTTAAGCGACATGATTCTTATTGCGTAGGTGACTCCGAGGTATGTACGCTGATAATCCAGTAGTTCTACGCTCATATTACCACTACTCCATGACGATATCCAACTTGCATGTAATGCAAGTTATACGCAAGACCAGCGTTTTTCCTCCTCCTCCAAACATTGACTTAAAACACCATTTACTGCGACGTTGCTAATGCGGTTAGAATCACTAAACAAGGTAATATGTCAGTTTTCACAAGTATGTGGCAAAACTGAACACCTGACAAAGTTTATATTTTGAAGAAATTTTCGGGAAATAGCCAGGCAACGGTAAAAGTGTTTGTGTCCGATAGGGCCTAAAAACTGTTAAACTCTTACTTATGAGTCGCTTAGAAGCGTAATAAAAATGCCTAAGAGTTTTCTATTTTTCTTGGGAGGCTCATGAAAGTCACAGATGTATTATTTAGAGAATATAGGTGTAACTTTATGCGCGATCTCGACTGAGAGTTTGATAAGTCTAGGGCAATATTATTCTTTGAAAATAGGCCCTTATTGTTCATCGTCTTCCAATTTTATGTTTGTACGCAGCACGTTGTTGTTGTTCCCCGGTTTTCTTGGTGAACTATGTGAGGCGCGCTGTTCATACGCCCTTGAACAGTGGGACACCTACATTTTCTATAATTTCCGCCAACTTTCGTAGCATCCTCCACAAGCGAGATCAGCTTACTTCCCTCATTCACGCTTGTAATGCAGATGTTATAATCAGAACGGAAACGTGGTTAACTCCTGAAGTTAACGATTCTGAGTTACAAATTTCAAATTTATTCACGGTTTTTCGTAAACAATCGTGTGGATAGAAAAGGAGGCGGTGCCATAATACCCATAAGAAAGCACATAAAGGTCAAAGCCATTCCTACTGACAGCATTCTTGAAGCTATTTGGGTTGCATGCTATTTTCCAGCAGTAACTTTGGTTATTCGAGCGTCCTATAGGCCACATGACATTCTACAAGATTTTTCTAAGGAACTGCAGTCTGCATTAGGCTCCGTCCAATCCAAATATAATAACTCTCCCATAATTTTGGTCGGCGATTTTAACTTTCCAGGTATAGAATGGTCTCCTTTATTATTCCTTGACACGCGCCAGACACGGGGTTGTGCAGATGTTGTTGACCTTTTAGAATATTTTCAATTGCCTCAACTTATCGAAACGCCTATGCGGCACAATGATATCCTTGATCGGCTTCTAACAACACATCCCGAACGTGCTTCCGTGGATGTACTAGAGTATATCGGCGGCCATCGTTTCATACATTGTACCTTTAAAACGCAAACTGAAGAAACCGCGACAAAAAAAAAAAAGATGTTTTATGACGATTCGAAAGCGGATCCCGAGCGCTTCAACTCTAAGCTTTTTGAATGTTACCTGTCATTCATGCAAACGTATGAAAACTGCTCGTTGCAAGATTACTGGATTCGTTTTCGTGACGAGTTGTTAAGACTGCGGGAGAAATGCATTCCAAAAGAATGGATCTGGGAAACAACAGACAAGCCATGGTTTACCCGAGAGATTAAGCGATATTTGAATAAAAAGAAACGTTTGTTTCCGAAAGCAACCAGCGCAAAATCTGTTGGAGCTAAGTCAGAATATTTATGGTTTTCAAAAGAATGTGCATTGCATATAGAGGCTGCCACATATAAGTTTTTGAACCAGGACATTTCGTAATTTCTAAAAACAGATACAAAAACATTTTGGATATTTCTCCCGCACCCACGAAAGAGTTACCTGGTTTTGACACCGAGTCTGGTGCTGCAGTGGATGTCATGGATGTTGCTGATCGGTTTAATTTATTATTTTGTAGTGTATTTAATTACGAAAAGCCTCCAGATATGTAAACATAGTTTTCTGATAGTTCTCCATTTATGGAATGTATTACTCTGACTAGTGACGGTATTGTGAAAGATATTGAGCGTTTCCCATCGTTTTCTAGTCCTGGTTCTGATACTATTTGTACTAAGCTACTAAAATGACAAAGCGCAATTCTGCTCTTATACTTACACTATTGCTTCAACAGTATTGTTTGGACGGAATCCAAGAATGAAACAACGTTTATTCAGGAAAACACCCAGGGTATATGTAGTCGTCGGCATTCACAGGCACGTGTTGCCATTATCTTCGTGTTGTCAGTCAGTTCATGCTGATACGTGCGACGCGTGCGTAGTCTGCACGATACATCTTGCTCTGTTTAATAGTTGAATAAAGCCAAGATACACAATTCACTTGATTGAAATTGTGGTCGTACTGCAGCTGTCTTGGCTGACGAGTTATCCGCCTAGACCGTCTTGGAATCGGTGTTGTAAGTAGAGTCGGGTTTGCTTGCACTCCAGTTGGGGATGTTACCTGCTCGTCGTCCTCGCTTTCCGGCGCATCGCTGTCGAGGCCATCGTGCCGAAATGGCTCACGCGTTGGTATCAGGTGTCTCCGATTCCAACGAAGTACTTGGTCATTTTCCGTAACAATGCGATAGGACCTCGGCGCTGCTGGTCCCACGACCTGCACTCTGCGGGTCCATGCTTTATCTCGGATCCTCACCACCTCCCCTTTTCGGAGTACTGGTAGGTTCTTTTTGTGGGCACCAAGTTGTCTATGCTTAGACACAAAATTTTTAGGATGCGAGCTGAAGTCTGGAAGCCTGGTTCGTAGTCGCCTGCCTTGCAACAGCTCACCCGGGGAACGACCGTGCTCCAGTGGTGTAGATCGGTAGCTGAGCAGGCCCAGCCAGAAGTCGTCGTGATTTTCTTGTGTTTTTTTCATGATCCGTTTCACTATCTGCACGTCTTTCTCCGCTAGTCAATTGGACTGGAAAGCCAGGACTAGATGTCACGTGCTTGAAATCGTTCCTGGACGCAAAGGTGGCAAACTCGTGAGACGCGAACTGGGGGCCGTTGTCACTGCATACTTCGACTGGGATTCCATATCGCGCAAAAATGCAGCTCAGTTTGGCAATGATCGTGCTCGACGTGGTGTCACCGAGTTTTCCCACTTCCGGGAAGTTGGACTGCGCATCGAACACGCACAAGTACGAGCTTCCCCCATGCTGAGAGGTGTCAACGCCGACTCTGAACCAAGCGTAACCCGGCGTTGGTCTGAGAATAAAGGCTCGCTTGGTTGGTTGCCTGTATGCGTACTTTCGGCAGACGGCGCAACTTATCAACGTAGTTTCAAGATCTGCATTAATTCTGTGCCAAAACACCAATCGTCGGGCTCGTGCTTTGCATTTGTTTATGCCCAAGTGCCCTTCGTGTATACGTTGAAGTATTTCGTCCCACATCGACTTTGGAACAACTACTTTGGTTCCTTTTAGTACCACTCCCTCTATTAGTGACAGTTCAGTAGCAAAAGGTTTCATGCAGCCATCACGATTGCCGCGGCCGCTGATGTAGCGCATCACTTTTTGTAACTCCGGGTGACTTGCAGTTGCGGCAATTAAGGGGTCAAGAGTTTTTCTGCTTGCCAGGTCCGAGACTGCCCCAATTGCGTGAACCTCTATTTCTTCTGTCACGCCACTTGTGTCCCCTGGGTGGTTCATGGGCGTTGACCTTGAGAGCATGTCGGCCAGCAGCAGTTGCTTCCCTGGTACAAATTCAAGCACATAGTCGTAGTTCAGTAAGCGCTTCAAGAAATGCTGAAGACACGGCGGTATGTCACCGATTCCTTTGGATGCAATGGCTAGCAGTGGTCGGTGGTTGGTCTCTTATAATTATCTTACGCCCGTATGCGAAGTGGTGAAATTTTTCACACCCGAAAGTCATGCCCATTGCCTCTTTCGATTTGCGAATATCGTTGCTCAGTCTCATTCATCACGCGTGATGCATACGCAACAGGCCGCCAGCTGTCACCGTGAAGCTGTAGAAGTGCAGCGCCTAGTCCACTTTTGGAAGCGTCAGAAGAAATTTTAGTTTCTGTGGCAGCATCGAAAACAGCCAACACAGGTGCGCTGCTGAGCCATGTGCAGATGGCTGTCCATTCATTTGGTGTGGTTGGCCGACCATTCAAACTTGGTGTCCTTTTTGATGAGACTGCGCAAAAGTTGTGTCTTTTCTGCCAGATTCGGAATGTATTTCCCAAAGTAAGTGGCAACACCTAACATTCTGTGCACTGCAGCTTTGTCCGTTGGTTGCGACATTTCTTTAAGGCACATGCTCAGTGTGGCATTTGGCCTTATTCCGTCTCGGCGGATGACATCACCCAAAAAGTCAACTTCAGTAAGCCCGAACTTGCACTTGCTTGCGCTAAAAGTTAAACCAGCGTTTTTTGCTAGTTGCACTACATTTCGAAGGCGTGTGTCATGTTCTTCTTTAGTGACGTCCCAGAGAAGAACGTCATCTACGTATACACACACCCCCGGAGCCCTCTAAAAAATTTCGCTCAAAGTTTTTTGAAAGACTTCAGGAGCCGAGGCGATATCAAAGGGCAGCCTCAGAAAGCGGTAGCGACTGAAGGGCGTGCCGAATGTGCATATTTTTGATGTGGAGTCATCCAAAGGAATTTGGTGGAAACCTGCATTCGCATCGACGCGGGAAAAATATTGGTCGCCGGCGAGCTCAGCCTCAATGTCTTCACGTTTAGGCATGTGATAGTGCTCATGATTCAGGCATTCATTGATATGCCTAGGATCAATGCATACACGTAGCGTGCCGTCCTTTTTACGTACAATAACAAGCGGGCTCACCCAGTCCATTGGTTCTGTCACTTTCGTGATGATGGCGCCCCGTTCCATGCGGTCCAGCTCCTCCCACAGTGGTTCTTCTAATGCCAAGGGTACGCGCCGCGCTGGCTGGACTACAGGTATCGAACCAGTGCGTAATACCATCCGATACTGGCTGGCAACACAGCCTGTTCCTTGAAAGAGTTGAAGAAATTCCTGCAGAATTTCGTCGGCAGCGCTAGTGTTGACGGCATCCACCGACCTCGCTACCAGTCCAAGCGCCTCACTTGCAGATAGTCCGAGTATTGCCTGGTTGCCTTTTTTGACTATGAAGAAGTCGAAACTCCCAGCCTGATCTCTTATGGTGACTGGTAACGACGCAACACCGAAGTGTCTGATGGCGTCCCCGCTGTAAGACCGCAGAATGGAACTGCTCGGCTTCAAACTTTGCATCCCTTTGCGCTTCCGATAGACCAAGCAAGGCAGCAAGTTAGCTTGGGAGCCTGTGTCTACTTTCAAGAAGGCATCCTGGCCGGCCACTTTAACGTTTACCGTCCAGTCCTTCGAGTTTCTCACACTGCATGTTTTTACATCAAGGATGTTGAAAGTGTCCTGCACGTTGGCCACTTCGCCTACTGCAGACCCTTTCTTGCAACACGCTGCAAAATGATTGGCGCCACCACATACAAAACAAGTCTTCCCGAACTCCGGACACCTACTACGTTCGTGCGAGCGGTTGCATTTCATGCATTTAAACGGACGCTTCTTTATCGACGCGACCTGCTTTTCCGCCCGAGTCCATGCCTCGTTCTGCTGGCTGGACAGTTCATCAGCCTTGCAGATTTGTTCTGTCTTGGCTAGCGTCAGGTCTTTTACTTCGATGAGCTTCACCCTCAACTTGGGGTTATGTACACCGAATGCAACCTGGTCGCGGATCATTGACTCGGTTAATTCAGCGAAGTTGCAGCTTCGGAACAGCTTTCGCAAGCCGCGCAGGAAATGTTCAAAGGTTCTTGACCGGAAAATGTACCTCTCATAGACTTCGTTTTGCTGTTCTTCACAGTACTCTTTAAACTTCCGCACGACCGCGGTGTAATCATTCTTGCGTTCCGCCTCCAGAAAGGTGAATTTGTTAAAAAACCTCAAGTGCATCGTAGCCAGCAACACTCAGCAGCAGCGCAGCCTTGACAGCTTCTGACCTTGGTTCTTTCGTAGGTGCTGTCGCTTGTAGGAATAGTTCGAACTTCTGGATGAACAGGTTCCAATTCTTCGCGATGTTGTCGGATGATCCGGAAAGTTGCAGATGCTCCGGTGGCTTGACTAGATCCATTGTTCTGAATGGGTACGTTCATCCAGCGGCCCTACTTCTGACACCATGTATCGTTTGGACGGAATCCAAGAATGAAAGAACGTTTATTCAGGAAAACACCCAGGGTATATGTAGTCGTCGGCATTCACAGGCACGTGTTGCCGTAATCTTCGTGCTGTCAGTCAGCTCAGGCCAATACGTGCGACGCATGCGTAGTCTGCACGATACGAACAGTCTCTCGGCACCGCCGAAATTCCAGACGACTGGAAATTGGTACATGTGATACCAATATATAAAACTGGCGACAAAAACAAGCTAACAAACTATAGGCCTAAATCCCTTACATCTGTTGTATGCAAACTACTTGAACACGTCTTATCTTCTAAAAAATGCAGTACATGGCTAGCAACCACATTCTATTTGCAAACCAGCATCGTTTTCAGCGAGGCCGGTCATGTAAATCCCAGCTTCTTGAACTAAGTACAGACCTTCACCTCAACCTTCACGAACATACATAAAATGACGCCATATTTATAGATTTTGCTAAAAGATTTGACCGTGGCGGCTCATAACAGCCCGATATATAAAATAAAGCTGATTAAAGTTGACGCAAAAGTAATAAACTGCTTTAAAGAATATTTAAGTAACAGACGACAAGCATCGTAACTAATAATGTCCGTTCGTCATTTCAACCTGTTAAGTCCGGTATGCCTCAAGGTGCCGTTTTAGGACCCACTGTATTTTTAATTTACACACTTATAGAATTATAGAATTTATAGGTATAGACTCGGAAATCCGGTTATATGCCGACGACTGCGTTTTCTATTGGCCGTTAAAATGTAAGGCTGACTGTGTTGACTTGAACAGGATTGAAAGATGGTGCTCAGACTGGCAAATGAGCGTAAATAGATCAAAAACTGAGCTTGAGATTCACTACTTTCAGTGAAATTACGAAACACACATACTTTCTTAATGGTGAAGCTCTAGAAACTGCAAAATCATTTAAATATTAGGTTTCATCTTTCTTCGACTTTATCTTGGCATAATCATGTGCGTTGTATTGTTTCCGCTGCACGTAAATCTCTTGGCTTCATTTGTCATACGCTTCGTCAGGCTAATAGTGATGCCAAGTTTCTTGCATATACTACCGTACATCGTTCAAAGCTTGAGTATGCCGCGTTTATATGTAACCCGAACCGAACACTTTTTATTAACAAATTGGAATCCTTTCAGAACAAGGCCACGCGATTTATTACAGGTAACTATTCAAAACATTCAAGCATCACCAAAATAAAACATGACGTAGGACTTATCCCATTGCAGACAAGAAGAAAGGTATCTCCGTTAACTTTCTTCCATCAGTTGGGCTGCTGAGCACGAGGTCGCGGGATCGAATCCCGGCCACGGCGGCCGCATTTCGATAGGGGCGAAATACGAAAACACCCGTGTACTTAGATTTAGGTGCACGTTAAAGAACCCCAGGTGGTCGAAATTTCCGGAGTCCCCCACTACGGCGTGCCTCATAATCAGAAAGTGGTTTTGGCACGTTAAACCCCATAATTTAAAAAAAAAGCTTTCTTTCATCAGCTTTTTCATCACCCAAATATTTCTCTCAGGCACACATCTTACCAGCCAAAAGGAAATTCCCACGATTTCATCACGAATTTAAGGTCGAACAACCATTTTCACGTATAGTTGCATTTTGCAGTTTTCATGTCTGCATTAGCCATTTCAGAATGGAATCAACTGCCAAGTACTATAGACGAAATAACTGACTATATTATATTAAAATAAACACCTAATGAAACATTTGGAAATTAGAAACATTAACATTTCTTACATTTCTTCAGATGTCAAAGGATGCAAGATTATTGCTTGTATAATGCAAGAATTATTGGCGTACGATATTGTCGAATGAGAAGAGATATAAAGATTGCTTAGCATGTAGGACTTCATATAAGGATATTCAACTTACATGCATGTTGCCTTATACTTTTGTATATCAATTGTTATTCTCCCACCCCTATGTAATGTCCAAGCTGGGCCTTTATGGTAAATAAATGAATAAAGTAGGAAGGATGTCGTGCATGATAAGTAATAAATGTTTCATTCCCGCAGCTTAATCATAGCCGCTGTAGATAGTTACTTATTAGAGCGTTCCAGAGTGTCATACTGCAGTTATTCGTTGTATTTCTAAAGCTTCTGAAACGTATGCACAGAACACCAATTTCAATTCAGTGAAAAAAGTTGGAATAGGAAGTGTAATCAATGGTGAAACGTTCCTTTTCCAGGAATAAATAGAAACATGGTCAATATTTATTAAACCCACTTTTTTTTCTTATTTTCATGTGTTATATCAGGTATATGATTGGTTTCTCCGGTTTTCTCAGTAAGCTAGACAAGGCATCTTGTCTATATTTCGTGAAAATAAGGCGTAGTTTATGATTATTGTGTACGGAAAGTTCGAAGCACCTGGGCTGATGGTGGCATTTGCAATGATCGAATTACACATGGAACTGTTCCGCAGTGTTTTGAGTTTGTTTTACGAGCGGTGCGAAATTGTGCAGGCAGCCGTGGCATAACCAAAAATGCCACACATCAATGGGCGACCACTATGGCAAATTCATGTGAGAAGTTAAATTTGTGGGGATCAAATGCAGCTCTTCGAAAACGTTTCTGGACCAAGTGTTTTTTAGGGTCACGCTGCCGTTATCAGCTACGTTTGGCGACGCCTGCAAAGAACTCTACATTCCACAGTTTTTACATATAACATAAATAAAGTGCATCTTGAGTGCATTGTTTGTCTGAACTTTTCATATTACTGGCCTAATTAGGAGTTTTACCAATAATTATTGAACCCTTACCTTTTCCGTATTTTGGTGCATCATACGACGCCCATATGGTGTTCTCAGTGAACTAAACGAGGCATCTTCTTTATGTATAATGAAAGTAAGGGTCAAGTAATAGGTGATGTGCAGGCAAAGTTCGAAATGGGTTTGATTATCGTGGCTTTTGGAATAAATTACATACGCGAACGCTCCTTGGCGTTATTAGCGCTTTATTGCGAGCAGAATCTACTCCGCTTTCCTGGCAGAACAATATATCTCAAGAATAAATTGACCAAAAATGAGGGAAGGGCTGTGGCAAATCTGTGTGCGAACTTAAATTTATTTAAAGAAAACTGCCTTTGCAAACAGTTTACGCAAAAGTTGGAAAGTACGCTACCGGCTTTATCAGCTGTGCTTTCCAATACGTAGATAAATTATTGCTAGTGGATAGGGGGTGAAATTCACTGCAATGTTTGACGAAATTTTAAACTTACATTGCTGATTTCCAGCGTTTCAAATAGTTACAGGACCCTGCCTTATTTTTTTCTTTATACTAGATTGATAGTTAATTTATCTGGTGTACTGGATGAACTACAAAAACGTCTTGTCTATACATATGCTTTTAATTGCGATGAAGATCGTAATTAGTCTGTAAAGAAGATGCAAAGTAGGTGGACTAAGTAAGGTCTCACTAGTAAATAATCTGGTTACTAATAATTAACTAGTCTAGTGCACAGACAATCCGACAGGTTAAAACTGTTCTTTAGAAATGAGACAGCATATAAGCTTACGCCTTGGTGGTCTGTAAACGCCAGCAAGATCACACTTAGTGAAGATGGGAGAAACATTAGGGCCAATGTTCTCGCAAAGCAATACACGCATGGGTTAGTTACTGCATTTATCAAATTTCTTTACCAAAGGCCCGAAGACGTTATATGCTGGCAAGGTTTCAAATGTACAAGTCCAATAAAAAGAACGTTTCAAAGTGCGTGATTTGATTACAGGCAAGGAACATTTTTATTCGGATTGCTTGAAGGAAACAACTTTGGTAGAAATGTGATTCTGCAAGGTCAAACAAGTCGGCTGCCTTTTTTTTTACTGTGACAACGCCAGCTGTTGGCGCACGTAGCTCCGCAGGTTAATGTTTTAAAAGGTGCATTAAGCTGAAATTAGAAATACAATAGCCTAATTTCTTGCCGATTATTTTCCTCTCTTTAATCTCAACTTTTGTTTTTTTTCAGCTAGCCACCATCAGTCCTTCGGATGTGAACTATGAAGAAACCCTCTCAACACTGCGTTATGGTTCGTGAACTTCTTTTCACATCAGCGAATGATTTTATCTACTACTTACTACTTCTGGAGAGAAAGCTTGAGCCATATCAATAATTGTTCTTTTTTTAAGTTTGCAGTACTAAGTCAATTAGTGCTTTGTGCACGATAATGCGTGTATATTGTGTTTTCAGAACAATTTCGTTAATTGTATTGAAAGTACCAATGGCTGTCCATTTTCTACATTGTAATAATAAAGCTTTACAAAAGGACATTCTCGGAAACTCTGATTGCCTAGTAAGGTTTGCCTGCTTCGACGTTGCAGCAGCGTGTCGTGCGTGATATAAGTGGGTGCATACCTATACCTCTCATATCCCTCTCTCCTCACCAGCTACCTGCTATCCTCCATTTTCTGAATAAATGAATCCAATCAAAAAGAAACTTCCCTAACTGTGTTTGAAGTACAAATTCCTGTGGGAACGTTTCTTGCACAAATTCTCTGTGGTCCTTATTATACTAGCGTACAATAATATTGCACTCACAAATTGTATATTAAACAAGCTAAATTATCTTTTTTCAAGTCCCAAATAACACATGTATTTAGGGAGGCAGCGATATTCGAAACTTGAAGAAGTTGAGGCAGGCACACTATAATTTCTTTGTGATGCATGTCTCTCATTTTATTCATTCGGACGTTTTTCAGCCATATCGCAGCTTTGTAATTCTCACGTGGTAACCACAATGCAAACACACGCGTTGGAGAGATGTATCTCTTTTAGTAGTTGCAACTAGTTACACGAGAATTAAAACTGAATTAGAGGTGGTCGAATCGTGACTTTTGTGACCGAATCGAATACAGATTGAATAGTTCCAGAAGCGAATAGAATCTAATCAAATATCCAATAATTTTGAAATAATGAAGGGCCGTTATCCCAATTAAGTTAAAATAATGTTCACAGCTTCGTATTCTTAAGGTTACTAAGTATATCTCATTACACAGTACGTTACGAAGCGTTTATTAAAAAAACAAAGGGAGCATCAGGTAATGGACGCAGCTTCTTCGCAAGCACATATGGTACTTCACAGAGAGCGAATGATCGCTGTAGAGCATGTAACGTATGGCTACCTAAGTTACGTACCCTGCTGCACTAGGCAAGTTCTCGTGTTTTATGCCTTTGCTATGCCCGCAGGGCTGGAAATTAACTGTACTTTTGCTCCAATACTATGTTTAATTGGGCGCAGTAGACGTTTTGAAATATTGGAAAAGTATTGGAGAAATATTCGCACTTAAAAATAGTGAGCACTCAATTTACAGACCGAATCGAATACGACACTATTTCATTCGGTTTTTGAAGGTTTCGAATATTTGCACACCACTAGAATTGGCAGTTCCACTGTGCTTTTAGGCTAGTACGCAGCCAGGGACAACTTAGATAGCTCCTCAGCGTATTTTACACCGGCATTCACGCATAAGGGTGCGAAACCCAGTAACAAACTTGGGGGTTGATGTTCAGAACACTAATGAAAAAAAGAAAGCCGCAGTTTTGCACTAAAGGGGAAACATCGCTTGCGATAGCATATTAGTTGAAAACTATAAGAAGCGCGGATAATAGTTGGATCGGGCGTTTAAACTCGTAAACATTCGTTTGCTAACTAAATTCACAAGCAGGATGTCACGCGGGCGCGGGCAAACAGAAACACGTCTTCCTCAATCAGCGCGGACACTCACAGACAAAACGCAGGCGTGACGTAGAGCGGCAGCATCAGCGAGCGAATTGACCCTCGTGGGGCCTGCCGCGTTAACGCGAACGAAGCAACAAGAACACAGCCCACATGAAGCTACGAGCCCTTGGAGCATCGGAGACCGCTTTCAAGTTAGAGCTCGCGCCAACGCCTTCAGCGATGTCGTACGTAGCCGCTGCCGGAGTAAACCACCTCCTCCATCGCACCCCCCCCCCCCCCTCGGTGCTTTGTGCGCGGTGGAAGCAGGCATGCTTCCTTCCCGTCTTGCTCCCTTACGCGCGCGAAATCAAGCTTCCGTCGAGGCTCACCCTCGCACACTTTTACTCGCGCATACAGCACATGACGCCTGACCACCGTGTTATCGCACTTGTGCTTTATGCCGTACATCACGGCGACCGCGACGGTGGATATGCGCCTGGAGTGTCCATATGATTTGCATCGCAATAATAACTAGGATAAACACGATTGAAGTCGAACGCGTTGACGCACCACCTGATCGTCACATAAGGGCACGCGGTAAGTTTTAGTGCTCCTGTTCTTCGGCCAGAAACATGCCAGGGCAAGCTGACAAATGCGAATCGATTAAAAGCTACCGGGAACCAGCACTCTCGACTAATACGTGAGTTGCAGAGGTCACGTGTCGGACCAACTTCTCAAGAGAAAACGCTAAGGGTGTCCCGAAAAGTTGGTTTGACGAGGCTGGCTGTGTGATGTAATGCTCTCGCCTGTAGTTTATTTCTCTTCTCCATGACTTTCAAGCACTCTCGCTTCTGAGGCCCCCTACCCTCGGCGACATATATGATAATGCTTAATCTTTTATGTCGTATAGCTGAAGCTGTATTATACAGCAGCGTTAGGACGTCTTTCGCCTGCAGCCCTCGAAACTGACGCAGAATTCCAGACATTTGTTTGTATTTATTTTTGATATTCTAATGTTCGCAAATTCACTGGGTGTTTGCGATAGATATTTACCTGTAGGAAACACAAGATAACTGAACGCTTAACTGCAAGGAAACAATGTATCACGGAGGAGAGATCAATGCAGTCCAGTCTGTAGCGACCATCCGTCGAGGCATTGCCCCCGCTTCTCGGATAGCCGGTTGACGTCGTCTTGGGGGTTATTAGCCCCTGCTCTCTCTTGGAACCAAAGGAGTTCCCCCATGTGGGACGCCTACATTGCCACTCGGCAAACGTGCTTTTGCTATTGAATAAAGCTAGTCGACTCTCCTTTCTCAAGCTGTGAAAGGGTGTATTACTTGCCTCAGCCAAACCGAGCTCCCAACAAGTCCTTTCCCTCACATCACCTTCAGATAAAGGGCTGTAAGGTGACTCGGCAGCTGTAAATTCCTCTGTAAATTCACTGTGTGGTGCCTGTTATTCGTCTCACGCAGTTAGTGCCAGTCCTGAATGAGCAGTCAATTGGTTTGGCTTAATACAAAGTGTGACATGATTGTCACTCAGGCACTTGTGCCTTTAGCCATGTCCACCAAGAAGGTTTATGCAAACTGGCTTAAATACACACCCCAATAGCCTCCCTGGAGAGCGTTGAGGCGCACATACTTATTCAATTCCTTTAACTCTCAGCCTGTCATGTACCGGAAAACGTGGCGCTTTTCGGGTGGGCACAGGACACTACAAATTTGCCTTTCAAGTTAACTTGCAGATAATACCCTCAAGCAAATCAGATGAAAATACTACCAAGAGCCTCGTTTACAAGACGAACCTTACAATTTTCCCGGTCCGACGCATGGGCAATATGAATTGAGTGCGCAGCTGAAGAAAAGTTAGATCTGGTCTGAGAGGTATTTTTCTTTAGCTGCGAGGCTTCTTTTTTTCGAGGAACGCGTATGGGTTTTATCTGTAGCCCTTATCTAGGTTTAGGTTGATGTCTCATTTTCCCGGTATCAATCAAGAGGAGTTCCCCGGGAATCTGTCTTTTCTCCTATTTTGTTTAATGTTTGCTCAATTCCATTGTGCGATACCGTACAAGTATATGTCTATGCAGATGACATAGCATTTCTTGTGTCTGCGAGTGAGATTCACTCATTACGAAGAACATTGCAGTCATACTTAGGAACACGTTAAGGTTGGTTTGCCGATATTGGAATGTCGCTTAATGCCAACAAACGTTTCCTGATTGTGTTTCCATTGAATATACCGCTTAATATCTCTACAACACCGTCAGGATATAATTCTACAGGTTGACTTTATCAAATACCATATTATACGACGCAAAACCGAGCAGGTGAAATTATTTTGATCATGTTAAATCTAGGGCAGCACGTGGTCTTGGCATGATAAGCAAAGTTGGTCGACATCACACTGGGCTACGTAGGGAAACTCTAATAATGATTTATCGCATGTACGTTCGACTGATACCGGGATTTGGGCGCGTGCTATTATTCTCTGGTGGGCCAGCATACAGAATTACCCCCCGGTTCTTCTAGAGCGGGAGGCTCTACGGAACTGTCTTGGTTTATCAAAATTTGAAACTAACCATGTTTTATATCTAGAAGCACGACTGCCTACTCTTCCCTACCGATTCCATTTTCTAACAGCAACGACCTATTTAAACATTTATGAATCTTCGTTGAGACGATCACAATTTGTATTTATTAGTGAAATGAGGGCATTTTTCTATGAGTATTCCTCCCGCTTATATAGACCTTACGTTTTGTTGTACAAGCTGAGCTAAATCCGCTAAATGTTAATAGACATGAGATCATTTGCTTAGACAAGCCCTTGCCTAATATAAAGATTGAATCTTATGATATATTTCTATCAAATGCCAAACTCCTGCCCGCTGCACATTTAAATGGCATGCTAGAAGATCATTTAACGCAATTGGGAATAGATGATGCGATCACGACTGATGCGTTATTGAATGAGGCGAAAGAGGGTGCGGGTATTTTCTCGGAGTCTCTATCCTGGTTATATGCATTACGTCTTCCGGATTTCACACCCATATTTCTAGCTTAACTATTGGCCCTTATCTTAGCTCTTCGAAAAGTTCCTTCAAATTATTCAGCAGCAGTTATAGTGACTCATTCACTGTCAGTATGTGCATCACTCACTCCATTTTCGGACACTTCAGTAACCAATAAATTTAAATCATTAATCCCCTAATATTAGGTATGGTGCGGTTGGTATGGGCTCCAGGTCATCGATGTATATTCCTAGATGAAATGGCAGAAAAACTTCCGTGGATGTCCCTTGATGGACCAGCTATGTCTGTTATTACTACATCGGCTTATGTCACTGCGACTAGTTGTTAAAAAAATTCTCTTTTTCAAGGTTCTACAAAAGTGAAAATCTAAATGTCGGATTTTATTCATTTCTCCTTTTCATGGGACAAAAAATGGAGTCCCACACGTAAATGAGACTTATCCATAACAAAATTAGGACGCCGCATCCTTCCGATAAATTTCTACCTAAACAGGTCTGGTCTGGCACCCTCCAATCTGTATCCTACCTGACAGGAACTCGAAAACATTGATCGCTTTCTAATAGCGTGCCGTCGATTTAGAACTTAGAGGTAGAAATAAGAATTGTCATTCCGAAAATTTGATGTTTCTTTAACTACACAAAATATCCTCTTTCAGGGCTTCTTCGTTGGGCTTTAGCAACAGGAACATCTACGTATTCATATGCGACTATCTCTGACACAAGAAGGCTACCATGTTAATTATCAAAAGCAATAATTAGATAGATCATTATATTGCTGATTGTGTCTTCAAAATTATTCTAATACCACTCAAAAGCAAACACAATAATTGATGTTTATATATAGTTGCAAACAATTTTAATTCTGTATCTGCCACATAAATCCATTTCTTAATGAACATGAACATTATACTTCACCTTCATTTACTTTTCCGTTTAGGTGTTTCTCTCTGCCCTTCCCTTTAACATTTAGCTGTCGGCGTCTTGGCCAGTGAATGAGTACGAACTTTATTTAGGTCCTGAGGAGAAATAATTAAATCAATCCAGCTGCTCCGCCCACGTCGGCGCCGGTAGACAGTCCTTCGGCGACGGCCCGGGCTCTCTGGCCAGCCTTTAGCTGAGCGATGAGCTCTGTGCTTCTGAGCCCTGAGTCCCAGAAGGGCTGGTCGGTAAAGTCTGTGCTCGCGTTGGCAGGGCACAGCTAGAGCATGTGTTCGAAGTTGTTGCATTTGTGGCCGCAGTGTGGGCATTCAGTAGAAAGGTCTGGATTGATCCGGCTTAGTGTCGTCGGTGTGATGTATGTTCCAGTCTGAAACCGTCTGTAAGTGACGCCCTGTGCATTTTTGAGCTTTGGTTGAGAAGGAGGAAAAATTCTTCCCTAGCCTGTGATTTGAAGTGATTTCCTGGTATTACACGAGCGGGTCTTTGTTGTCTAGGTCTCTCCAGGCTGGGTCGAAGCGAGGGGGTGGACCGCAGACGCTGAATGCGAGTTCTCGCGTTAGTTGGTGTGCGTGCTCGTCCGGATAACAGTCAGGACGTGCAGAAATGATTCCCATGTGGGCCGGGAACCATGTGATGTGTGGGGACATCAGATTGTAATCTCACGCTTCCTGGTAGAAAATTTTGTTAACTTTGTTTAGCTTTGTTTGTTTTGCTTAGCTTTGTTTGTTTGTTTGCTGTTTTTTGTTTAGCTGCTTTCCAAGAGCCGAGGGCCGCCGAAGAGGTACTGATGGCTGTTCTTGAGTCCGAATAAATGATGCCGGCTCCTTTGCAGCTTCGAAGGGCCACCGCGATGGTCATTTCCTCTGCTTCATGGGTGAAGTGGTCACTACCGCGGCTGCGTTGACGAGCGAGCCATGAGCGTCCACCTCGGAGACCGCGTACGCGCCTCGATTCCAATATCTAGCCGCGTCAACAAAGATGACTTGCGTTTCGTTACGTTTAATGTTGTCGTTACGTTTCATGTGTTACGTTTGAGGAGCTTTCCCTTTTCTCTGTCTTTCGTTGTTGGTCGGGTGTATGCTTCTTGGGTGTGGATCAACTGTTATTGCCCTCTTGGCGTTTGTGCATAGTTGCGACTTCCCTGATGGCATGAAGAGGGGCTGTATGCCTGGTTCTAGTAAGATTTCGGTGCCCGTCCTTTTGAGTGACAGCCAACTAATTTGGGCGTTTCGCTATGCCTCAAACAGTTCAGTTGCCGTGCTGTGTAGCCCCAGTTGGAGGAGTCGCTCAGTTCTAGTGTTTCTAGGGACGCTTAGGACCTTTTCTAATCCTGTTCTGATTAGTGTGTCGATATTGTTCAGCTCAGTCTTCTTTTAGTTGAGGAAGGGGCGGCGTAGGTTACGTGGCTGATGAGGAAGGGGTGAAATGCTGTCATGAGGTTGTGCTTTTTCAGTCCGTTCCTTGTGCTGTAGAGCCGCGATAAGACCCTGGCGAAGGTCAGGGTTCTCGTTTCGATGCGTTTTAGTGTCTGCGCGTTGTCATAGCTGTAAGCCCCAATGATCATGCCCAGGACCTTGATTGTGCTACAGCTGGGGATGTTTCGTCCGTCCCTGGTATATTGGTGAGCGGGGAGGGAGCTAAGGGGCTGTTCTGATTTGCTGGGGGAGAGCTTCAGTCCCCTGTTTGTTAGGAAAGCTTCCGTGGTGTCGAGCGCTTGCTGTACGTTCTACTCCAGAGTGCCCAGCGGGCCGCTCGCGGACCAAATGGTGATGTCGTCTGCTTAAATCGCGTGCCCTGCTCACGAGACTTTCGATAGTTTGTTGGAGAGATCGTTCATTGAGATGTTGAAAAGAAGCAGCGAAAACACTGATCCTTGCGGGGTCCCGATGTTGCCTAACTTGTGCGTTCTGCTTCTTATCTGTCCGACGTTTATGGTGGTCGTTCGGTCAGCCAAAAACGATCTTTCACAGTCGTGGAAATTTACTCCGAGATTTAAAGTGGAGATTTCGTTGAGGATGTGTTCATGGCTGACCGAGTCGAAGGCCATCGGGAAGTCGAGCGCCAGGATTCCTCTTACATCCCTGGATTTGTTGTCTATGATGGCGCTCCTGATGAGTAGTATGGCGCCTTGCGTGGATAGTGACTTTCTGAAGCCTATGAGATAGTGGCGGAATAGGCCGTTTTCTTCATTGTTCTCTCCAATTCTATTGTGGATGGCATGTTGCGCGACTTTCCCGAGACACGATGTAAGGGAGATGGGTCTCAGATTCTCTGCATGGAGCGGTATTCCGGGTTTAGAGATGAGGACTACATTGGTAGTTCGCCATTCGTCCGGCACCAGGCCTTCAGCCCATACTTCGTTAATTTTGCTCGTAATGATTTGTATGGCTTTGTCATCTAGATTTCTGAGTAGTTTGTTTGTGAGTCCATCTGGGCCAGGGGCCGAGCGTTCGTTTAGGTCATGAAGGGCGTGCGCAATCTCCGAGACTTCGAATTGACGATCCAGCGAGAGTTTGCGCTCTACCTGAATCCCCCGTAGTGGGTAAGCGCGACAAGTGAGGATCATGCGAGCAAGAAAGCTGCTTCACCTCCTGCCATCGGTACGAATGGTTCTCAGGCCTTTCGCTCGCTGACTAACACATTGTTGTAGTGGTCCTAATTTCGGTCTTTACAACGTGGTGACCCGGGCGTGAGTGCACGGCGAGCACGACATCATGAACCAGGCCACAAACGAGAGACCGAGGACCCGAGGACCAGCGCTGAGCGCATCGCCACAGTGCAAATTCCCTCGCCGTCCTTTTGACCATAAAATCTTGCAGCCTGGTTTACTCAGGTGGAGGCCATCTTCGACCTTCGGCGCATTACCTCGCAGCGCGCGAGGTTCCTCTACGATGTCTCGGCACTCCTACAGAGGTGGTCGAGGAGTTCCACCAGGCTGTCTCGGCACTCTCTACAGCGGTGGTTTAGGAGTTCCAAGATATTGTGGACGCACCCCACGACACCAACCCCAATGATCAGTTCAAAACGATGGTGCTACAATGCAAATTTTTGTCTGTGCGCCGGCGCCTACAGTAGCTCCTCAACGACGAGGAGCTCGGCGAGAGTCGACCGTCCAAACTTCTAAGTCGCACGCGGCGGCTCCTTAGTGACTCTAGGCTTGACGCAAACAACCCACTGCTACGTGAACTGCTCCTTAAGCGCCTGCCGCAGAATCTTAAAAGTGGCTTGTTGGGCTAATTGGCACATGGTCAGACAATGATAATGAATGCCAGCAAATTTTAAAAAGATAAAAACGAGAAGCATACAGAAACAAAGCGGCAGGAAGATTGCTGGTGGTCGCCTTGGCTACCACGCCAGAAAACATGCCCCTCGACAATCTTGCAGAACTGGCCGACCGCATCGCTCCATATTCAGCAAGAGGTACTGTCACAACAACGACCGTTCAGCTGTCACACATCGAATGTTGGCAGTCTCGCCTTGAGCAAATGATTCGCCAACTTGCCGAGACCATTACTGCACTACGGTCATTGCACAACCGTCGTCAGTGCGACCGCGATAGCCATCCCAGATTCCCTTCTTGGTCTGGCTGCCATTCTGGGCCTCGTCGCGGCACGTATTGCTCGCATAAAAAGAAATTCGGTGCCAGGGCACGGCAGTGGCGTTGCCCTTGCAGCTGGCGGGGGACATGCTGCAGATTAACTGATGGAGGCAGGTGTCTCTTGCCGTACGACAAGCCGCGTGTTCTACGTAAATAACATGAATGCCAGACAACGGTTTCGCGTGGACACGGGGAAAGAGGTCAGCGTCGTTCCTGCCGCGCGACTAGACCGACAGAGTGCCAAAACAACCACGCCGCTTCAAGTAGCCAAAAGCTCTTCTATCCACACATCTAACCAGGGCTCTCCCCCTATCGGCTCGGGTTTCCAACGCGCCTTCCGATAGTTCATTGTTGCAGACCTACGCATGACCATATTAGGTGCGAACTTTGTGACCTAGCTCGCCCTTAGTCTTGACCTCTGCGCTTGTCGCCTCGTGGACACGAAGACTAGGATATCCATACAATATATGCTAGCACCTATGACATCATGCACTAGAATGGTAGCCCAGATACCATCATCTGCGTTCGTCTTAACTCTGTCAGACTTCCAAGCCATCACAATTCCTTCCCTCTTGAGCTGCTAGTAAATCACAGCGTCACGCATCGTGTTATCACCCCAGGCCTCCCAGTCAGTATTCTGCCGACCCAGAAGTCTCGCTGTTGACCGCCTTGCCATCGCAAGGAGGGAATTCGACCACATGCTGCAAGTGGATATCATCCGTCCTACGTCGAGAAGTTGTTATTCTGCTCTCCACATGGTACCAAAGCATCACCCAGGAGATTGGCGCCACTGAAGCGACCACCGTGGGCTCAACACGCGCATCGTCTCTTATCAGTGTCGCGTAAGTATATTCAGTGAAGGCCTACCATAATATCCCGGTCGAACCAGTGGACATCCTAAAGATTGCAACTGCTACACCATTCGGGTCTTTCGAGTACGTGTGTGCACGCTTCAGGATGAGAAACACTGCTCATACATTCCAAAGGTTTATCAACGAGATCACTCTGGGACTGCCGTTTGTCTCTGTACACTTCTATGGCTTCCTGGAGGCTAGTATTTACCCCGAGCAGCATAGCAACCACTTGCGCCTGCTATTTTCTCGGCTCCAGGATCACGGCCTTTTCATCAACGCCGTAAAGTGTGTCTTTGGTGTCCCCTACATTGAGTGCCTCGGACACCGCGTGATTCCCGAAGGAATCAGAGCGTTAGAAAAGAAAGTTCAAGCCTCGCGCGAGTTTTCTCGTCCAATGCCACTGCGAAAGCTACATGAGTTCCTTGGGCTGCTCAACTTCAACCACCGTTTTCTTCCTAACATCGCCCGAATTGTTATACCACTGACCGAGCTTCTCAACACTACTAAAGCTCCGTCCGCTCCATTGCCGTCCACTTAGGATGCCGAATAGTCCTTCCATGTTGACAGAAACGTATTGGCAGATGCGACCCTGCTGGCGCATCTTCTACGTGTTGACCAATGCGTCTTAGCACCGAAGCATTTAGTTGTGCTGTTGGCGCCGTTCTACAGTAGTTCCAGCGCAACTCTTAGTGGCCAGTCTAGCTTTTCTCACAGAAGCGGAAGCCTGCAGAAACGCGCTACAGCAGGATCGGTCGCGAGTTACTTGCGGTATACTCAGGTGTCCGAGATTTCGAACACATGCTGGGAGGAACAAGCATTCACGTCTGCCTGGAACAAAAGAGTTTCACGTTCGCTTTTCACGGCAACCACGCCACTTTTAGCGCACGAGACATACGGCACCTCGATTTCATCTCCGTGTTCACCGTGTGGAAAGACGATGCATTGAACGCCCAGTCTTCTCAGCCGCAGATCTCTTCTCCCGCACTGACGCAATGTCCATGACCACACTTGACATTGAAGAAATTGCCACGGCGTAGCGTTCAGACGTCGAGCTTCGGACCCTCCGGTCCTCGGCTACCTTATTGGCGCTGTGCGACGTTCCCCTTCCATTTTCTACAGTCACCATCACTTGCGACGTGTCAAAGGGTTGAACACGCCCGTTCTTTCCTGTCCGACTCCACCATCAAATATTTGATGAACTACACGGCGCAAGTCAACTTGGAGTTTGTGCCTCCCAGCGTCTAATTACTTCCTGCGTTCTGTGTCCCAGTGTGAATTCTGGCTTGCGCAGTAAGAGTTGTGGGTGAGTTGGTTCATAATTGAAGGAAATAAATGTAATGCGCAGAATTCAAGACAAGGACATAGTAAGGCACACGGACAAGCACCAACTTTCGACTAATTTTATTCTTCGTCGCTCCTCAATATATGTCTTTTGTTGCGCATGTGAGAAACCTGTAATCACACTGTCACTACCACAGATTATAGCAAGCCGCGCAATAAACACTTCTCAGTATTCATTAACGAAATAGATGTGTCGCTTACGCAAGCCATCCGTCTACGAGGTAAATAGAAGGCGTTCATCAGATCCCGGGTAGTGGTATCTTACCTTTTACACAAAATCTTTACTTTTTCAGGCATCTAGAACACACAAGCAAGCTTGAAAAAGCGCACTCGAATGCGCATTACCTTATAGTTTAGTTGAAAGTTTATGTTCATTCACAGCGAGTGCCTTCACTGTCAACGCTCCAAGACGACGCGACACACGAAGTCGCCAATTCCTTCCTTTCGTTGACCTGACGTCCGGTTCGATCACATTCACATCGACATCGACAGCGAGCACCATACCGAGGTGCTCGCTGCATACTCACTTGCGTAGACTGTAATACCCACCGGCTTGAAGCCTTTCCTCTCACTGACATAGCGGCACTTGCAGAGGCTTCCGTGTTGGTCGGTGGCTGGTTCTTGTGCTTCAGAGGTCCCTGCTTTGTTACGATCAATCGAAGCTGGCACTTCGCATGAGATCTCTTCCGCAAACTCGCGTGCCTGCTTGGCGTTCGCGTTTATGCGCACTGCCGTGTAAAACTCATCATTAAATAGAATGGTTGAAGGCCTTCACTGGCAACTTAAAACCACCTTGATGGCCTGTCAGGCTTGCTCTCCTAGTCCTGCAGTCTTTCCTCTCGTCCTGCTAGTTGTGTACTCCTCTTTCAAGGAAAACCTCGGCTGTAAACTGTGGTGTTGGCCTATAAAATAACGATGTGGTTGCTCGGTGACTTTTTTAGCCCCGCTAGTGTTACCACGCCAGACCCAGACTGCTATGTTAAGCACCTCTGCTTCCTGATTGCACGCATGCGTCCTTGCCCTAGAAGGGTTCCATCATTAAGTAATGTTTCTGTCAGCAAAGACATGTCTACAGCGAGCCACATTTTCGTACGGCGTGAAGGCATCCGAACGCCTCATACGTCTCCCTATTACAGCCATTTGAAGCTACTCAACCAACAACAACAAAAAAAAACGGTTGCCATCAACCTCAACGGACGTAAAGAACTCGTTTTGATAGATAAGGTCAAACCAGCCTACCTAGTGGCCTCTTCATCAACACACGCTTTCAACAATTTTACGACCGCTGAACCGACAGATCTACCCGATTGACCGGCATCAAAGGCTCTTTTTGGGCACCGTTTTATTTTATTTTTTTGAGCAGCTGCGCCGCTGCTCTTCTTCTAGAAAGGTGCGGTGGGGACCCGTGGAGCAGCCATCGTCATATTCCTCGGCCGCATTTTATATGGCGTGCTGCGATGCGTGTGTCTGGTGGCTCGTGCTCCAAGCTGCGAGGTCAGAAGAAGACCAATAAAAAAAGAGCTGATTCGGCACTTGCCATCGGTCCGAATGGTTCTCAGGCCTTTCGCTCGCTGACTCACACATTGTTGTAGTGGACCTAAGGTCGATCCATATTTTGCTATTCGCTTCACTCCGCTACTTCCCTTAGCTTGGAGGAGATCTTTACGAGTCCGCCAGCCTTTTATTTATATTTTTTTTTCGTCCACTAATATTTTTCTTGGTACTATGCACTGCTGGAGGCAGTTTCTTAATGCCACTGCAGTTTAAGCTGACATGTGAAATTGCGATTGGCGTGCCAACGCATAGAAAAATATGAGGTGTTACTATTCCTAAGTTTCCGTCTATTCCTTATGTACATTGCTCCTTACGCTGTAAAACAATGTGTACACAATGTGCAATTTTTGTACACATTTTGATGTAGTTATCGTATTACTCTTTCTTTTGTGGCTCCGACATGAATTCTCCTGTTTGCTTTTCAAATGATTCTCTTTGCTTTTATCTAAACCGTAATAATTGTTGTGAAGATGAAGGGTAGATGGAAACCTGATTTGCTGCTGCAGAAACTCCTGTAGATCCGCCCTCGCCGATGTGTTTTATATCGCTTGCACAACAACAAAACCAACGTCAACCACCCACATTGATCAGGGAGTCGAAACATCTCTCATGACTTACTAATTTCTCTCTCCTTACACACCATTCGACATTGGCCCTTCGAGAAGCAGTTCTCCCATTTCCGTCGTAGCTGCTGCGGCTGACCCAAGCTCCGCGGTCGTAGCGGCCTCCCGCTTAATCGCTCTCCCCCTGCTTGCTCCTGGCGATTCACAGCATTCCGGCTATAAGCACAAGCAACGCAAGACCCGTAAGGCAAAATAGCAGAATTAGCCCACACTGCCTGCCTACCAAACGGGTGCCGCTACCTGCCGACTAAACACAGAAGCAGAAGTTCCACCCGCGACCGCTCTTCGTGAGCGCCCTTATGGTTGCCTAATGCAGGGGTGCTGCCATCTGCCGAAGGAAGCCTGAAAGAGCTCTTCGACCAGTGACGGCTTTTTCTTCTCAGCGAAATTCGCTTTATTGTTTTTTACTTCGAGCCGTCAGATGTTGACTCCCGAGAGCTAGGTGCCGGGAGGTTTCCTAGCGTGGTCATCTCACGAAAAAGATAAACTGTGCTTCTTGATATCTCTATCAAAAAAAAAAAAAAAAAACTGAACTCCTCCACCAGTATGACAACCTTCCTTGATGTTGCCGATGAAGTTTAAGTGTCGGCATTTTTGTCTTGTATGGTGATGTAGCCTACCACATTCACAACGTAATGTTGTAGCAGTCTGGTTCAATAACCTGTAAGTACGTAAAAATGCCACTTAGAATGAACAACTGTTTCTGTCAATGAGCCGAGTTTACAAATCTTGCTTAGATACGGTGCAAAGATTTGATGGAGCGATTATCTTTCCATATCGAATAGCACGACCAAATTCATATGGAAACAATTTCAAAGAAACTTGTTCCCCTTTGTAAAAAAAATACAAAAAAATACGTGAGACGAAATAGTGCAAAGTTCAACTCAACAACAAATCTTGACATGTACTGTAATAATCCTGCAGCTACGGATGTGCCACAAGCGATTTGGTGCACGCAATTATGTCCTTCGAGGGACACCCGTCGGCATTCATGAGTCGCCTGCTTACTTAAAGCGTCTGGGCGCTTCTAATACCATTTGAATCATTTTTATACCTATAAAGTTGACGCTTTCTTTGCTTCCGGTATTTTTACCTGGATACATTTTCATTTTTCTCATTACTCCAGCGTTCAAGTAAGGTTCACGTAGACAGAAATACAGGAAGAAGTTACTTTAAATGACGCATACTTTTATTTGAGTTTTCTCCCGTAAATGTGATGTGAATGTTGTGCCTCTAAAAAACCTTTACGAAGGGTCTATGCAGGTAAATCAAATACCATTACAGATATTATGATAAATAACCACAGCAGTCTGGTTTTCCAATTCCCTGCAATCGAAGAACGTGTATTGCACTTTGCCAATGCTAGCGGGTGCTTTGCATCAGTAGCAGTGTTGCTGTAATATTTACCATATGCATTATTATGAGGGTGATTTATTCGTTCTGAACGAGTGACTCGCTTACAGCGGAGCGCACGAAGGAAATAAAGAACCTAGTGCGCATAAATGAGGATCCCACGGACAAATTGATTCGGGAGCTGAGGCAGGAGAACGAAGCCCTGAAGAAAAAACTTGCGAAAGGAAACGTCGACAACGTCCTGAGCGCCGGCCTGACCGACGAGGGTGAGCTTTACTCCGCTGCGTTTATTGTCCAATGAAAGTTATGTAGAATATTATATAAAAGAAATACATTCCACATTCTTGCACTTCCTTCAGCATGGGCAATTTGTAAGTAAAGTCCAAAGCTCTCTCTTGCTGTGCATTTCATGTGTAGCTCAAACCAGTGTTTTTGCTAATAAACCAAGAAAAGCAGGCTTGTCGGAAAAAACCTGCTCAACCAAGTCTAGTTCATTTGCACAGAAAAACGTAGTCATGTGTGTTGTTATAGGCCATGTTAGATGGCCTCATTTCAGCCACTTTCTTTTCTCTTAGACCGCACATTTGTGCATAGCTTTGCATAAGCTACCCATGAATGGCACGTCATCGTCTGCTTCGATTACACTTTTATCTGCACAGAATTGAACCAAATGAAACGGAAATGGGAGGAGGACATGCAAGCCGTCATCAAGGAGAACGAGGCCCAGATGCTCATCATGAAGCAGTCGTACGAAGAGAAACTCAAGAGCTCTGCAAGAAAAGAGGTCAGTAGCCTTGTGGCGCTATTTTCTGCGACATTGTTCTTTAACACAATGACTACAGCCCTTGCGATTTAACGTAGTGGGGGGATTTTCCAAGCCAGAAATCCCAAGTACCGCATTTCATACTTACGTGTACTTCCTGTTTCCTTGTGGCCAGTGTGTTGTTCAACTTGAGGCATTCGTAGGCAATATAAAAAAGTGCAACTTAATTGTATCTCGATCTGTGACGTGCCAAGACACGTTATGTCCACTAATGGTAGAATTCGACTACCGGCAGTGGTGCTTGTCGATGGTGATAATATTAATGCCGCCCAACGGAAGCTATAGAAAGCTCTCTCTCAGGAAGTATCTTTTTGTTACAGAAACTGAGCAGAGATTACAGTATAATGCAATGAACTGCTAAAGAAGTTATATTCTAAGCTGCGTCGTGTGGAGCTGCTGGTAATGCTTGAATTTTAACAGCTTCGATTGTTTCATGTTTGACATAGCGGCGTATTACAGAACTTTGTTAGATAAGAGGTAGCAGTCACACAATAAATTACAATAAAGACCTGCGCACAAAACACCTGCGCATAAATTGGTCGAGATGGCTGCTTCGCTCTTTTACGAACATATAAAGCAAAGCTTTCTTTGCCTCTTCCTCCAATTTGAGGGCGCTGGTTGCTGTCTCGAATGATTGGCCCGTGCCAGACAAAGTGCAAGCCGACGCCGGATAAAGTGCAAATCGAGGCATTCTAGGGCAAAACGTCAAGTACGTAAGCGTTTACGAGAGCTTTACGAGAGCATGGGTTGGCTATCATTTCGACGTAATCCCGCCGCCGTCTTCACACCGTCATCATCACTTTGTCATCATCATGCCATCGTCTTTGTTGAGCTGTCGTCCTACAGTTGTCGTCATGCTTCTGTAACCACAACGTCGCCGTCATGCCGTTGTGTTCGTAGCATCATCTTCATTTTATTTTTGTCTTTTCATTGTGGCCATGCTGTTGTTACCATACAGTCTTCGTCATTATGGCGTCGTCACACCATTGTCGCCATGCTGTCGCCTTCACACCGTCGGCGGCGATGGAATGTCCTGGACGGTATGAAGAAAGTTCACGAAAGGCAAACGCTTGAAATGTATTCGATACGTATGAATAGGGTCGGTTTGCGCAATCGACAGTTAATAAAGGACAGTGACAATTTAGTGTGCCATTAGGACACGTACGTAACGTCATCGCTTTTCTTATCGTGGTGCAGGACACACAAAAGCTGATAACGGAGGAGGAGAAGAAAGCACTGCCGCACCTCAGCAATCTGAACCTGGACCCACTACTTTCGGGACGAATCGTGCACATTCTTCAGAAAGGAACATCGACTGTTGGAAAAGCTGACGCAGACATCGTTATGCTAGGTGTAGGGTATGCACACACTTTGTATTGAAGTTTCAAGGCAGTTTTATTGACACTTATACTTAAAGTAATTCAGATATTGTTGGACCGTGCTACATCCTGGCCCAATATAAGATAAACTTTACTTAGCCTAGAAAAACAAAAACTTATAGTACTTGCGCATTGCAGTATCAATAATGACGCATCACTTAGGAACGAAAAATTAGGTTACCTGTGACAGCGACGCATCTTCGTGGTCGCTGCAAGAAGCACATGGCATTTGAAAGTTTTCCTAGTTATTAAGTGTAGCATTAATCGTGCTGGAGTGTATGACAAATGCCGAAGGTTGAGTCTACACGTGATACTTCTTAGCTAACGTAATGACGTTTTCTTAACACACAAGTGTTTTATTCCGGGGCTTCACAGAAAATCGGCGCGCTACAGGTGCGTCGCGCTATCATCATCACGCCAATTTCCTGGCATCCCTACGAGCTGGCGCCGCTTCGCGGTTTTGTAAGACGGTGGCATCTCGAAGAGGGCCATTCGAACAAACGTTCACAGGATGACGAGAGGGAGGCGCCGCCGGGGAAGGGGGTAGAGGTGATCGCTAGGAGCGGTTGTAAAGACGAGGCCGGTCGCCCGCTTTTCATCGCAAACTCCTTTTGAGCCCATAGAGCGACCAACTTTGAATAAATTTATCGACGCTCGCGCGCAATTCGGCCGGAGCTCGAACGAGTAGTTCCGCCGAATACGCGTTGAGCGTGACGTCGGATAAACCTTTGGTGCCTAGCAGTCTCTCAAGTTTTGCTTACGCTTCGCAGCAGCACATTCCTCGCGCGCTTGCTTTCGATGTCATTACTTCCCCTTTTGCAATTGTATTTAAGGAAAGGCTTTGCATAATTAGGAACCTGAAGTTCTAAACGGGCCAGAAAGCTGCCACTCTTCCCCAGAATACGCGTGTCTCTTTCGTGTCATGACCGATTCCACTGAAAAAGTGGTAAGCCGATTTTTTTTTTGTAAACTGATAACATGCTTAAAATAATTTGACTGATATGGCAGGAGGTATATTTTTTTGCATTAGTTACTCCATCAAACAAATCTAACGCAGCTGCTTTCAACTGAATTTGACGCTTTTGTCGAAACGTAGGACTTCATTTTACAATAAAACAGTGCGAAAGTCGAAATGGAGGAATTACCATACACGAGCGCCCAGTGGCAAATGAAATATTATTTTGAATCATTAGTTGTTTTTGTTTTCTGCTTGCTATGCTAGGCAGTGATAGAGATTCGAAGACATCCTAAAGTGCACGGCATTGGAGTAAAGAAGGATATCCTGGACTGCAAGGAGCTACGTATGTGTGTCTGCGTATGTGGGTTTCCAGTTGAAATTTTATTTCACCGCCGCGCTGGGGTCCAGTGTATATGACACTTTGCTGCGAAGGGCACGAGGACGCGGGTTCGCTTCACTGTTGCGGCGGCATTCCATTCTGTGGGGGCGCAATACATAAACGTGGGCGTACTGCACTTAGGAGAGAACTGCTTTTGGAGCACCGCGGGCTCAGAAGTAGATCGCGTTGCTTCCAGCATTTGTGGAATGCTTCCATTTTTCAGAATGCGTTCGTGTACGAAATTTGCACCTTGTTTTTTGGGTGTCCTTAGGATTCAAGACAAACATGCCATTATTCAGAGGTCAGATTCTGAAGTTACTGTGGACAGGGCATGTCCCGAGGCAAAACTTCTCGTGAACGGCTCGCCTGTAACATCTTCAGTGACGCTTCGCCACAATGACAGGTCAGTTCCTTGTTTTGTCCGAATCGCATTATTGAATTATTTTGAATTACGAGTGTCCTTCCGTTGGAAATTCACTACAAAATGCGCATTTGATTGCTGTTGTTTCTTGAGCAGTGCTTCTTGCGTCATTTATAAATATTTCGAACACAGTAACAAGTTGGTCGTTTTCAAATAACTACGTATGGAAAAGCGCGAGCTTGCTTCTTTATGTTCGTGTTGCCACAAATGTTAAGACACGTACCCACGGCGGGTACACAGCCAGACTTTGAAGCTCATCTTTGAAGCTCACAAGTGTTTCATTGCCGTCGCCATGCTCATCTTTTTTTTTTTCTTTTCTCTCGGGGCAGGATAGTCTTCGGCCAAACTCAGCTGTTCCTCTTCGTCAATCCGAGGCAGCATGACAGGCACGACTTGTCGAAGTATCCAGAGGTCACTTACGAAATGGCGCAGGAAGAAATCGCTCTCAGGGCGGGCATTAAACTTCAAGATGACGACTCAATAGGTGAGGAGGAACAGGTTGATTTCACTGACTAAATAACAAGAGAAAGAGGGTATGATTGGTTACGCTTGAACTGCCATTCATGAAAACTTTTAACAGTAATTATCTTGTGAGTGCGGTATAACAGTACTCGTAGTGATTTGTTATAGAACTCTATGTGATAGAATATTGACTATGCTTTCCAGAAACGGCCCTACTGAATCGAGATATGATAGAAGTTCTGCCAAAAATTGACGAAGCCAATGCAATGAGCGCAGAACTTGACAGGGGCGTTCATTTTGAGATCTTGCTTGTGTCGCCCCAGCTACTGGGAAAGCAGCTTGGCCGCACAGAGGTAAGTGAAATACGTATGTATGCTTATGGTAGTGGTACTTAGATCCTTTCTCAATGACGGTGTTGACGATAGCGGCAGTTTTTAGTGTTCATGTTTTGTAGGAAAATTTCTCAGGACATATTGTGGGATAGTCTTACGTGCTCAACGACAAGCTTTGCTTGACTTAATCTGCAGTGCATTCGTTGACAAGTAAAAGCTACCTAATAAATTTGCACATTCCTCGTCACAACCTTAGCAAGTTAAGACATCAGGTGATCAGACGGCATGAAAAGATGTCGTGGGAAACTTAAAAAAAGCCAATTTCTCAGCAGCCCATTGTTCCATAAAATGAAATTCAGGAACTGTGTGAAAATGGTCGAAAAAAATAAAAATTGAAGTGAGCTTGTTAATATAAAAGCTAATAAGTATGCTTGGTGTTTCAGAGTTCCAGTCGGAAACGGTTATTGTATCATAATTATTCGTAAGGCTTGTTTTACCTTCAGAATGTGCGACCTAATTAATGTTGCTTACAATTTTTCAAACGCTCGGTACGTTGACATCTAACGTAAACGTTTCTTGGAATGCGTTAGGAAGTACCTTAAGTTCAAAAAAGTGATATGCGCTATTCTGGGTTACAAATTGTGCGCTTACTTTCCCAGCAGACAATGAAACAATAATATTACGCTTCTTTGTATGACTGACGTTAGAAC
Organism: Dermacentor andersoni; assembly: GCF_023375885.2. Classification (NCBI taxonomy): domain Eukaryota; kingdom Metazoa; phylum Arthropoda; class Arachnida; order Ixodida; family Ixodidae; genus Dermacentor; species Dermacentor andersoni. Next base: position 49,031,570 of record NC_092818.1, read on the forward strand.
TATTTGCTTTACCGCCTCACATGCAAAAGGATACATTAAATGCACAATAAGAGCAAGCAGGGGAGCAACATGTCTGTGCTGGTAACAAGAACGAAAAATGTAAACATAAAGATGTAAATTTAAGAGAAGATTGAGGAGAAAAAGCAAGAATGAATATTGCGTTACAAGACAGGTTAATTCATGCATTCAACATACAATAAAGAGAATCTGTTTTTACTAATCAAGTAGATGCACTAATGTCTTAAGGCTAAAGCATGTGCTGAACAAATGCGTGTTCAATTTCTTTTTTTATTTTTAGCTGTGTAACATTTGGGAGAGGCCTCCGTCCTGCAGTGGACATAAAATACGCTGATGATGATGAAGACTTGGATATTGCATATGGTTAAAGTATTTTAATTGCAGGATATGTCTCGTTACTGTGATAAAACATCTATAGACTTTGTTTTGGATTATTATACGTTCACTTGTGAACATATGTTACTAAATAGCCCGAGCAGCCTTCTTAATAAGCAAGCGAGAATTAAAGCGAGAATAGCTTCGTCACGCCCTCTCGTAGGCATTGATCGTACCGTTATGGTGCGGGAATCAAGGAGCTTGAGGTTAGTTTTGTTTATTTTTACGCCGAAAGGTTATGGACAGGGAAGCTTTCAATTTTAGAGTTGCTGCGGTCCCATACCTAGTGGCATCATCTTACTTTAAAAAGACTGTACAACTCATCTACAGCAAAGATCTATGTGCCAGAAGTAAACAAAACCGGTACGATAACCGAGTGTAATAGCTTTGCAAAAGGAATCCATAAGCCACGCTTTGCTAGATGGTATTAAAAATAAATTGCTATCATATTTTCCATAATGTAACATTATTGTTCCTCTTGTATACTTTCATATGGCTAAGGTCGTTCACGTGAAACTAATATTTTAATTTTTATGTGGTCCTAGGTATACGTAAAGGCCAGATACCTGAAAGCTGAACAAGAATTTGATTGGACAAAAGAGAAATTTCTGAGCCGCGTATTTGCCATGAAGGAAATGTACAGCAAGTACGAGAACGGTGAGCAGTGGGAAGTAGACGAGGTAGGCGACACAATACCGTCACCTATTCATTCACGTGTCCGAGCATTGCCTTCTAAAGCGCCTTGCAACTCTATGTATTAACTTCGCACCTGCAGGAACGAGACCCTTTTTTAGAGGATCCCAACACGGAAGTCAGGATAGGGACTGTGCAAGTTTACTTACAGCCGCTTGCCTACATGGTAGGTAATTGTATATTATAGTTCTGCATGTGCACTAAAAGAATCTCATTCTCCAGAACTAAATTATACTTATTTTGTACAGGTTGATCTGAGAGAACAACTGGAGATCATTAACTTCAAAGGAGAAGAAGTTGGAATTCTCAACGTAAGAAGAAAATTCACAATATATTTGCTATCCATATCTCGCTTTAGTAATTTCCTCTCAGCAGCATCTTTATTTTTCAGTGCGATGGTTGGGCAGGGATTTCGGAAACAGGAATATGATTGTTGAATAATTTTTTTGTAACTGTACAATCGGCAAGAGCACACTTGGCCAAGACAGCTAATCTTAATCTAGATTATGTTTATTTAAACGGCAGAACATATTCGTTGGGGAAGTTGGCAGTTTTCTTAAGAGGCACAAATTTAATGGAGAACAAGCTTACGCAGGTTTCTGAGAAATAGAGTTTCTCGGGAGCAGAAAATGTGTCTGGGTTAGGGGATTTAACTCGGTATAATATTGCAACGGACTGTTATTGTGTTACCATATGAGTAACAGAATATAAAGGGCGGCAAATTTGTTGAGACCCTGATACGTAAAAAACGTGTTAACCAAAAGGGTTGCGGTTATAAAATGAAGAACTAAAAAGGCACCTCAAAACAGGGCAGAATGCATTTATGGTTTTGTAAAATAATTTATCTGCGAGAAATTCTTCAGAATCATTTTCAGCCTTGCCAGCAAGGACCAAATGAAAGAAAAACAGCACACCGGCGGCCGTATTACAGCTTTAGTAGATATTGACATGTGTTATAGAAGACAGCAACGTTAAGCTGACGTAATAGGGCCTGTTTGCTAACCTGCCCTAAAGGAATAGTGTGGAGATGTTTAAATATTTAGCACCACTTCTATTCTTTTTTTTTTTCAGGTTGAGATGATACCATGCTCAGAGTCTGGCCGGGAATACACTGAACAAGACAACGTTTTCCTGGACAGCCCCGGAGAGCTCGTTGGCCGAGATCTCAACTTTGTTGTCCGCATCCTACACTGCCGTTCATTGCCGAAACGATTTACAGTAAGTGCAGTGTTCTACGAAGCATACGGCGCTACACGAACTAGTCTCTGATCAAACAGGCTGCTCATGCTTGCATTACACGAAATTCTTCCACACAGCGCAGTACTTATCTGTTTTTCCTTATTCTTTCCTCAGCAAAAGTGATTTGAACAATATTTCTAGTAGCTTTATCCTCAGAAAGTGGTTTCGCAAGGCAATAAAAACTTCAAAGTGCAGAAAATAATCAATGGCTGCAGAAAACAAATACATGTTCTGCTATATGGAGGTTTTATTTAAAGCTTCTACAATGCTACGCAGAATAACATGGTAGTAAGCCGATTTAAGTCGCCATCAAAGTGAAATTTATTTCACATAGCAAGGCCTAAATCAAAATGGTTTTGTTGTTGTTAGAGAACTGCTACTGAAGGGGAAGGTAGGCTAATCTACGAACATGTGCGCACACACGAGCATCTTTTAGTTCTCCTCGAACTAAAAGCAACTCAAGTAGATTTCGCAGGAACCTACTCGTCAAGACAAAGAGAGCGATGCAAAGGCAAAGAAAAAGCAGGCAGGCTAACCACATAGTATATCAGGCTGGCTAACCTTTACTTTGGTAGCGAAACGGGGTATACAAGATGAGGGAAAAAGGGGAAAGACTGAACATTATAGGCGTGTCTGCGGGGGCGTTGTCACACAATCTGTGAAGGCACGACATAGTCGTGTACCGTGTCGATCCCGCACCAACACAGAGACACAATACAGCAAAATGCCCAGTCACAGTTTCTCACACAATCTGGCATTCCTTAGGAATCAAGTGTAAGCGTACAAGTTAGGTCAAGAAGAAAATCACTGAGGATTGTCAAAACACATTTTTTGTTTAGCTGACGCTAACTACAAACCAAATATTTTGGTTGCAAAAAGATTACATTTGTCCACTTCAGTCAACTTCCTGCGCAACTTGACTTTCTGTTATGTTACGGACATTTCATGACAAATCATTTAAGAGAAAATTTTAGCTCAGGAGATCGTATGTAAATATATGAAACAAAAAAAGATCCTTTCTCTGGACAATCACTCAACCCATATTGATCGAGGTCTGTATCATTTAAAAGAACAAGTAAATATCTAGTGACTGAAGGAAGCAGACTGTTTACTTAAGCATACTTAAATATGGAACTAGAAAATTTTAATATTTAAATTTATCAAGTACAGTGCTCTGTAATTCAGCAATAAAAAAAATCTAGCAGCTCTTCAAATTGCCGCTAATATTACACCAAAAGCGACAAAACTTGATATATATTACGTCGCCTCTGACACATAGCACTAATTTCTCCGACTGTGACGCCAAAAGGACGGTCATGCCTATGGGTATCACGTGTCGGCATGGCCATTAGTGATGCTAGCTAACACTCCTCAGGTTACATGTACAAATGCATAAATTCCGAAGAATATGCTAGTGGGAACGGCGTCGCAGTAGCCCAATTGGTAGTGCAACGCACGAATAATGCACAGGTTGTGAATACGATGCCTAAAGGTGGAAAGCGCTTTCTTTTTCTTCTACAGCTTTATTTCCCCTCTAGCTCACCATTTCTACACTTCAAATAAAAGTACTAATACGTATTTTCTTCAATAAAGACCCAGACTGACGCTCTGAAATCCTTACTTTTGAAAATTATTCACTGGCAGTTTTATTCTTTTCTACATGCTCCCCAGTAAGTGAAATGCGCACGTCCCGTCTTTTCTACCAAGCTGAGATAACAGGACTCAAACCATTTATTCACACCTACTTCAACATCGCTTCTAATATGTTAAACATGCCATGCTTTATGTCAAATTAATGTCCCGTTTTTTCACCGCGAGGTACACCACGAGTGTCGCATCTGGGCTGGGTGTAAAACTGGTAAGTGGATGGCTCCGATGCTTCAGGCAACGGTGAAAAAAGACATTGCTTTGACACGGAACAGGATATGGAATCAAGCGCAGACATCCCTTGGACGTGATCTTCAAGTACATGCAGTAACTTAATAATCAAATGCAACATGCGCTTAAAATTGGAGCAATTAAATATGACTGATTTCTGATCCAGCCAAAAGTGCACGCAATTCAGAGTTGAACGATTTGGTTTTATTGACATTTTATTTGGTGACATGACTCGAAGCAAATGGAAATAGCGAACTTACATAACCAATTTTGATTCAATGCTTTATATTGTATATATGAAGCGAACATAGGTGCCAGGATGTCCCAATTACCACTTAATTTGTAGCTGTTCTCCAGTCTTTGAATGGAGAAGCTATTGAAAAAAAAAAGATTAATTATAGGGTTTTACGTGCCAACACAACTTTCTGATAATGAGGCACGCCGTAGTGGAGGACTCCGGAAATTTCGACCACCTGGGGTTCTTTAAAGGGCACCTAAATCTAAGTACACGGGTGTTTTCGCATTTCGGCCCCATGGAAATGCGGCCGCCGTGGTCGGGATTCAATCCCGCGACCTCGTGCTCAGCAGCCTAACACCATAGCCACTGATCAACCACGGCGGGTGAGAGAAGCTATCTGACAACCAGGAACTATCGCGAGAAGTTGCTCAATGTGTCTTTCTTCTGAGGCTTTCTACAGCGATCGGTGGTACAAAATTTCGAAAGAAAAGGGGTTACTTATATCTACATCGATCTCATATTAACGCACATGAAAACTCGACTAGTAATTAAGTTTGCGCACCATTTCATCTGCTGCTCTTAAAAGTCAATCAAACAGATCGATATCGCTTTTTTATCTATTTTAGTTCTGACAGTAAATATGGACAAAGCAAACTGTGATCACAACGCGTAACTCAAATTACACGAACTCAAGCCCACGTATCACTGCATGTATTTCATCGGTAGCACAAACACTAGTGGCATGAGGGATCAACCGAGTGGCTCTGCACACGTGTCACGCAGTCTCGCGCCGAAACTTAATGCCGCTTCAACACTCTGGCACTCATGCAAAACATGTGCTTGTTGAGAACATCAGAAAAAGACTTGTGCTTAGCTGCGTCATTAGTAAATGGGAAGAACTTCGCAGAACATGACATTGTGGTGTTTGAATGCCGCAGACCTCCACAGGTTCATCTTCTGGATGGTTGGCCTGCTTTTCTGTGTCTTCCGTTGTTTGACGCCTGTCAATGTGTCTTCCTCAGCTTCATAGTTAGCGCGACACCTGTCGCTGTGGTGTAGTGACTTTGGCGTTGCGCTGCTAAGCCCGAGGAAGTGGGATCGGATCCCTGACACCGCGCCCGCATTTAGATTGAGGTGAAATGCAAGAACTCCTGTATTGCGCTCACATTAGAGAATCCGAAGTTGTCGAAATTAACCCGGGTTCCCTTCACTTCTGCGTACCTCATAATGAAATTGTGGTTTCGGCACGTGAAACTAGATATTTCTTTTATAATTTGCCCTACGACCGAGGCAGTTGACCAGGCGCGCCGAGCTGCGGTATCGGTGAGCAAGCAGCGAGAGTGAGTTGAGGCAAGGGCGACGGACGCACACCGTCAGCCAACAGTCGCGCTGTGCCTGATTCGCAGTTCACGATAACAACAGTCAAAAAATTTGTATACGGAAACGAGTGGTCCTTCCCGTCTAGTCAATTTTACTTCTCTTTAAAACCTAGTGCTTGTCCTGAAGATGCGAAAAGCCACATCTATTTTATTAGGATGCCCGGCAAACGTTAGGAGCACGCATGTTTCCTGAAGCCCAATTTAGTGCCCACCTTCCAGGGGTTCTTAATACTACCCACCCAAGAACATATTGCGTGAATGTATATGCAAATGCTCTTGCACATGCGAAGAACGAACCCATTAATACCGAAGCCCCAATAACAATGTATTGGTGCGAGAATTGTATGTGCGCTCTCGATGGACAATCCTTCCCCCACTATTAGGCATAAAGTGATTTTAGCTCCCGTTGTCGGCGGCCTTCAAGTGACCTTGAGTCAAAAGCCGGAGCCATTATCCGTGCACTCAGACGAGAATATCAGGGCATCGTAGCTGACAAGGAAATTTATTGACGCGTAGGCACGCTTACAACTGTGGTATGAAAGAAAAGTACAATATAAAGTACATCACATGTAATACATCATACTTGATGTAAACAAAACAGATTAACAAATGAAATAATAAATGGTGTCTACTTGACACTGGCTTTGCCACACACAACTACAACAACAACAACAACAAAACTCATTACCGCATCCACGCAAAAGCATTATTGTCAGCCTCGAATTTATGAAAGGTACCCGGGGCACATACAGATACTGTCTGAACTCAGGCAACAGAATTGAGCATTATTCCGGCTGTAGAAAGACTTTGCCTCGGGAGACGGTTATGTACCGCATAGACCAGCGGCGAAGAAACTCGGCTTCACCGAGTTTGAACAACTGTTCTTCAAGATGACCCCATATTATCACCCGTAGTTTCCGCATTCTGGGGTACATTGCTCTATTTGACTGCCGAGATCGTTCTGCGATGTTACGGAAGCACCACAAAATGTAGCTAGCACTGTAGTAGACGAGACTCGCAAACCGATCTCGGCGCTGCGGTGGCCGCACGATGGATATTCCGAACATTCTTGCAACTAGCTTCCAGAAGGTGCGTGCTACAACGAAGTCCTTTACTACATGCGCGTTGGTCTCTGTTTGTGCGCAATATATGCATTTATCATTCGCTACCATATGCCAGCGTTTGAGCCTGTCTCTTGTAGGTAGAATGCCCCACTGATATTGCCAATGAAAATCCTTCACTTGAGAGGGCAAATCAGGTGAAAGCACAGCTGTCCAAGTTTGTCTAGTAGCTGTCCGTGGAGGTACAACTGTCTCACACAACATTTCACAAAGCCTGGAAACTGGTGTCGCACGCCACTTTTTAATTCTTAGTTGTACAAGCTAGCTTTGCAAGCGCGCAGCCGCCGCATACTGCGGTGCTGGCGTTACCGCCGTCGGAAGCAAGTTGCCTGTACTCTGCGGCACAAGCGTTCGACGGTAATGACCCAGCCAATAAAGGAGCAGTGGCCTACCAGGGCATCGTAGCGAGAACAAGACAAGATCATACAGGCAGCCCGTCAAAACATAACAAAATGCAGTCTCTCGCCTCCAATCCTTCGTACTGGACCGCACTACATACGCTAGTTACAGCCCAAAGAAGTTACAAAAAATATTGCTTCGGAGTTCTTCTTAAAGTTTCTTCCCAATATCACTCAAGCTGTAGCTTCTAGTACACTGAAGTTTTATTTGTTGTTGCCAATAGGGCGACATTCAAAGGCAGACACAGTGAATCATACATCTTGTCGTCTTTAAGCGCTGAGACAGGGCTGTCTGTGCTCTTTTCAACGCCAGCGGTCCGTGAGCTCCGCGGCGCGAGTTTTGCGATGCCTACTTCGAAAGCTGGCGCCAAGCTGCGTGACCAGGCCGGCAGTGTCCGGCACACCGGGGACGGTTCCGAGTAATCGTCGTAATTACTCCAAGCAATTTGCATTGCCGGTTGCCATTTAATGCTTACATCTACTCTCAATTACGGGAGAGCCAGCATATTTAGAGCGAAGCTGTTAAGATATAGTTCCCTCAGGATCGAGTCCGTGCCTAGACACAAAACTCCCCATACGTGGGCCGATCCCGAACATGGTGCAATGCCGGGCCGACCCGTGGTGGAGGTGACGCTGGTGTTAATGACTCCCCATACGTGGGCAGATCCCCAAGATAGCGCAATTCAGGACCGATGCAAAGCGGCGGTTCCATTCCCCATTAAGAGACCCACGTACACAGCTTCGCTGGTCATCCTTCTTCACAGCGTGGACGGGCACTGATTCTTTAAAAATAATGTTCCGTCTTTCCTTCGAACGCGTAATGCACTTCCAGCCGTCGTCGACAGCGAAAGAGCAACGCTAAGTAGCCTGTTTCACGATGTTTCACTGATTGCCCGTCTGGTTCAAGGCAAGAATTTCGCAAATGCTCGGCGTGCACGTATCGCACGCAGCCTCTGAAAGCGACTGAATATATAGGTCCACTGTTAATGGGAACACGCGAGCGCGTGGCTCATTCTTAGCGCTAAATTCATGCATGCAACGGCAAACGGGAGGCTCATGCCCCCCGTCATCTGCTACCAAACCGCCCCACACCCTTGCTCATGCGCGGCCAACCTGCTGTGCGATCACACGTCTAGGGTTCCGCGTTCCAAGGAGCAGCATTGAACTTCATTCTCTACCACCCGTGAGACATAGAATGCACATAACTACACTCACTTCTACTGCAAGGACGCAGAAAGTGAATAAGCAGCGCCGGAAGTATGTTTCGAAGAACGGTATTTTTGGACACGCCAAATAACGTCGCTGCGCTGCGTCTCGAGCGAGCATTCCACGGACGAAAACGTATTCACAACACCGTTGCCAACTGTAAATTATTCTGCCTCTGTTTGCTTATGTACGCTAGTACTGCTCCCTCATTGGAATTTAGAACAGTATACCCACCTGTGCATGACGATTTCACCCTTGTCAGTTAGCCGCGAAATCATTCCTTAACTTCACCTCTCCCTTATTGCACCTAATATCAAGAACCTAGAGTAAATGACCACGACCCACCCCGCCGCTTATACACTGACAATTTTGCTTTCATGGCTTTGTCAAGCAAGTCACTCCGAACATTCGATTGAAGCAATGACAGCTCAGTTCTCAGTTTGAGTAGCAGAAATAGTTCAGCTCGTGCCTTTCCCGTGAAGATATAGAGCATTGCACGGTACTTAGTCTACACCCTTTGCAGCATATCTTGTCCCACAACGATAGTCCACCTCGTCATCTAGAATGCTTGCGTTTCCTTTCTTGAAAGCTCAGTGCTCGCTACTTTCCTGTCGAGAACACTGATCGGCAATGTCGTTGGCAACGATGAAACACCCAAATCAATTGACGTCTACTTCGAAGTCTCCAGGGTCTCAATCAAACTGCTGGATCTTGTAGTACCAGGCGTAGCCGTCTTGAGTGTGTCTTGCAGGGTCCCGTGCTCATCGCCAATATATTATGGCGTCATGGATGTCAGTGGAGGTTAACGTGTTTCACAACATTCTTCCAGAACGGCTTTATTTTCTGAGCAGCAAGCTGGCAACATCAAAGCAACACTACCCACTTGACAACGTATGGCAGGAATATATATGCAAAAGAAACATTCTTGCACATGCGCAGAACGAACATTTCAATAGAATCATTGATAACCTTCTGTTGGCGCGAGCATTGTCTGCGCACTTTGATGCAACAAACATGTGAACAGCCGTCACGGTGGAAGCAGCTTGGAAGTCCTGGAGGTGTTTTTGAGGTCCGCAGGAATTATTATAGTGATGATGAGAGCGCGAAGGTGTCGCATATTTGTCCCAACCTTTCAGGAAGATTAGCTTGTAGCGGCGTTCTCGAAAAAGCGTCCTCCGTGATTTATCGCATCCTTCAGCCACCAAGATTTAAACAATACTATTCTAAAATATGAATTCATATTTAACGAAGTAATTTATTGTGTGATTTATTCCTTTTCAGGATATAAGGTGTAAATATCGTATGTTCAAAGACCAAGAGGACACAGCCACGGAGGCGGTCTCCGGTACTTCGGACCCAGATTTCAACCACACGAAAAACTTTACCTACCGGCCAGCTACTGTGGAGGTAAAAATAGGAACATTGCAAACCACGAGCCCATCTTTCTTTTTTCTCAGGGAATCTCTTAAGCGACTTTGTGTGCTGTTGCACTTGCTCTGCAGCGAATTGATATGAGCATTCAAGTTAGCAACACTTGTTTCATTAAAGAACCTCAAACTTTTGCAATTTTGAAATGTTTATTCAAGGAACTAGGCCCGTCGTTGGTCATCCAATGCAAGAAATAATAAAGCAGCTTGACACTACCTAGCCCCCAAATGCAAGGCAGTACAGTCAGATCCTTCACGCTCACATTTACTATGAGAGCTTCAATAGTGGCAACGTAGGCAAAAAAGAAACAGGTTAATCAACAGTAAATAAAACAGATATTGCAATATTCCTAATATGTAGTTGCATGGAACACTCCAGACAATAAATACTACGCTAATAAGAATAATTGCCCAAAACAGGAGAATGCACATAAATGATCATAGCGGCATTTCTTCCTAACAATTTGCTTATGTATGTTCAGTGAGAATACCATTGCAACCAAATGTTTTCTTATTGTAGACGTTTCAACTTTCTTAATTCTGTTGATAAGGTGAGGGCACACCAGAAAGAATAAAATAAATCCTTCATTCAGGCGGTAAAACCTTTACGACTCCTCGGAATACTGCTGAACAAAAACGATTATCTTGTAAATGGTGGCTCCTAGGCTACGTCACTCTGTCGGCGATATTGAATGCAAGAATAATTATTTCCCTGCCATTTGGTCACTCAGTAGCACTTCCCCTCTTTTTTTCATGCACTCTACCCTTGGCATGAACAGCTGGTGGAGTACCTCTCGGATTCGTACGTGGCCATTTCAATTTGGGGAATCCAGACGACACCGGTACCAGCTGAAGGCATCCGTCCCAAAGGAAGGGCACTCAAGAAGAACTTTCAAGAGGACCTCATCAACCAGACAAACGTGCTTATGAATGGGTTCCGCATCAACGGCAGGGTAAGCACGTCAAGTGAACAGACTCAAGAAATACGATTGTAGTACATGAGTCATCAAAAACAGGGGCTCCCTAACTCCTTAGGCTATATTCTAAATGCTTCTCATTCTAGAATTAAAAGTAAACTCAATAATTCTCCTAGCTCCGCGCCTAACTAGTGATCCTGTATAGTGGTGCGTTCGCAGCAAGACTTTCGCAGTTTGCTAAAAGATGAGTGAGTCGGAAAGGATTCTTTTTATAAAAAGGAGAAAAAATTTAAGCAAGGATGCAGCGAGGAGCTATGCACAAATATGAGTTGAGAGAGTTGTGCTCTATGTCATTGCCCTTTCTTGCTTCTATTCATTCGGCTTTTTGAATAAGTTCCACCCTTAGAATAGATGTTTACTGTGTTCAGCCTAGCTGCAAAACGGTTTTGCATTGAAGGACTCAGTTGCTGGAAGACCGCACACAAGCTTGCAGGCAAGAGGCGAACAGAAGTGAGGTCTACAAGGAGTGAACGGTTTACAGGAAGAATTCTGTTCAGCGCCGCTAAATGCAGCATCCTGCCAGGGCAGACCACTGCAGGAAATTATTACATCTCTTATACCGTTTACTATCCACTTCTCGGATTTGTTCAATGACCCACAATGCCAGCTGGCTTAACTTCTGGACGCTGTTGAAGAAAGCATTTGCAGTATCTGATTGTAACGGTAAAAAGCAAGACAAAGACTGGCGGGATTCCTAGCGCAATCGAGAACAGCTATCGCTTTAGCGACATTATACCTTCACTGCGCATAGAAACACGTATACAGACAGTGATTGACCCCGTGTGTGGCTGGCTGGCTGGCCACGCGTACTTGGTAACCCTTATGAAAATGGGACGGGTGGTGGGTGCCACCCAGCTCACTGTTTTCGCCGTTCCCCTAGGCCTCTCGTCACCCCTTCACATTCCTGTTCTGTTCAAAACCACCACTGAATCTACCATTAATAAATGATACTGTAAACCTGAGCGCCATATAGATACGAACGCGTAGCATGAATACACTGTGAAAAAAGAAGTAAATGAACAATGCCATCTTCGAAGAATAGAAGTCAACCACTTTCATTTCTAGTCACTGTACAAATTCTGCCAATAAATACATTATTAAATGAAATGCAATAGTTTTGGAAAAGCTAGGATTTACGTGTTAGGGGCAAACATAATTTCGTGTACACGTCGCAGAACTTTCTGAACACATCAGGCTAATATGACATAGTCAGGAAACTCCTTCCTTTCCTATCAGTAGTACTTCCAGGAACAATACTGTTCTGAAAAACTCATTTTTCACTTCAGATGGTTCAATATGCTTGGCTATGAGCTATGTGTAGATGTTCCATTTGTTGAGATTTTGAAATACTTGTGTTTGTAACCAAGAAAGTGCCCAATAATAATGAAGCAAGTATATTTCAGTCGCTAACTCCTAGTATGCAACTTTGCACCCAAAGTATGAGTCTTAAATAATTTTCCGTTAAGAGAATAACGCAGATTTCAGTCTGTGTCGGTCTTGTAAGTCAGCCCTCCTCCAGTGGCATTCTGCTTTTCTCTATCACACGTTGAATCTTTTTCTTCAATTTTCTTTACACGTGAATGACTTGGGTAGGACAACTATGCATTCATCTATCTACGCATAGTGACTGGAACGTGTTAATAAAATATGTATAGTGGTTTATAAGTTATATAAACACCCCATATGAATGAATAACAACAATGGCCGTATTTATTCGGAATAATTTGCTTCCTCAGATACCGTCTCCTAGATTTTAACAACAAAACCTGGCTATTTGTGGTAACCTAAGACATTGTTCTTTTTATTTCATTTTTTGATGATCAAATACAGTTTCCCAACTGGCTTCCTGCCCACACATCTGCCAAGTGCGCTCTTTCTCCGCCTTTCACTTTACATTGAAGAAACTTTTCTCTACCGCTGCCCACGCCATTAACATAATCCTCAAATAATAACTTCACACTCTTTCTAGGAACAACCCAATGTATCAACTATAAGCCAACCGCATTCTGCCCATGTATTTATTTGGAAGCTGTCTTTATGTTCCTGGACCCCTTGCCCCAGGGCCGAGTAGCCAAGCGGAACTATCACTTTCTATGCACCCCTTCTCTCTCTCTCTCTACCACTATGTGAAACTTACTCAATGAGCTATTCACAAACGTGTCTTGACGCAAACAGTTCGGCGACCCTTCTAAGTTGATGGTAGCTTTCTTCTAGACTGAAGTAAGTCCTGCCCTTTAAGAGTGCTCTAGAATTCCAGTGACACGTGGCTGCTCGAGTGGCGCGCCTCCAAACTCGTGACCAGGTCCTATAGGGATGCGCGCCATATGTGGTCGTACTGGTTGCGCCGGACGTTGAAACTTGCTCTGACGGTGGCTTTAGAGTGTCGTGCACTGCGCGTAACGTCTTCTACAAAAGATTCTTCCTGGGCTCGCTTGACTATGTTGCTTGGCGCTGCTGTAAGTGAGAAAAGCTTTAGCGTATGGTGGCTGTGGAGCATACGAGTATCCCAGCAACATGAAGGCCTCTATCAAGCGTCACATTTTTTTGCGAAAAGCAACGTATGAAGGCTAAATGATCTGCTTGCGTGGAACAATGCATCAGAAAAAATTGTAACATTATATAAGGTTCCTACGCTATGTAATCGTCTTGTAGGTAACACCAGTCGTAATATCGTCGCCTATAAGTACAGCACCTCAGATTACGTGTGCCAGACAGACAGAAATAACTTAGAGAAAAATCAGAGAGGTCGCACTTAGTGTGCTCTCAACTGATATTCTGCCAAGGCAGAAAAAGGCAAGGGGTCAACAAACTGATGCAAGACGATGGCAAGGACAGGAGCAAGGGATGCATATATACTATAAACCTTTAACGCAATGGTTTCTTTAAATTCTGGAGTCCAGTCCGGTTTTATTGGAATGCTTTAGAACAGCTCCTGAAGCTGTTGTTGCTACTTAGAGGCCACACATTGCGCAGAGAAGAATGCTTTCCGACAGTGCTTTCTTCTCAATGCCTGCTAGCGTAGAAGCCATGAACTTTCGCCGGGTCATGTAGAGAAGGCTGCAGCGAAACAGGTGTTCTACAGTCGCGGGAACTCAGCAGCGTTCAGCGTACAGGCTGTCCGCGCTGCCGACAGGATGTGCGTATCCTCGAGCGAAGGCGACATATACTTGCTTGGTTTCGCTTGACTTTAACCACGAGGCCAGAAGTCGTACCAAAATGTATTTCCCGCAAGCACCTCGACCACTTGCCTGCTTGAGCCCAGTAATATAGAATGCAGTATCACAAAAGCGAAGTCATAATACGAACTTTATGTCGAAGTTTATATCACTTCGCCAGTACGAGATCTTTAAGTCGCCAGCTTTAGAAACCGCACTACAGCTAACATCAGCTTCCTCACCAGCTAGCTTGTGGTAGGCGGAGTCTTAGGGTCCAGGTTTACATTGCAAAGTAATTGAGTGACCTTTCTACTGCGCAACATTGTTACCTGTGCAACGTCTAACGCTAACACCTAATAATGACCTCTTCTATAGATTGAGCGATTCAATGGCTCGCAGTGCTCATTTTGTGTCAGAGTGTGCAGGCCATGTATGTGGTGTCAGGTAGGAGTTAAAATGGCTTGTACAAGACATATAATTGTGAATAATGTTATTCACAGATGGGCCTGAAAGATTATTGTTTGTTGCATTTATTTTTCATTTCGCAGAATGTCGATCCAAACAAGCAAAGCATCATCGTTGAGTTGCTTCTCATGAAGAAGCAACAAGCCCGGCAAAACCAAAAACTGGTATGTGAAACATATTCTTACAAGATTCACTTGTGCGTTGTTTATCCGCTTATACATTCTGCAGTGAGAAATGTGAGCAAAATAAACTAGGATTATGGGTGTGATATAAGTAGCAAGAGCGTTAAATGAAGCCTTGGGCTCTACGCTTTGTGGGTTCAATTTCCCATCTCATACATAGCATCACCACAAGCGTTGGCTGTTAACCGGAACGCCAGTACAACGCGCGCACAATAGCATTCAGCCACTGTGGCTTGTTTAAGGTGCTCTTATAGATTTCTTCTGTGGTTCATCGGTATGCTACCATATTGGACTTTTATACCAACTATGTTTCCAAACTGTGTGCAGTGACGTCGTGATTACGGTCAGAATACATAAAATGCGTTTCGAGCAATTTCAGTTGCTTGCGCATTTACCATGCAGGACTAAGCATTGGTTGTTATAGTTATAAAGCGCGCATCACTACCGCAAAATACTGCTACTCGATGTGATGCAGACTGCTACGCTGTTTGTGGATCCGATTCACTACCGCGATTCACTATGTCTCGTTTAGCTACTCCTTAAAAGATGAGTTGAACAATTCATAAGTAGTATCCTATCCCGTCACTTCACCAACACGGCATCTATAATAGCCAAGTTGTGTCATTGGGAAACTGATCCGATAAATTACCATGACAACGAGCGTCCCTATCAACTTTTTATTGTGTTGCTTATGTTCTCAGGCATTCTGGAAAATGGCTGGAGAAAAGCATTAAACCGTAAAGACCTTGTGGTGCAGGTGAGCTTTGAACTACGCATCTCCATACATCCTTCCACATATGCACCCTAATTATAACAAAACTTCGGAAGGGACATACATTCAACATTTAAAGGTAACCGGCAGTCATTTTCCCACGTAATGCTAACAACAGCCTCGCTTAAGTGTTTAGGTTATTGAGGCAAAAGCCTTACACGGCTAATGGGACGAAAAATTCGATGTTCGCGTTACGCCATCCGGCGTTAGGGCACCAAAATTTATGGCAGCAAAATTCATACGGACTCGACCCGTCGACCTCTGGTGGCAGTTGGATCCACTACGTGTGGTGCTAATTAAGGCGAATTATTGACCCATGGCTTTTAGTGGAAGTCGAACCGTCGATTTTTGGTGGGAGTTGAATCCACGAGCTTTAGCGTTAATTAAGGTGAATCAGGCCATCAACCTATAAGAACTCGGGAAGCCGAAGCGAGAAAGCGTCAGCACAACTTGTGGTGTTAATTAAGGTAACCTTTATTCGGACACAGTTACTCAGGTTAGTAATAATTAAAGCACTCTAGCGCACGACCTTTGGGATTAGTTGAACCAACTTGGAGGTCCGCCCATATCTCTAAGTTGGATTCCAAATGCCATCGCCAAAGTCGAGAGTTGAACCCATGAGCTTTGGGGGGAGTAGAACCGACTTAGAGCTATGGGCGAAGCGGCAAAATTTGCAAGTTGGATTTTAAGTGACATCGTGAAGGTCGAGAGTCTAACCCAAGACATCTGGTGGGAGTCAAGCCCTCGACGTTTGGTTAGAGTCGAATCCACGACCTATAGGATGAATTAAGACAAAGGAAATTAAGGCACAGTTACTTAAGATATAGCTAATTAAGGCACTCGTATCCACGACCTCTGGTGGAAGTGAAACCATCACCCTTTTATGGGAGTCAACCCCCATGAAGATATAACAGGCCATATCTCCAAGATGTATTCTGATATACATCGTTAAGGTAAAAAATCAAGCCGACTACCTTTTGTGTTAATTAGGGCTAAGTAAATTAAGGTAGAAGTGAGATAGAGTTAGTTAAGGCACTCGAACCCATGGCCTTTGCTGGAAGTCAAGCCCTCTACCTTTCGTGGGAGTCGAACCCACTTGGAGATTTGGGCTCCAAGTTGTATTCCACTTGACACCATGAAGGTCGACAGTCAAACTCATAACCTTGGGAGGGAATCGAACTCTTGACCTCTGGTGGTAGTCCAATCCACTTCCTTAATTGTTAATTAAGGCGAAGTTGATTAAGGCACTCAAACCCACGACCAATCGTGGAGGTATGGGCGAACTGGCTATACCTTCGTGTTGGATCAATTGACCTGGTGAAGGACGATGGTCGAACTCACTACCTTTGTTGTTAATTAACCTGAAATTAATGAAGCATCGTCTAAATAAAATGTAGTTAATTAGGGCACTAGAACCCTAGATCATTTTTGGGAGTCGAACCTGCGTCCTTTGGTGTTAATTACGGCGAAGTTAATTAAGGCACGGCTACCTAATGCATACATTATTATATTCCATAAACCACGACGTATGCTTGGAGAAAGCAGTAATAGGACGTTACAACACATAAGAATGAAAATGCCAAGTAGTGTAGTGAATGTCTCGTGAACGTGCAGATTTTCGCCTTCATCCTGTTCAGCGTATGGTAAAGTGACTGTCAAGTTTTTTTTCTCCTGATAACTCAAGGCCTTTTAAGTCTCGGTACTTTCAATAATTATATAGCCTTAACATTAGCCTTAAGCATTGTGGTGCACAATGTGTAATATGTTGCCTGGCGAGCGGTTACTATTGTTCGTTGAGATGGCTGGTTTGATGTATACTAGGCAGCCATGAAATCAGAACAAACAATACACGCAAACATGGAAAGTTTACATTGCTCTCGGCATTATGTAAACGGAGATCGTTGGTACTTTGTTTGCCTTATTCCTCCGCAGAAGCTTTAGCGGCCCAATGTGCAGCGAAACCTCAACGCAATTTCAATGCCCTAGTTAGATTATCCTGTGTGCTCGTAAAATGTTTTCCGGTTAGTCTTTCCCACCCTTTAAAGCAGCGTACTGGCTTTAGAGGGCTTCAGACATGTGTACAGAGGCCGGTGTCTCTGCTTTTCATTCTTTGGATTCTTTGTGTACAGCCAGTCTGAGGCTGCCAAGAGCGCGGCAACACTGTGCACTGGCGCGCGTGCGCACCATCTAGCTTCGAATACAGTGCTTCGAGGCATAACGCGCATAGCGCATAGCTTCCGGACACGCGCTATCAAGCAGCCATCTCACCTCTGCTTACGCGTCTCTCTTTTTGTTACGCTCGGCAACAGCAGCTTACCTCTGTCCCGCCCCATGCGCCAAGGTAGTCTGATATCGACAGGTAAATAAACAAAGCGGGTTCTTTGTTATAGCGTCTTACAACAGCTGCTCGTTGCGTTCTTGTCTACAATGCATGAATAAGCAATGACCCTTGGTTGCTTTGCACGAATGACCAGATAATACGTGCAATGGCAAATTGTCCTTGGAGATTGAAAACGTTCATAACATGAGCAATACTGCCACTTCCACGGAGCGCATGTTATCTATCATTGTGTGGCGCTAAAAACGCGCTTGGTATACAGCTAAGAATCCACCTGGGCTAATCCACAAACTATTTCGGATAGGATGTAGATCTCAAACGTTACATAATATTAAGGGGTGTTATGCGCCAACTGTGAAGCTATTTAAGAGACGATTGAAACGGAAGCTTAAAAGTTTGAGCTGCTGCATGAAATTGAATACTTCCAGCACATTGGATAGCGGTACGATAGCTGGGCACATACTCTGGCTTGAAATACGTCTGGCAACGCTTGAGTCTGATTCACAGAGATTTCTGTTCGAAGTAATCGTGTTTAAAGGGCAGAATAGTCAATATATGTTAGTTTTTCATAGAAATTTACATGGGGACGCTTGCAACTTCTGGCAAAGTACTCATACATTGTCCCTTCGGAAATTTGCTCACAACAGGATGTGTTATGTTGGTGATGGTGCTGCTGACGCTTAATGAGGTGAAGTAAGCCTGGCATGCATCACCATGTCAGTTGTTCCACCTGAGTATCTTAGACATTGTTGAAACAGCCTTTCATGAAACGTGAATGAATTCGTTTTTTTTTAGAATAAGGCAATCATCAACCTTATCACAGCCGTTTATGAAACACTACGTCATGGAAGCTCCTGTGGAGGGATCGGGAGCAACCTCTTTTTCTTCTCACGAAACCTCTGGCAAATGCAGACTGTGTTACATGTCACGCATTTCATCTTATAAGGCGCAAATCGTTAAATCATTAAACCGTCTTTTTCTTTTGTTGTGTCTTAAGTTAGCGTACACGGCTATTACGAATGTTTATTAACGACGCTTGGGTAACTGCGGAACAACCTTGAAACTGTTGACAGTAGGTCAACCTCCCTGCGGCTATGTCCCTTGGGTTAACTTCTCTGCGACTCTGTTCCTTGAGAACACAAGGTACACATGGAGCCTTGTGTAGCTTTCGAAATCTGATCGAATTATAGGCGCTGGTAGTTCTTGCAAACACAGTAAGTTCACGCGAAGCTTAGGCGTATATAAAGTAATTCAGGCGCTTCAGTCAGAACGTCTTTTGATTGAGACTTCTGTTTACGATTGACGAACAGCCTTCGCAAATAATGGGACTTACAACATGACAGTCTGGCTGGCTGACGAAAGGATTCTGCGTAAGAAGGTTTTCACTTACAGCCAGCTCTGCAAAGTATGGATAACGTTCTGCTCTCCTTATTTATATAGATCAGCTAATGGCGCAGAAAGCTCTCATTTCCCCTTTATCGGGAGCACCGTAAACGTTTAACGTTAATAGAGAGTGTGAATGTTTTGTCGGATTTCATTAGGAGCAAATGCTTCGTCAAGCAGAACGCTTTGCTTTACCAGGCACGAGTGACCAACTGTTACGTCCGCTGAATTCAGCACTTTATAACGTGTGCAAACTTCGGCATTGGCCAACGTATGCAGGACTTAGTTTAGAAATAAACGCAGAAGACTGTTTACCGCAACTTGTAAACCAACATGCGTTAGTGGTAGTTCATAATTCAACGATTATTAACGCACTTCTAAAGTACACATGACAGCTTAAGAACGTATTGGATGTGCCTGCTGTCTGCATATTAGTGAGTGATGTAGAAGGTTCTACTACTCTCCAGCAGCTATAAAGTATAATCGGGTTCACAACTAGCAACAAGTTTAACGAATGCTTCGTCAAGGCCTGCCATAATATATTTAAGGAACACGACACACCACGTACAGCTGCGTACAGCTGCGTACAGCTGAGTACTGCATACAGCTGTACATCTGCGTACAGGTGCGACGACAAAGTAAATTGCCAGCGATGTAATAAGTGTGCCAACCGTAAGATTAGCGCATCTATTGCCAGGTAGAAAAACGAAATTGCGAAGGCTTGCCACCAAACAGGCGTCTCGTGCCATACAGCTCCACGTGCAGTATAATTCTAACACAGACGAAGTCGCAGGTCTTGGCTTGTAGTTGCTCACTAACACAAGCTAACGAGGAATTTGAGGGGACTTACTTCTCAAGAGATGATATATGGCATTTGTTCTTCTGTTTATATTCACAGATTATTGTGGTCATATTATAAAAGCCTGTATAGAGAATGAATGCATTTAGCCGAGAAAGTTTCCGGTTGTCCATTCTAGGCGAGGATAGGAAAGGAGCAAGTGCGAATAAAAACATAAGAGGAAAGAAGCGTCACTGCACACATATGAGTAATTGCCCACGCTTGATCTGTACCAATGCCCACTCTTTCAACCCCTATCTCCGACCGTTTTTCAACCGGACCGCTCTCTTCGGCTGGAATTTTTTTTCGGTGGGAGGCAATGCTCCTGCTTGACCTATGGCTCATAATCCCTTTTACTAAAGGCTTCTTCACTTCCATTGAAGGGGTTAAGTGAAGGGGTTAACAGTGCGGCATATGCTGTAGGTGTTCGTGTCGAGACAATAAATCACCCACAGTGTAACTTTCTACAGTTTTATGAACTTAGTCAATCAGTACATAGTTCAAGCAGGGTTTGACGATAGCGGTATACCTTCCAGTCTAGATGCTGGAACATGGACACCGTGGTTTGTCAAACTCAATTTACATGATCTGCCTAATTACGCAGAGAAGAATATCGTCACTGAGCCACAACCGATTGCGCAGCCAGCAGCTTATCGGTTTCGTTCTGTTTATGCGGCATGATTGGGCGGCACTGAGGTACCTCAGGGTCGTCCGCTGAATTTGTTCGTCGTGTGAATGCAGCTTTACCGCGCAAGGCCCGAAAGCGCTTTTGCGTTTTTATCAAGCTAGTGGTACTCGGTAATAAGTTCTTTGACATTTTGGCCGTATTCACTTTGTTCTTCATGCAACGTAATAGTGTTTATGCAGCCTCTTGGGGCAAAATTCGAGCAAGCCATTGTCCGAAAACTTTAATATTTGTGATTCGGCGAATGTCCGCAGTAACGGAGTGGGTTATTGACCATTCCGTAGAGAAACGATTGAAACTGAGGCTTTGAGACACTGTGCACTGTGCGATCCTGCACGTGTCTGCATCTGGCGCTGACACTGTGTGTACCTAAGGAGTACCAGCACACACTAGTACAGTACCTCCACAAATATTCTTATATTGGCCATTCTTTCCTTCTTTTTTTCTCTGCAATCTTTCACGTGCAATATCACTTTCCCCAGTACACGGTAGCGAAGCGGTACAAACCTCTCCTGAACCATCCTGTTTATTTTTTTACTTTTAATTCGTTCTGTTTATCTTATCACACCACGATGGCTTAATGGAAATGTTACAATATGTAGCGCTGCTGCTTCAATTGTTTTTGATATTTGTCTACCACACAGAGATATTAGAAAATCTTTGAAGTTAGGGACGAATGCAGTGGAAAATATGATTAACACAATTCAACACTGATGCCGTTATCCGAGTGACGCTTGTCCCCACGCAGGAAAACCTGAGGCGATTGGTTGAGTCAGCGGAATCGCAGCACCAGAAACGAGTTCCCGTCAGTGTTGTGAAAGATCTACTTCTGGTGTCTTCGGCAGAGGCGGCTGAACAGCTGCTGTCTAAGCTCGAAGGTGTGTAAAATTACCTTATTCTCACCTACAGTGCGCAGCTATATATTATAGATTGCTAGAATCCGTTCTCCGTTTTCTTGCTCTACAATGGAATTATTGTAAATCGCTTTCAACAACAGAAAAGTAATCTTCACGTCAGTTCTCTCAATCTTTATTCTGCCTGCGTTGTAAATGCTTTGCTAAAATATCGGAGAATGCATTCCGTTACTGCAAGACACGTAATTCCTGCTCCACGTATTACAGTAGTTCAAATGCTTCTTTATCTGCTCCATAAGCCATTTTATACAAAATGATCTTGACCACTTTAAATCTGCTATCAACAGCTGAATACTGCGTTCTCACTTCAGAGTTGAAGCTGCTACGTAAGTTTTTTGCTGAACATGAAGTCAGTGCGGTTTGTGCTACTTTGAAAGCTCTTCCCGTGCCCGATGCGCATTTCCAAAGTGGAAGTGCAATAATGGTCTACACAAATATGCCTCTTTTCTCAATAGCAAACAGATACATTCAACTGCCCCATTAAGGTATTATCTTTATTTATAATGTAACGGTAAATGTGTTGTTTAGTAGAATCATGTTGTCACTTATTAGCAGATAGATCATTTTACTTTTCGTTGTATTATGCTTCTTAGGGGATCCACCTGACAGTCTTGAATTTCGGCACCTCTTTCTGTATTAGTTTAGCGCTTAATAACGTAATGTCTAGCCCGACAGAAAAAAAGAAGAGACAATAAAGTAGTGCACCATGTATAAATTAGTCAGTCTAAGAAATTTTGTTGCGCCAAATGTTGAATGCATTTCATGTTTATAGGCATCTGGAACCACCGAGCAATAGACAGTGTCGAGCATGACAGAAACGCGTCAACGCGTAAATTGAAATCTTCAAAGGGGAAAAAGGATAATGAAAGGATTCGTGAAAGCGCTTGAGTAGATTTTGCGTTCAGCTTGTCTGTTTATATATTAATATTGTGGCGCATCCATCTTTTGCATGTAATTAGCCACTTTAATGCGAATGGAAATATTTCCTATGGCGGATGTGTAATTGGTGAGATGTTTTTATAGTATGAAGACGATTATAATTATGATAACAGCAATAACGAAAGCGAGAGCGTTGTGACATATATCTGTACACAGTGTGTCGTCAAAGAGCTCAACATATACGTGTTCTTCATGCAGCTCTTTACAGATTTTCTCTGTATATAGATCTATATACATATATATATATATACATATATATATATATATATATATATATATATATATATATATATATATATATATGTGTGTGTGTGTGTGTTTTTTTTGTTATCGATACACATATGTATACACGCACTTCAAAAAGAAGTGTCTATTGGTTTCACCGAGCAACGCAGAAGTTTTAAATGATTTTTCATAATAGAAGAGTGGCACATATTCAGTGACACCATCCTAGTGACCAAAGTTGGCACCAAATAGGCTCATTAACGGGCGGCAGGTATCTAGTGCCCATACCAAGTGACCCAAGTTGATCCGACGATTGGTTATGAAGTCGATTTCCTCAACACAAAGGTTCAATGCAGTGCGCATAGACCATGAACTACCAAGTGACTGAACTTGGCGTGGAAGAGGCTAAGCACACCGCAAACGGCGTGAAGTTCCCAAGAAATGGTAATCGCATTAAAGTATTAAAGTATAATCGCATAAACAGAGTAAAGTATTTGCCAGCTGGAATAGCTACAACGCTTGCTGATTTCTATAAAAATTTTTTTTCTTTGGAGGAACTTGCCCAGTGACATATGTGTATTTAAATAAAAGCGTCGAGGCCTTTCTCATGTGGAAACTGCAGTAGTGATGTAGCGAACCTGTGACAGTTGCATTTTTTTAGTTCTGTTAAGATTCATGTTTTGTTTACCAGAATATTTTTGTATTGACCTTATTTGCTGTTCTGCAGGTTTTGGTGACACTGAACGAGTCAAGGGATCGTCGACGTGCACACTTTCGTGACCTGTGCCCCAGTGCATTATCTGCACTCGGTAATTATTTGCAAAGCAGGACGCTCGTGTGCCTACGGTGGAAGTGGCGTTCCTTGCATCTGCGACAAAGAAGCCACGGAAGGAAGTCGGGACAACCATCGTCACTTTGGCGTTTTTATATTTGATTTTGAGAAAGTGCCGAAATTCTACGCAGGTACGGTATACAATGCTTCAACTCTTTCCCGCAACGACGTTCATATGAGAAAAAATGCGGAAGTTGGTCGTACATGCCGCAGGTAAAAAAAAGACAAACTCCTTTGTCTTCATAAGGAAACATTGAAATATATTGTCTCGATGAAAAAGAGAAAAAAATACTTCATCTTTTTCTTTTTTCAGCAGTCACAGCTAGAAAGGCCCAAGGCATTATTTCTGCTGGTTTCAGTGCATTTAGAATTGGCATCAGTTTAGGGTAAAGAAAGCAATACTACTGTGTTTTGCGCTTTTCTTGGTGAGGTTAGGGGTGGGGGAGTTATAACACACGCATACACGGAATTGATGAAAGTACCTTTACTGAAGAAAACCTTCTACTTCGCTAGCCGAACATCCCCATGACTTCAGTTCAAGTCAACTCCAAAACTTTGCAAGGTTGGCACTCGTACAATAGGTACTTTGTCGCCAGTGTGCGCTCTGTCATGAATTCGGATAGGTATGATTGGGTAGGCAGCATTCACGTGGTCCAGAGGTGGCGTCGGTCCCATATTTTTGCGCAGTGTAGGCACTGCCTCGGCCAAGCCAGGTAACGAGTACCTGCACATACCTACAGAAGGATGTAGAAATGTCGTGCCACTTGCTCGGCATGCAGCGTTGGCGCTGTAACGTAACGCTATTAAAATCTTTTCTATTCCAATTCTGCCAGTACCATAAGTACAAAATTTTCGAGCCACCCCACTTCACCTGTCAGTCACGAGAAGTCACAAAAACCGCCGCAGCTCCCCACTGATATGACGTGCGCACGTTTATTATGCATGATTAGGTCGAACAAAAGAAAAATTATTAATTTTGATTTGACTTTTTTTGCCATTGGACCTCTGCTATTGGTATCAAGTTTTGGGCTTCGCCTGCTTCGCCTGTCTTTCAGGCGATGTAACAAATCCGCGAAAACTCACCGCATCAAAACAATGTGCACTCGCTAAAGATGCATTAATACGCTGAACAAAACAGGATTTTTTTTTCTGAATAGCCAGAGACTGCCCCGTTCCGAAAGGAATAAAAGATGGCTGCCCGCGAATCGCTCGGGCACTGGCTACTCGCACCTGCCGGATAGCATATATTTATTTGGCTATCAGTAAACTTTTTGCGTGGCAGTATAACGTTGTAGAGTCCTTTCGGTACGTATCCGATATCGCTCTACTAATTCTTCTTTGCTGAGGATTGTTTTAGCGGCATTCTTAACCTTCCTTTGCACGCCGCCGGGATTTCCGACCATTCACCGCAAGCTAAGTAAGGGGTAGCGGTCCAATCGCATACGCCGGAGCCACCCTCCTGCTCCGGTTATCTGTGTTCGCTGCGGTGTCTCGTCCCCATGGAAACCCTCTCCACTTGAGCGTGCTCCTCGCCTCTTGTCAGCAAAATTTAATAAGAAAAACTGCTGAATGCAGGCGATGTTATTCGTTCTTAAAGCAAACGAAATTGATCTCTTATAAACGGGGAGAGCATTTGATTCAGCTGTTCAGGCAACGCTGCGGGTCACCTCCCAAAGTTGCGTTCGTTAACGTAAATTTTACGTCAGGAGATTGGATTCAAACGAAATAGAATAGTTTTACGTTATGGATCCTCATGTCTTCTAGTCGTTCTTCAAACGTTTGACCCTGTTTTTTTAGGCATTGCATATGACAAATTAATTGTATTTGTTGATTGAAGCACTGAGCTTAATAATGAGGAACGTTTGTCATACGTTTCTACATATTACCGTCGCCTTCTCTTTTATTCAAACAATTATCAGGGTATTTTTGGTCCCAGTCGCTGAATAATATGCCTGGTCTTTTTGATTTATTGGTTCCTTGGCGCCTCAAGCAGCCAACAGACACTGACAAGAGTAACCGTTTTGCTAGCAGGGGCCCTATAACCTACAGCGGTTCCAATGAGCTTTTATTCAAATCTCCAGGTGTCAAAGTTGCGCAACCACTGACGCAAGCATCGGGCGGTGACCCGTAGCGTTTCCTGAAGAGCCCAATCACACGCGCTCTTTGTTTATAGGAGGTCCCTTTCCTTTGCTGTTCGAAGAGAATAATATTGCCTAGATAGAGTGGTTTTTCGTTTATAATTGTCTGTCAGGAGGCGAGGAGCACGATCAAGTGGAAAGGGTTGCGATGTCACCGAGCCAACGCACTGAAAATAGATCATTGGATGAAGAGGGCGGTGCCAGCATCTGCGAGTGGTCCGCTTTCCGTTACTTAGCTTGTAGTGGCTGGTCGAAAATGGAGGTGGCGTGCAAAAGGAGGTTAAGAATTCCGTTAAAACGAATTCTCAGCAAGAAAGAGTTGACAAAGCGAGGTCGTAAACGTGCCGAAAGTGTTTGAAAACGTGACACGTCAACGAAGAAAGTTTTATTATAGGCAAATAAACTCATGCTCTCCGGCAAGTGCGAGTAGCCAGTGCCCGAACGATCGGCAGCAGCCATCTTTTATTTATTTCGAAACGGGGCAGTCTGCGGCTACTGAGAAAAAAAAATTCGGTATTGTTCGGCATATTAGCGCATCCTGAAGCGTGCACGTCACTTTGAAGCGGTGATTTTTCGTGGTTTTTTTACTTCGCGTGACAGGCAGGTGAAGTGGGCGAGCCTGATAACTTTTGACCAATAGCCGTGGGGCTGATGGTGAAAAGGCGTCGAATGAAAAATAACGATTTTTCTTTTGTTCCGTCCAATCATGCATAATCAGCTTGTAGGCGTGATATCAGATGGGGAGCTAACGAGGTTTTCGTTACGTCGAGTGACAAACCGGCGAAGTTAGGGAGTGAGGGTGGTCCAAAAAAATGTTTGACCAATCATGGAGGGCTGATTGCAAAACTGGAATCGAAAAGTTTGGAATAGCTTTACGTTATAACGCCCCAGCTTACTTCATTCATAGTAAATTGTGTATATGAGGGTAGGTTTACTTTTCTATCATGCTATTTTATTTTTCACAAAGCAATCGGCTTTGTATGGAAGATGGTATATTGTAGAATAGTGTGACACATGGTCTTCATGACAATTTGAGGAAAGACAAGGCGTCGGTAAAGCCTAAAGAAGAAATGAATTCGTTGAATGATTGAAGCAATATTTATGACTTCTTACGATACATTCTCTGGCTGCCACAACAAGCCAAACAGTGCCACAACTGTTAAGTTGCCAAGACATTTCGCGTGAATCCTCAAGGCATGCATCATTACCCAGAGTATTTTTTTAACCACCTGTTCCTAAACCTGGCCTCTAAACGCCAGACATACCTGTATATACATTGTTCTTGCATGGCACCTCCTATGATACGCACATTGCTTTTGGGCGTGACGCAGTACTTGGCTGAGTGATTTCGAAAGCTCCAGTGGTCTTGTATGTGTGTTGTCTTCACGTCCAACGCGCACTGTTTCAAATGCGTCCCTTCTGGTGAGCCTAAGGCGCTAAACCGGTTGTATCATAGGCCAGTGTTTTTACTTTTATATTCGGAGTACAAACTATGATCCTTTCTCTGTACGTTAAAATGAGTGAATGTAAGTTTGTTACAAATAAAAATTGGTCCTGCTTACACCCTGAGTATAGAGTGATTTGTGTCGCTTAATTTTCTCTAAAGCACATTGATCTTGTTTTCGTTCTCGCCATTTAATTTACATCTAGGTACAAATAAAAGAATGTCGAGTTAGTCTCAACTAGGGGTAACAAAAAAAGATCCTCAACACAGACGCATGCTTATTAAATCAGAAATACCAAACAGCAAAAGCCGAAAGTTGGTGTCTTCTTCTGGTTTTATTCCTAGCTGTCCATATGCCACTTGCATTAAACACGCCTTTTTCTACACTTTGTATCATTTGTAAGTCGCGTAAATCAATATTTCCCTGTCATTTGCCTGCGTTATATTTTTGTTACCATTATGGTTTCACTTATTTACTGCAATAATTACTATTTACGTATATTTACGCACAAAAGCGCTATTGTAGACACCTGCTTCTTCTGTTTTATGGTTATTGCTTTTTTTTCTGCACTGTTCAAATTTATATGAGATTGTTACATTGAGCATCGTATCATTTTGGCGGTGAATGTGAGTTTACGGGGGGCATACACTATGCCTGGCTTTGTCGCCCTTCCGCTGGTTTCCTAGGCGCCTGTTCAATTGAGGTTTCCTGAATAGCAGTAAATAGCGCGCAGAGGACGGGACAGTAAAAGTCACACACACACACACACAAAGCGTACGAGCGTTAACTTCGAACAAATTTTATTTTTCACATACATCACTTTTATGCCCCAGAAGAAGGACCTATCGCCTATACAACGGGCATCAGCGTCTTAGAAACGCTAGCACTTTTTCGCAGCGGAAAATAGAAGGTGTGCTCACACATGTGCGTTTTGCTCTGTTTATCTTTTCAGCTTCAATAATTTCTTGAGGTAACCTGTTTTTGCTCCTTCCTATGACAACATATTTTTCAAGGAACAGCTTGCACATTTTTGACTCGCAAGAGAGAATGCGATCAACAAGTGTTCCCCCTTGCCCATAGCTGATATTACGAGCATGTTCCATAAGGCGCTCGTTCCAGCACCCAGCGGTTTGTGCGACATAGTGGTTTCCGCATAACAAGGGAATACGGTACACAACACCTTCATCGCAAGTGACGTAAGGTTTCTGATGCCTGACCATGCATCCTCGCACTTTGTTGTTGTCAGCCTTTCCTATCTTGCGCAATTTGCCAAGTTTCTTCGGGGCCAAGAACACGACGGTTGCATTCGCCCGTTAATCAATTCTTTTAAGATTGTGGGAAATGTTACGCATGTAAGGCAATACAACAAAATGCTTCCGTTCACCAAGCAGCAGATTCGGATGACATTGTATTTCTAATTTTAGTTTCCTGAAAAGTTTCTAGGCTACAGACACCTGAACATGCGTGGAGTAACCAGCATTAGTCAGCCTCTTTGACTGCTGTTTAAAATTGTCACTCATCATGTGTGCGCACGATTTTCGGAGAAAATTTTGGAAACACGCGCGGACAATAGCGCTTGTATTGCAAGTTTTGAGTGCGCAGAATCACGTGGCCGCACAGGTCAGTTACTTCGTGGCTGGTAGGCCCAGCAAATGCGATTAACGTGAAAAGTGAAGTTAAGGTCTGAAAATTTGACGGAATCATTGATGGCCAATTCACTTGTTAGAACAAGCGCATTAAAACACTCATACATGATGGGTAAAATGCTTAGAGCCTTCGGCTTTAGCAAGGAACAAGCATTAAAAAGTCATCTACAAATCTAAAGACTTTGATTATGTCCATGTTCTCTAGGTGACTGGCAAAAATCTTGTCAAGTTTAGCTAAAAACAGGTTACTTAGAATTGGGGCAGTGCACGATTCAATACTCATTCCTTCCTTGTGGAGAGAAATATTTGCATTCCAGTTAATGAACGTTGAACGCAAGCCAATCGCTAAACTCTAAAAAATTGCTCGCTAGAACACTTGCTGCGTTCTGGAAAGCCACACATCCCAACTGATCAATCCACTCCTTTACGCAGCATAGTACTTTGTCAATCGGCAAGGAATAGTAGAGACCTTTAATATTTTCTGAAAAACCAACCATCCTTTCACCAGACTGGGTTCAGACAAATTCTAAGGAGGTATTTAGAGTTCATTAGACTAAAAGGATCGTCGAACTTAAAAAAGTTCAGCTTGTGTTGTAAGTATTTGGAAATAACTTTTTGCCATGTGCCAGTTTCCGATACAATAATCCAGAACGGTTGTTCCAGTTTATGGGTTTTGACGCTGAAAGAAACGTCCACAAAATCCTTTCTTGCGTTACCTATTTCGTCAGCCAACTTGCTAAGATTTAATTTGTTGCCTAGTTTCCTTGCTTTAGCTTTCTCTTTCGACATGTTCATTTTTTCCGGACATTCAAAAACATAGGCCACAGCTTCATGAGACTTGTATAGTTCAAAGAAGGACACAGCAAAACCACCATCCGTGGCCGCAGGAATTATCTTGTTCCTTGATGAAGATCTCTACGCGCTTGAGAAGCAGCCTGGAACATCCTGGCTTTGAGCCGTGCAACACGTCGACTCATTCTGATATGCAGTGGTCATTTTACAAATGGGTTACATGCTGCAACATTTTTCGTACCATCGAAAGCAGTTGAGGCGGTGACGGCTTCGGTTCCACAGCAAACTTCGGTGCCAACGAGAGAACCTGCGAAGCATCTTCCGATAGATCCAGAGGCTCTAAGGTGTGGACAGTGCTCCGCGATCTCTTAGGCTTCTTTGAAAGGTCGTCCCGTAGTTGTATGAGATGCTGAGTCCAAAATAATTCCGTACTTTGAGCCGAGGTCCACTTGTATTCGAGACGAGTACGCCAGGTGGCCTGACTTCCACCATTGGAGAGAATTTGCGCCTCGAGTCTGTAGAGCCGAGCCTGCCTGTACCATTCCGCCTTTGCGAGTTTGCACGCCCTCGTGCTGTTTCCAGCTGACGGGACGAATCCTCCAAACAACCTTCTTATTACGATTGCAGAACGACATTGAGCGAGGACAAATAGCAAGAGCAATCATTGCAACTGCAGCACTGGCATTCTGGCAAAAAATAATGAATGGGCCCGTTGTACTATAAATGCAATTCAGCAGGGTGCGTGTGTATCACCATTTCACTTTATTTATTGCTATTCGAACCACGCACCAACAAGCCCAAAAAGCTACGCTGCTGAATTTTCCTGGTTGCCTTAAACCTCAACTTGAACTTTAATACCTATCATTGTAAGTAGTCAGGTATTTGTCGATGAACGAAACCAATGTTGCATTCTATACAGTCCATAAAAGGTGGGGCACATTTGCCCGAAAGGCAGCGCATTTGGCCCACCGTGGTCGTTGAGTGGTTCCCCTGATAGGCTCGAGGTTGCGTGTTTCATTCCGGGCATGGCGCCCGCATTAAGATTGGGAGCAGAATGCGAAAATTGTGTGTAGGGGGGGGGGGGGGGGAGGGGGCAGAACTCATCTCCCGAATTGTTCGTTTCCGTTAACAAATAGGACATCGAAGCAAATGATTGACAAATCGAACGACCAATGCCAAAACGGGTATGTAGTCCAGCGCTTGCCTCTGCACACGCTGGACCCTTCAGTTGCGGCGCCGCAAAGTCCGCGCATGGCGCGGGTTGGAACTGAAAAATTTGCAAAGTATGTTCTTTAAAGCGATAGCATGTTAGGGTACTTGACGCACTGTCAGCGGGCCAACTCTCTATGCTTGTCTCTATGTATGTTTTTATCTAACCGATTTCCCACCTGCCTGGTCACTTCGTAATCCGTGGTCGAATCAGTAGTGCATCTGGCTGAGGGAACAGAATTGGAAACGAACTATCGGACTAACTTGCGTCACTCAGTATGCAACCATGTGTACATACGTGCCGGTCTTCACCAGACCTCTTTCACACAGACATGGGTCCCTGTGGATGACGGACAGGGTAGGTGTCGCTGTTCAAAGGAACTCTTTCAGGCATTACTTGGAGCACTGAGTATGTGCCGTTGGGTCTATGTTGGTCTTCAGTGAACATCTTTGATGCCAGCTTGGGTCACTGGGTATGTACAAGTTAGTGTACGCCACTCTTCAGCGAACGTCTTTGATGCCAACATGGGTAACTGTGTATGTGCCACTGGAAGTGTACTACGTTCCGATCACAAAATGATTCCTTAAATTTTTCCGATGCTGATCGGAACCGAACTCACGTCACAAGTGTTCCGCAAGCACAGCAACCCGACGCTTTAGGAGGCTGCGCCACAAAAATAACTATGTACCGCTTTTCAATGAACGCCTCTTACAGAACGCTTTTTGGAGGTGAGCAATGAATGCGCTGCGTGTGTGACCCTCCTCAATAAACCTTTCACAAAAATAGGTCACTAAGTGAGTGAGCGAAAACAAAGCAACAACTCTTAGCTTTCGCAAGCACCGGTGCGCATGCTTGTCGTCCCGGAAACCACACGTGGACTTCTCCACCGTGCTACTAGATGGCGCAGCTTGTCTAGAAAGAAACGCAAGAGGGAAGCCCAGTAGCCGTATGACGTGTCTTGTCAGCGTTCGCACCCACTGGCTTGCCATGAATCCCAGAGACAACGTGTAGGCTTCGCGGCGGCGGCGATAGATGGCTCTGAGTGTTCTCAGTGAAGCGCTAAAGAGGAATCTACCGAACACGCCTCATAGATAACTCATTTTGACAGTGGCATTGCGTTGTCTCGCTATATTGAAGGAAAGTTAAAGCACATTACCGTCGAAAGCCATCATGATATGGATTCGGCTGGATATATTGCAACTGAAGTGCAGCCCGTAGGCAGTGGCACATAACCAGTGCCACCTACTGTAGGAGTTGAGGAGGACGTCGGGATGAAAACTTGGGAGGTTTATTTAAATTATTTACAGTGAGAGTCAATTAACAGTCGTAGAGTCATTACGGGCCGGCAGCAACTCGGACACTGCGGCCCGTGGCAAGAAGCTCGAAAGAGATGAATCAGGGAATGCTCCAGGATTGCTCTATGAATGCTCTACTGCTGCTCCCGGTCTGCGTCTTTTAAGCCCTTCTGTGTCTAGAAGACACGTCACGTTCGGCCAATGGGAGAGCCCGCTCACGTGACGCCACCTTCGGCCAATCGGTAGGCGCGCGTGCGATGGAGTCACACCCGGCGAAGAGAGTCGCTGCTCGTGTGTTTGTCCGAGGGCTTTCTTCTTCCTGCGGTCTTGCCTTGCTGACTTGCAATGCGCCGTCACCATAGAGGGATAGGGGTGACGCCGCCAGGTTGTCACGGCGCATTACCTCCGTCAGGTTGTCACGGCGCATTACAGCTGTCTTGCTTCGGGACCCACTTTACCCGCCACAGTGCCAGGCTCTCGCTTTACTTTCGGGAAGAGCCAAGCAGTGAATAGCTCCACCGGCTGCACACGAAGTGGGGTCCGCCAACTTGTTTGCACGTGCCGTGCCTCAGGAATGTGGTATCCGTGCTTCTGCGCTCCTCAATTAGCTGTGGTGTGATTTGATGTGGTCTGGGGAACTCGAAGTAGACTCAGGAAACGGTCCCGTATCTAACACTACTTAGCGAAACAAGTTGGTGCGATAGCTGGTTTCGAACCCTGTTCTATCAGTACAGCTGCACGTACCAATTAGAATGAAGACTACGCACTCCCAGAGACCAATAGTGGTGGTGAATCAGTTAGCAGATAGATAGATAGATAGATAGATAGATAGATAGATAGATAGATAGATAGATAGATAGATAGATAGATAGATAGATAGATAGATAGATAGATAGATAGATAGATAGATAGATAGATAGATAGATAGATAGATAGATAGATAAAAACCCCGCGGAAACAGCGTTAAATATTCTAAGAAAACTAAACGCAATTAAACGATCGTGCACTACGTTATTTCTGAGTTCCCTCTACGCCATCTTGAAATCAAATGGCGGTTTTGTCATGTAAAACATAATAATGGTTTGTTACCACATTTAAAACATATCAATCAGAGTCTCGTGTGGTGCTGGTCAACACTGTGGCAACTACGTTCTGAAGGCCGCGATTCCACTCCATTGGCGCGGGCTCCAAATTTTATCGGGATAGCATTACGCGCCCCGTCTCGCAGAAAATCCGGCGTTGGTGTCTGTATAAGAAAAATCATCCTGAAGAACGTATTCTCATTCACACAGACCCTCCACGTGGCGCGTATGCAGAAGTGAATTGAATTTTTCAAAGTAATATGCGTCAGAAAATCCAGTAAATTACGGCTAACACGCAACCTATAGACATGATAGCGTCGCATTTCAGTAACAGTTTCAGTTTATTTCTTTATTAAAGGGAAGCTGAAAGGTTTCCAGAAAAGATGAGTGAAGAGCAGTACGCCGTGGTTTTCAACACTCTGAGTTCGAATATCGTATCGAAATTGAGTGAAAGAAAGCGCAAACATATTTTATTTCGACTAAAAGTGCAGCAGCAGACACGCCCAGCTCGCGCGCCTCGTTTCCGCCTGTGATTGGTCGGGCGCCTCGTGACGTCAACAATGGTCTTCGTCCGGACCGACTGCTGCCGCTACACACGAAGCAGGGTGCAAAGTAGTTTGGTGGTGTTTTGCTGAGACGGTCATGGAAATTTTAGAGAGCTTGCGTTTCCCTGAAGAGTTAGGCGTTAAGTCCAAACTCTACGTGAGCGATTTTGCGCGCGACGGTAACGGGCGACGGCTTCGAGCGACAAAACGGGCCGTCGCTTGAACAAATCGCTCGGTGTTGTCGCTCAATCGCTCGTTTCTAGAAATCTAGAACTCGTTGCTCGTCGCCCGGAAATGCTATGAGCGACTAGCCAATTGTGCGAAGCCGAAACTGGATGTACATAACTCAAATACTGCTGTTTGTCGCACGGAACGAGCAAACTATTGAATTTTTCACGTGCAAGAATAAGAACCTAGTGCAAGACCTTCAGAAATATTTTATGCTCCTTCTTCAGTAAAATACATCAACTTAAATTGATAAAGCATGCGTCACGCTAGTTTCGGCGCGTATATTGCTGCCCTCATTCCGGGAAGTCGTCGCTCAAAGCCGTCGCTCACGTGGAGTTCGGCTTGCAGACGTCGAGTGAACGCGACAGCCATCGCCTCGCTTGTAGCGCTGTCGCTGTCGCGTGCAAGATCACTTGTAAGGGGTTTATACTTGTACATACTACGCGTAGGTACATACTTGCACATACTACATGTGCAAGCCGATTGCGAAGAGCCGGCCTCTCCAAGAAGCGAAAAATGCTGGTGCAAGCACTGCTTTCCACGCGAACGAAGGCGAAGTGTTAGCATCCCCTTGGTGTTGGAAATGTTCTTTGGCGAGTATGTTTTTTGCTAAGCTGCATTCAGCGTTTCCGGGCAAACAACTGCAGTGTTATGTTCCTGCATGCCTCCTCGTAGAACGTAAGCGGTGATGCGATCTTCAGCATTTGGGCGCTGCCCCAAAGCTGCCGGCAATCTACAAAGACGGTTTAAAC
The DNA here is from genome assembly GCF_023375885.2 of Dermacentor andersoni. Lineage (NCBI taxonomy): Eukaryota > Metazoa > Arthropoda > Arachnida > Ixodida > Ixodidae > Dermacentor > Dermacentor andersoni. The sequence continues at coordinate 49,066,380 of NC_092818.1, forward strand.
GCGGGAAAAGTTTACCGGCTGTTGTAGCACGTGTAGTATAGAACCTTCATCAGCGCGCCATCCGCACGCTACTCGTAACCGGCGAATTCCGTCGGCTACGTGAGATGGTCGGTTTCTTATGTGTGCGAGAGTAGGGAGAGTGCAGCGTCTTGGCGTGAGCAGGCTTTCCAACACATGCAAACTTTACGCTTGCACTGCGTTATGGTAGCTGCATGCAGGCTGTTTCACAACACACGTGCGAATAGAAAATTCGCGGCGCTTGGCGATGAAACCTGCGTCAAGGGTGGGCGATAAACATGCACCTTCCGTTCAGCGTGCTAACTATCTTTTTTTTTAGGAGAACCAAAGCACGCATTATTAATAAACTCCGGTAGTAATCGTCACGGAAGTGGTGAGAGCCCAACACTTGTTCTTGAGCGCTTGAAGTCGTTTCGCTTCACAGCAGCCTCCCACTTAGCTGAAAGCTTCTTGTCTTGCAGGAACTAATGGAACATCGGAACATCGTCGCGGCCGCCAGTGTTCGTGCAAGCGTAGGCTGCACAGAACGCCGGCATGATCGGCCTAAAAGTTCAATTGATGCTGCGCACGTCAACTACCACTCCTATATACACACAAATAAAGGAATGTGGGGTCGAGCGAAGCAGATTAGGACGGCACGCACGCTGAAATAAGGCCGGTCAGGCACGGTCGCGGAGGCTGCGAAGGAGCGGAACACCAGTGTTGACGTCACTACGCCGCCGTTTCCGGTCTGCGCTCGCATCGTCAGCGTCAGCAGCAGCGCGCGGCGCCAGACGGGGGGCGGAGCTACAGCGCAATTTTAACCGACGATGGCGTCGCTCCTAAGTGAAAAATCCCCCCCAAAATTTTACCTTCATGGTTTATAAGGTTCTCGTATCCGTATATGAGCGTCTTATTGAATTCGACAGACTCTTCAGCTTCCCTTTAAGTGGAAGCATTCTTACATAAGTGTACACAAGGAGGTCCCGGAGCATGTGGCTGAAGAAGGACGTCCTGTCCTAAAATATAAACATTAGCGCAAATATACAGCAATTAACAGCAAATATAGGAGTCAATAAGTGAAAGTGAATATGCGAGGAAACATAATTCTGATACTCTGAATCTCAGAAACCTCATTTCCAGCTGCCGTTTGAGGTCTGTCTTAGTAGGAGTGGCGCGCCCCACTCGGTTCTTGGAACACAATCCAGATGGCGCTCGCCACCGCGCATTGGCGGCAGTGGCAGCACCCGCCACTGGCTGGAAACAAACAAACAAAAACAAAAAGAACCGAAAAGCTCACCTACGTGCATAGCGTTGCCGCCAGCGTTACATAAGCTGTAGTTGCCGGGAAGTGTGAGGAGCAGTTAGATATCTTTGAATGCTATCACGTTCAACTTTTAAAGGCGAAGCCAGTGCTAATTTTCTTGCACTCATTCAAAGCTCGTAGAACACAAAATATCATCGTATTGCTTCAATAAGTGTCCATTAACTCCTGTGGCCACAAGTGGAAAACAGTTTCAGCGATCATGCCAAGTGCCTGGCAGATTATGGTTACCCGATGCGTATATACCTCACTCGGGTGCACACGAGCTGGAAGCATAAAAAAAATGCCTAAGGTTTAACTCGTGTAAACCTAGTTATCACCATCGAAAGATCTGTTATGCTTGGTTTTGCAAAGGCTATGCACAGAGTGTTTCGTTAAAGTTAGGGCAGAGTTTCTCTCACACGTTACACATGCTGCCGAAGGGCTTATCCTCGAAGTCCCGGTGAAACACCGGAGTTGCAGCCGAGCTTGCCGCCAGCCTAAGGGCGTGGTTTGTCAAGCGTTCTTTGTGGGTGCCGTTGCTTGTATCCACGGATTCTTCTCGTTGTTATTCGTGTTGCTGAACGATGGCGCTGGTTGTAGTAGCTTCCATCTCAGTACACTGCTGCGGTGGTAATCTTTTCAATAATGTGCTACGCTGGCCTCCCTTTGCTCCAGTGTTTCAGCAGGCAACGTTGCCGTTGCTCGAGATTCCGCAGCCTGCCGTCTAGCTACATCTACTGGATGATCAGATTCAACCTGTCGCTTCCGCTGAAGCGCACGCACAGACGGCCCAGCATGCGTCACAACCACGGGGAAACTGAGCTACCAAGCGCCGGGGAAGCAGCCGTTACGGGCTCGTTTTTCGTCCGACGTTTTCCGCACGCGGGCCAGGGTCGTTCGACTCCGGGCGCATCGGGGCGCATTTGCCGCTTCCGGTTAAGTTGGCTGCGCCAGTGGGTTGAACCATCGGTCGAACTATTGACGCTGCTGTTCTCGCCGACGTGATGTAACGCTCACGCGCGCTCACGCTACGTCGTACTATATTTAGCCCCTAGACCCTCGACTAGTCACGTGGTAAGGCACCGGCGAGTATCCGAGTGAGCGGAGGAGCGACATCCGCTAAACTCACCGCAACGGACCACGTGGCCTGACGTCATACCTTCCACACTTGTGCTCCAGCGGCTCAAGGTCATTGCGATGCGATGAATGGACTTGGTAGACATGGCGTAGTAGAGCTTTCGCTTTAAAAAGGCATTGAAGTGAAGCAGTAGCACTGCTAGAGCAAAGGAAGCTGGTGCGGTACTATACATTTATTGTATTTCCCATATGCTCAGAAGAATAGCGGCTAAGTCGGGGTTGCCCCAGAGCGTCTACAGAAGCTATGCAAACAGGTTAATTCAGAGAACAACAAAACGAACGCAGGTTCTACTCAATATCGCGAACAATTGGTAAGGTGCACTCATAATATTGTCTATGCCATTCCGCTTTCGTACTAAAGAACGCATGATGGTCAAACTGGCAGAGGCATCAATCAGAGCCTAAAAGAGCGTCAATATCACATCACTTGAGTAACCTCCCGCCATATGGGCATTCGTTGCCGAGGTTGTCCCGGCAAACCCATGTTTGAAAGTGTTTCTATTTTGTAGACGCCAAGCTAACACAAAAGAGGTATAATCTTTTTTACTCTTGGATATTTGGTCCTGACCGTCAAAGATTTAGATTGGAGAAGTCAACACACAAGTGAATTCAAGGAAGCTAGAAATTCTTCAAGGCGGATTTTAAAAGATGATTCAGATCACCCGTTCAAGAAGCCTAAAATTAATTCTCTTTTGTTGTAAATTTTCGCGGGAATGGAAGAACCTGGATTTTTGTTTTTAACCAAGGCGCGGGTGTTTGTATTGCACTGCAAGGTCAGCTGCTAGCTCTTTTTGTTCGTAATAAACGCAGCAGCAAAAAACAAGAAAAGTTACGCTGATCTTTCGGACCATCAGAAGAGGCGTCGAATTGATGACGAACTGATGGTATTTGCGAGCCCTGTTGCCACGAGTACAACTGTATACGTGTTATACATTCGTACGCACCTATGGCTAAGTTATGAATTGTGCGTGTTAAAACGACGATATCATTTGTACTGCGATGAACAGGTGTTAAAATATTATTAACTTGGTAGATAATTACGTTGGGTGAACGTCGCGCTGTTTCTAGCTAGCGTTAGGTGCTACGAGCAAAGTGCTGGGGAAAGTCGCCTGGTCCCGCAGATGGTGCAGTCTGATGCGGCTCCTCCAAGGGCGAGCTGCCACGAGGAAAGAAGACGAGAAAGCGGCACGGGGCGCATGCGCCGAGTGTTTCAGAGAGCTTGCTTCATTTAGAACCAGAGTACAATGCGTGCTTCAGCGATCATTAAAGGAGGACTTTCCACTATATTTTATGGCATAAGACTTCTGGCCGTTGGAAGCGACGATGGAGTACCACACGACTTGGTAATGCTGACTGACTGGCGTGCACTGTGCATGGGGCGCCCGCATGGCGGTGTTTCTGTGACCCGGGAGCGCGACACGACCGGCTGTTGCTCTGCGAGTGCATGACGCTTTCCGCAGGAATGCAAGGACTGCAAGGGTGCGTTTCTGAGTGGCTGTCGAGGTTACAGCTCTTGGCAGCGCTCGGAGAATTTTAAACGACACTGGCAGCCCAGCTGGACTGACGGTAGAAGCTGCAAATGGTTTGGAGTTTGGTGTGCAACTCTCGTTTTATCTTTTTGGTTCACCTTATGTTGACGAGTGTTACCTACAGGCAACATACTAAAAAATATTTTTTTTCTTGCCGAATTTTAGTGTTGTGCACGAAGTTTCTGGCTGTCTACAAAAAGTCACGTGCTCACAGAGACGCGCTCGTGCCACTGCTCGCGCGCTCGTCGTGATGGGTGGCATGATGCCACTCATCATGCCAGTGCTCTCATGCAGCCCCAGCCTCTGCAAGGCGCCGACGGCACTGGCGCACTGCCTGTTGGAGCGGTGATCTGGGTGAATTCTGTCGTGCGCTCCGATGGACGAATCTTGGACTTCTATTTCTCAGCCAGTAACTGCACCCGGCACATTTGGACGTCCACGCAAATCCGCGAGCGAGGCCAGGGCACGTGAAATATTCCAAGAAAACCTGAAAACAATACCATGACGTTTCGTAAACCGATTCATCGTTGACACCTGGAGCGGGATGAGTTTGGACCGTTGGCACCTTCATGCGGCGGCGCCACGAATCTAATAGCATGTGACGGCCGGGACGGGTTCGGCAGGCGCGGCCGCCACCTACGTTCATTTAATATGTTCCGTCGTTTTCTTTCTCTTTTGCATTGCCGAAATACCACGTGAAACGAAATCTTATCGAACATGTGGAGTTTTTTACGCGCACGAACACTTACTGAAACATGAGTGTAGTTGATGAGGTCATTCACTTGAATCGTTTTTAATTGCGGTCTCACCCGATGAAACAGCGGAAAAACTGTATGCGTGCGGTCCGTATGCAACAGTACGTACACTGCTCAGCAATTCAAACGCGATGCTTGAAGAGCATGGTAACCGACGCTTTTTGCACCGACTGTAAGCGCTGGGGACCCTGAGGTGATGCATCGTCGTATATAGTGATCGTCCCACGTCGATCACGTAGAGCTCACCTGTGGCGCACAAAAAAAGAAGGCAGTTGGACTTGCGCTATCTGAGTGTTGTGCTTCTTTCTATCACTGAGCACTGTACATTTCCGACGCTGCTTTGCTATGGTCTAGTAGCTCTAACATTAACAGAGAAGCCGTTTGTACACAAGAGGTTCGTGTCCCATTGGATTTGTCTGTCTTCGCCTCCGCCGTAGTAACCGCTCCGGAGCTTGAGCTACGAAAACGAAATCAGATTTGTAGTCGCTATTTTGCCGTCTAATCAGTCCACCAGTCTTCCTTTTAGGGTATATTTTCTTTCTTAGCGCTATATTTCTTTCTTTATTGGTTCCGTCCGGCACATCACTGTTTGGTGTGCACCGTCGGTGAAACAAACGCACCGGCGTGTTTACACTTGCCGCCGCCAACAACTTTTGTACCGCTCAGCAGCGTGAAATGGCGCATGACTGAATATTGGGCTAGCTTATAAGACATTAAAGCCTCATCCATATCGGCGACTGGCAGGGGTCGCGCGACCATTGCCAAGTTGTCTCAAATGGTCGCTTTTCCCGAAAAGCCACCATTTCGGGCCAGTCACTCGCTCCTCGAATATTCAGTCGGTCGACCGTTGTCGCAAAATCGGTAAACCTATCAACGGTGCGCCGAAAGTGACCTCATTTCTGTTTTAGTACACTCTGGTTGTGTTGTCACGTGTCTTCATCCGGCCTCCTCCTGCGCTGCGGGGGTATGAGCCATTGCGTTGCTGAATGAACGTGTTCCACGTCAGCTCTCTGAATTTTCACTAATTTCGCCGATTATTCAACTCGGATCTTCATGAAAGCGCAACGACCGGATGTATGAACCTACGTGGACCACCGGGATACCCAATTCCGAGGTAGGCGTCCATTTCTTCGGTAATTAGAGCCGATTTTGTGACCCACGAAGAGCGTCCACCGGCCTCGGCTTCGGCCGAGGGAAGCTGTAGGCCTACTCTCAGGCCGCATCGAGCCGCAGCCAATTACCGACCAATCGCTAATTTGGCAAGCGGACAGGGACCCAATATGTCGACCGCTATGAGAATTGAGGTCGATGGCGAAGAAATTTCGCCGGATCAGCTCACGAGAGCCGAGGGGTGGAAAACCGCCGGCGAGAAGTTGAAGCAAAGGAGCCACGCAAGCCAAGATGGCGCCGAATCCACAGTTGACGTCAGCAACAGACGTGGCGATGACATCTATGGCACCACCGACAAGAACCTTCGTCACAGGATGACGCGGGTAAACAAGGGCAAGCTGCTCAAGGGCGCGAGAATGCCAGACCTCCCGCGCGAAGACGTGAAGATTGTAATGCGGCCACGCGGCGGGCTTCAAGTGAGCGATGTGGCCCGGGTCGAAATCAGCCGAGCCATTATAGGGGCGCCCCAAGTCGATGCAATTGCAGCAAGAGAAGATAGTATTTGTCCAAACCATCAACAGAACATAATCGTCGTGAGTACCTCGAAGAGGGAGCACGCCGACAAGTACGCCATGGTGAAACGCATCGACATTCGAGGAACGGCCCACGAGGTGAGCACTTACGAATCGGCGCCTCACGGAACAGTTAAAGGAGTGATACGGGGCATCCCGCTAGAGCACACCGCCCAAGAAATTCAAGACCTAGTGGTGCACAAGCACAACCCGACGGCGTTGCAGGCGAAACGGATTGGCAAGACCAGGTCCGTGGTGATCGCCTTCGAGGGACCCAAGGTACCCAATTACGTGCGTTACGGGAACCTGCTCGTTGAATGTTCACTGCACCGCAAGCAGATCGACGTCTGCTACCAGTGCGGCCGCGTCGGACACCGAATGGACGTGTGCCCCAATCCCCAAAATCGCATCTGCCGGGGGTGCGGCATCGCCAACCCGGACAAAGAGCATCCGTGCGTGCGCAAGTGCGGCCTGTGCGGCGGCAAGCATCTCACCGCCGACCGGGCCTGTAAGGCAAAATTTAAGACGCCGTACGTGGTGCGGCGCCGGCGCTGCGAGCGGCGCCGGGCCATCGACGACAGCAGCCAAGAAAGAGGTCCTGCAGGCCGACCCCAACGCAGCACCTCTTCGCGGAGCCGTTCGAGAACGCCGGCCCGCAAGGGCAGCCACCAAAGCCGCCAACGATCGAGATCCCGTTCCCGGGATGGCCCGAACAGGGCCGACCAGGCGCCATCGGCCGGCTCCAAGGACGGCCGCCGCTGGGAGACGATGGGGAAACGAGGCAGTCGTAGCTCGAGCGCAAGACGCCGGGGGTCCCGTTCGAGGTCCCGGACCAGATCAAGAACCCGGGTCGAGTCCAACCAACGAGGGATACTCGCCGAGAAAAAGGTGGGCTGGACCAACAGGTCTTCCGTCACTCTAGGGAACGACAGAGAGTTCCCACCCCTCAACCCTCACCTACCTACCCCACCTCCCCCTCTAACCAAAACGCTGCAACACGCCAAGAATGCGGCAAATGTACAGAACTTATAAGACTAATCGAAAGGCAAAACGCCCAGATTCAGGAACAGAATGTGAAGATCAGAGCACTCATGAGTAAAATAGATGCGCTAGTTAGCGGCAACTCAGCAACTAAAATAACCAAAATGAGCACGGTGCCTGAGGACGCCAACGAGAAACGCAAGGTGCCGCGGAGGGACCACCTCTCACCCCACCAAGAGCGGAGAGTAGATGCGCAGCCCATGCAACAAGCATTGAATGTTCAAGAAGAGATGGACGCTGAAACCACCGCTGACTGCAAGACGGCCGCAGCGGCACCGCAGACGTCACATCAACAACAGCAACCACCGTAGGAGGGCAAACTGGCAGCGATACCGCAGCCATCAATCAAATTAAAGAGAATCTCGGCAATATGGATGCCAGGTTAGAGGCCTTCGAGGGTCAAATAAAGATCCTGTCAGTCAAGCACGAACGACTGGCGACGAAGACAGCGACAATAACCGTGAAGAAGAAGTTCGCAGCGCTAAGGAATGAACGCGCCAATAAAGTCAAGGAATCGATCGCGTACAGGCGCGGTCGCATCAAAACGTTAAAGGAAGATGGCGCCGACGCCGAACAGTAGAAAGCGAATCCGCGGGGTGGAAACAACGAACATTTACCAATGGAATTGCAGGGGCATCCGCACCAAGGAAGCCGAGTTACAACTTCACATAGATGGGCTCGACCAGAAACCGGATCTTATCGCGTTACAAGAGACACACGGCAGACCCAGACTCCCGGGTTACGTGACCTACACGGATCCGACGGAAGGCGGGACGGCGTTACTGGTGCGCACCAACATAGCAGCCACCCAGCACCTCACGGCGCAAAAGCGCTGCGAACACACGCTGGTCGAGGTTCACACAAGGACTATTGGCAGTGCCGGAAACCTGTTTGTGATGAGCGCATACTGCAGACCATCACAAAGGCAGTACGACTTCGAAACAACAGCAAGCCAGGCGAAGAGGTTGGCGGGGAACAGGCCGCTCCTGGTCCTAGGCGACTTCAACGCCCCTCACACTACATGGGGTTACAAATGCCAATCTAAACGAGGCAAGGCTGTAGCACTGGCAATGGAGGACCAAGAAATGGCGCTCCTTAATGAACCGGGTGTCGTCACCCGAAAGGGAAACAGCGTCAACAGGGACACCACCCCGGACCTGTCGTGGATGGCGGGCTCCCTAGAAGTGGCCTGGCGGAACGAAGACGTAGACCTGGGCTCCGACCACAGCATATCATAAGTGTAACAATCAAGGGACCAAGGTACCGGGCAGCCCTCGGCAAAGCCCGGATCACCGACTGGGACCGAATGCGCAAGCACGCGGACGAAGAAAACGAGACCTCCGGAGAAAACGAGGAGGAGGGCAGACATCAAACGTACGCAGAATGGGTGCGAGAACAAAAGATCGCGCTCGACAGATTTACTCAAGAAGTTGTAACAACGATGCAGACGCCCTTCGTCGACGCCAAACTAGCACACATGTGGGAGGCGCGGCACTCGCTCACGCGAAGATGGAAGCGTCAACGACGAAACAAGAAGCTCGTCAAACGCATCGCGCTCCTCAACAAACAGATGGCTGAATACGCAACCAAGCTGTGCCGAGAGAACTGGATGAGTGCGTGCGACGGGTTGCAGGGAAAGCTCTCGGCGCGCAAGACCTGGTGCCTGCTCAGACACCTGATCGACCCGTTGAGCAGCAAGACCGCAACCAACCGCAACCTCACCAAAGTTCTGAACGCTTACGATGGCAACGGCCAAAGGCTCATTGAAGACCTGAAGGCGATCTACCTCAAGACGGAGAGAGGGCGATTTCCGATACCGGAGGAGTACGGGGGACCGGAAAATCCGGTATTGGATGAACCGTTCACCATCACGGAGTTATTAACAGCCATAGACGAGTGTAATAAGACGAGCGCACCCGGAACCGGGTAGCCATTACATACAAGCTGCTCAATAACATGAGTGATGCGGCGGCACGCGGGCTCCTGGGTCACATCAACAGAACCTGGGAAAGCTCGAAGTTGCCCGCAGAATGGAAAGAGGCCGAGGTACGGTTCATACCTAAACCCGGCAAACCTCTGACGATCGAGAACATGCGCCCTATCTCGCCCACGCCCTGTGTGGGCAAGGTCATGGAATGCATGGTTCTCAGAAGACTTCAAGCACACCTGGACGAGACAAATCAGATGCCGGCGACCATGTATGGATTCCGCCAGCACCTGAGCACCCAAGACGTCCTGATCCAATTACACGAATTAGTGATTAAAAGAGCAACGAGGCACGCGCCCCGGGGTATACTGGCTTTGGACCTGAAAGGGGCCTTCGACAACGTGTCCCACGCCAGCATGTTCGAGAACCTGCGCAAGACGGGTTGTGGCCGCAAGACCTACGGCTATATTAAAGGTTTCCTAACCAATAGAACAGCAACTATCCGGATAGGAAATGAACGGTCAGAGCCTGTGGAGCTCGGAGACAGGGGTACCCCACAGGGGTCTGTCCTGTCGCCTCTGCTTTTCAACCTAGCACTCCTGCCCCTGCCCGAACTACTCAATCAGATCGAGGGCGTGTACCACGCGTTCTATGCGGACGATATAACGGTGTGGACGAACCGCGCGAGGTCCGACGCCTGGGCGGAGGAAGCCCTGCAGAGAGCGGCAACGACCGTCCACGAGTATGCCACGACTTGCGGCCTGAGCTGCGCTCCACAGAAATCGGAGCTGCTCATGGTACAGCCCGGAAGACCAAAGAAAGAGCCGCCGCCAAACATAATCATCACCATCGACGGCACAGTGATCAAACCAACGCAGCAGATCCGGATACTGGGCCTTCTGTTGCGCAGCGACGGCAAGGCGCACGCAGCCGTCAACAAAATCAAGACCACATCAGAGCAAGTCCTGAGCATGATCCGGAGAGTCACCAACCGGAACAGAGGAATCAAAGAAGAAGACGCACTGCGCCTGGTGCAGGCATTCGTCGTGTCACGCGTAACGTACTCCGCCCCGTACCTCCAGCTTGCGAAGGTGAACCGCGAGACGCTGAACACGACGATAAGAAAAGCAGTCAAACTCGCCATGGGCATCCCAGTCTACTCGTCAACGCAGAAGCTGCTGGAAATGGGTGCCCACAACACGGTGGAAGAGCTGGTGGAAGCACACCTATCCCACCAGAGAGTAAGGCTGAGCCGGACAGAGCACGGTCGGGCCGTCCTACGCAAGATAGGATGGAAAATTGAACAGCAATCGACAACGCAGCCGCTCCCCACAACGTGGAGAGACATCATTAAGAACAAGTCCCTCCCCCGGAACATGCAGCCGGGGAGGAACGACGAGAGACGCTCTGCGCGGGCCAAGGCAATGGCTCGACAGCTGGAAAAGGACCCAGAGGTTCTCTACGCGGACGCCTCGCTTCCCAAGCACGGAACCAGAGCAACGGCGGTCGTCACCACCATCGATAAACTGGTCACAGGCGCGTCGATACGGACGACGAATACAGCCGAAGCAGAAGAAGTGGCCGTGGCCCTCGCACTCGCACAACCGGGAGTGAGGACCGTGGTCACAGACTCCCAGATCGCCTACGCAAGCTACCGCAAGGGGAACATCTCTCCCGCGGCACTAGCGATCCTCACCAAATGCAAATCACCGGGACGGGCCGTTGAGCTCATGTGGGTCCCGGCTCACTCGCAAGTGGAAGGCAACGCACTCGCCGACCACTATGCCCGAGAACTGTCAATCCGGGCCGAGGACAAGCCAGAGCTACCGCACCCCGTGACAAGCTACAAAGAAATCACGCAAATGTACAGAAGCGGCAGATGTAGGCTTCCCCGTCCGCATCCGCAACTCAGCCGACAGCAGCAAACGATCTTGCGACGCACGCAAGCGGGGTCGCTAGCGCATCCCGTGCTCTTGCACAAGATCTTCCCAACAGAGCATGATACTTTATGCCCTTTTTGCAGACAGTCATAAGGCACTCTAGCACACATCCTTGCAGAGTGCACTAAGGTCAAGAACCCCCCCCCCCATCCTTACCCCCCACCCTCCCCAGCCCCAACCCCCCCGAGCGATGGGAGACCTTGTTGTCCAGCCCCGACCTACCGACCCAGCTCGCGCTGGCGGCTAGGGGCCAGGAACTGCTGGACGCATATGGGACCTGAGAATAAGGCTCCCCCCCATCTGGTGCCAGCACGCACCAACCCTCACTAAGGGCTCAGTTCAAAAGTTGATTCTCTCTCTCTCCCCCTGCGCTGCGCCACATACAAGGTACACGCCACCATGGCAGGATGCAGGCATTTAACTGGTTCCAGCACTGTCGAGTTCCAGCACTGTCGAGTTCCAGCACTGTCGAGTATACGCGACGCGCTATCGCAGAAACCTAAACAGCCAGCAAAAGAAACCACAAAAATTATGTGCAGATTCCCCAGCTACGCGAACTGGAAATTACAATTTACTCTCTATAACACTCCTCGACATGCGCACGAACTTCGGGCAGGAGACAGCCAGCGTGGCCGGCCACTTATCGGGAGCGGATGCATGGTCGCAAGTTCTAGCGTCACTTTTTCTTCCGAGGCTTCCGCGCTGCCACATCTGACACGAGGGCAGAGCACATCAGCTCAGAGACGACATCTTCTTTACGCTCGAACCACAATTCATGGATGTTTCCCGAACGCGAAACCAGAGTAGTGCGCCCGAACTGCATAGACCCCTATAGTTATCGCTGAGAAATAGGTCCCGCTAACTCGGGCTCTGTGATCATCGGTCGGCTTCAGTCGCTTTTTGGTCTCCAGTCGCAAATGTTCGCGCGACATCCTCAATCACCGGTGTATTCAACCTTAAAACGAAGAAGCATTCCAAAGATAAAAATAATGTCAGCGAACCGAGAACGCCAACTTACTGACACATGTGCAATCGTTTAAGCAGCTGAAGTCCATAATTTTAGAGCGCAGCTTTCAGGCTACCGTTCCTACGTTGAGCTTCGGAGTAACGAAGCGAACGAGTAGAGCGAAGGCTCAAAGAGCGAGAGTGGAGCGCAGCGGCGCATGAAAGACAGCGTTAGCAAAGAGAGCGCGAGGAGGAAAGTGGTGGAGGTGGGTGAAGCTCAACCATGAGGGGGAAAGCGGAGGAGGTAGGTATGGCGAAGGCGTGACAAGATAAGCGTCGTGTCGCACAAGACAGGCTCTGCGGCGATGACCGTTATTCGAGATGGCGCCAGGGTAGCGCACTGTCGTCTGTTTGCCGTTGGCATGCGGAGAGCCCGCCCGCCGGCACCTATTATAGAAACGAAGCTATGCATGAGCGGAGGTCTGTCTGCGGCGGCTTCTGCGAATCGCGTCCATGTTTCACACACGCGCTGCCTCTCGTAATCTTCCTAATAGCGAGGCAGTCGCGCCACACTTCGCTCCGTTTGCAATATGCCGCGCGAGACAAATTGTGCACGCCACTCAATATCTTGAGAAATGAAAACACATAATTCGCTTTAGGGAGTATCGTAATCGTCCGTGAATATTTTACTCCCGAAAGAAACGGTACAAGCACAGCCGAACCCGAAGGCGGTACAGTGATTCGCAGCGGCTTCGTAACGTCCTTCTACGAGGGAATGACTGGGGAATGAGGGCCGACCCCGAAGGTGGGGGTGCCGCTCAGCACACCGTCCCAAAGCGTTGGCTGCCTCAAGGCGAGAATTGGACAAACCGAAACGCTTACAATTGTGACGCATGGAAGAAAGTAATTAATTCAAGCGGCCGAATGGAGCTAGAGCGCAAACAAGTGATGTAGCCCTAGCTATGCGGGACATGACGTATGCATGTCCGCCTTTACAACGTTGTGCTTGGGGCCTCCGTAATGTCTGATTGTACAGGTCACTTAATTATAATGGTCACGCAGCGCACAGATCACGCAAAAAACAGGGACATAGTTATATCTTAGTTATGCATGTCATTTCGTTCTAGAGGCGTTCTTCGTACCGGTGCTCGCCTGCAGTTGGCGCCTGCATTAAAGAAGCATGCATACGGTTTCAACATCGCGCGGTGGCGCCTGGCGTTTCTGCAACGATGTATGCCTTGTGTGTTTACGAGACAATCTTGCGCATGGTATTGACCGCCATTGGAGCCGACAAACAACGTGCAAGCTTACGTGTTATCGCTCATAACCACTGCAGTCACTCCGGGAATCTGACAAATCCTTCTGACAAATCCTTCGTCATTATATGATTGACGGGGAAATCAGAACAGTTTGCTGAACCCCTTCGGAAGCAGCAAGAGCCTCTTAGCTCAAAATTTCCAATGCATAGCTCTTAAAGTGCACAAACGCGATGTTGAAGGTCATATTTGGCAAGAACGCGCTTTTTGAGCGTCGAAAAACCGCAACGTTCACGCACAACCTCACTTCCATGAAAAGTCGCATTACCATGTTGGAAGCAACAAAGGCGTTAGCATTTCTATGCCTACCCTACGAGTAAACCTGCCACTCACGAAAGGCTTAGCATTGTAAAGAAAATAATGTATAAGATACTGTTTCTATGAAGGGCCTGTTGGAAATTTTTGCGAAGGTGAAATAAAAGCCATCTCTAGAACCACATTGAGAGACATTTGGTGCATTGCAGAAATCAGGAAAATTCTGATATTGAGAAAATTTTTCGCAAACACGCCACTTCCCTGATGCGTTTCGGTGGTAGCGGGATGCGCCTACCCTTGGGGCGTTCCTTCACTGACCAAAATGTCACCGATCTGTGAGGGCTCATGCGCTTCACGTCGTGCAACCCAGACCGATGATTAGTCAATGACTTGATGAGGAGTGAGGATCGATCCCTGATGGGTCAGATCTAGTCCCACAATATTGATAATTACTGATGAGTGTTGATAAGCTTCACACTGGTCAGATCAAATTTCATAACATTAATAATGATACCGGGCTGCACGGAGATGAGCAAGTGGCACAATACTTACGCATACTTCATCAACACCCGGAGGAGTTTCTGCGTGATTTCAACACCCTGAGCAGTTTCTACGCGACAAAGTTACCTTGCACAGCAGAAAAAAACATCTGGAATATAAATGCTGGTTCCCCACGTCTTATAGCTTACCGGGGTGAGCTCTGCGGGCGAGGTTCACTTGCATCGCAATTTGCACAAATCTTGTATTTCGTATATTACTTGGTGCGACGAATGTGGCCTGCTTCGCACAAGTGGCGACAATTCTCAAAAGCAGGCACACGAAAATGCATCTTCTGGCACGTCAGGCCTTAAAACCCGCATTGCGAAATCACTGGAAGCACCATAAGGGCATTCGTCCCGCTGTTTGCTTCACATGCCAGTGCTCTGTCGTCTGCTATTCGCGACGCGGTTCGCCAGCACGTGATTGACTCGCCACTGGTGCCTTACGACGGCTACCCGTTGCCTATTGGGAAGACGTCGCAATTCTTTCGCCTTCATTCACGTAGGAATACCTAAGTGCCCTTGACTTTCTTTTCCTTTAAGCGAAGTAATACAGTATACCTACGTACGCGAAAGGGACAAGAATTAGGCAATAAGTAGTTTGACCCTAAGTTATTAGAACCTAATTTTATATGGTGGCGTTAGCATTGTGGAATTTGCAGTACCAGTATAGCATTACCTGCCCTTCAGGTACCGAGTGCGAAACCACACTGAATATTTTTCTATTTGCAATTACATTGCAGCAGCACCGCAGTTTACACCGTAAACTGATGCAGGCCGCAGCGTTCGCAGCGGCTAGTTGACAGAGCGAAGAGTGGCACCTCTTAGCTCGAGCTGCCGCAGTCTCAGCAGGCAAACGGAATCAGAAGCTTCTCTCCAGATTGCGGAAATTTCAACCGTTGCATTTACCGTTCCTTGTAGCTTTTTTTTTTTTTTTGTCAGGATCAGCCGTGGAATTTCTGACGCGTGTTTATCTATCATTTGCGGAGCGCAACCTGCCTTCCGGGTCCTTTTGCTCACGTAAGTAGTCCCCGCCACTTTAACCCCTCTCGTGTGTAATTATTTATAGCGCGTTTTAGGTCGCGAGTTCTGGTGGTAACTTCCGCAATGAAGGCAGTTTTATTTTAATCGCAGTCTCTTATATTTTTTAGAGGACATGTTTACGTCTGCGTACGTTTTTTTGTTGCTTGCGTATTGAGGTTTCCGAGAGCTGCCTATATTTCTGTGTGATGGTCCGTTGACTGGTGATCCTTAGGGTGAAATGTTGCCGCTGTCGAATAGAGCTTGAATCTGTTGAAGCTGTTGCATTGTTTCTCTTACTCCATTGTGCTGTTGTTGTTTATGAACTTGTAGCCACTTTCTTCCATGTGCATTATATCTGAATCATTTCCCGCGTGTTATACGTTTCAAAATTTAACTCTAGGAGAGAAATTGGTTCGCAAAACCTTGGTTGTGCACATCTGTCGGATGTGCTGATTGTCCGCTACTGCTAGCTACCTCGATCCTATCGTGCTGTGTGTTCGTCATTCGCTTCGAAGCCTCGAAGCCTGCGCGCCACACAGTTATAGTCCTATGATGTTAATTAAGAGGTTTTACGTGCCAAGACCACTTTCTGATTACAAGGCATGCCGCAGTGGAGGAATCCGGAAATTTGGACCACATGAGGCTCTTTAACGGGCATCTAAATCTAAGCGCACGGGTGTTTTCGAATTTTGATCCCATGGAAAATGCGGCCGCCGTGCCCAGGATTCGGCCCCGCGACCTCATGCCTGGAGATTTGAACAAACTGGCCATATCTTGACATTGGATTCCAAATATCACCGCAAACGTTGAGAGTTGAACCCACTTCCTTTGGGGGTAGTTGAACCCACCTGGAGATATGGGCGAACTGGCCATATCTTCAACTAGAATTCCAAATACCACCACACACGTCGAGAGTTGAACCCACGACCTTTGGGGGGAGTCGAACCCACCTGGAAAAATGGGCGAACTGCCGATATCTTCACGTTGGGCTCCAAATGCCACCGCAAGCGTCGAGAGCTTAAGCCACAGCCTTTGGGAGGAGTTGAACCCACATGGTTGAACCCATATGGGCGAACTGGGCATATGTTCAAGTTGGATTCCAAATGCCACCGCAAACGTTGCGAGTTCAACCCACGATCTTTGCTGGGAGTCAAACCGACTCAGACACAGTGGCGAACTGGCCATACTTTCAAGTTGCACTGCAAATGCCACCGCGAACGTCAAGATTTGAACCCACGATCTTTGGTGGGAGTCGAACTCACTTGGAGATATTTGCGAACCGGCTGAAATTTCTACAAGTTTGATTACATGGGGCATTGTGAAAGTCGAATATCGAACCCACATCTGGTCCGAGTCGAACCCCCAGCCTTTGGTTGGATTCAAACCCGCTACCTGTGGGCTTCATTAAGGGAAAGGATAATAAGGCACAGTTCCTTAAGATATAGCTAATTAAGGCACTTGTACCTACGACCTTTGGTGGGAGTCGAACTCCCTCGAAGATATCGGCGAAACGGCCATATTTCCAAGTTGGATTCCGATCGGCATCGTTAAGATCCAAAGTCCAGCCTACTACCTTTGGTGTTAATTAAGGCGAAGTGAATTAAGGTACAGCTGAGATAGAGTGAATTAAGGCGCTCGAACCTACGACCTTTGATGGCAGTCAACCTTCACCTTTGGGAGGAGCGGAACCCAATTGCAGATTTGGGCGAACCGGCGATATCTCCAATGCAAACAAAACACACAGCGCATACATAGACAGATGGAAAGAAAGAGTGCGTGAAAAAGACGAGAAAAAGTCGTTAAAATGGAGCTACACCAACTCGCCCAACTCTCACTTTTGAGGAACGAAAGAATTTGTTCGGTGGGGCTAAATAGCATTCGGCCATAGTGTAGCTTTGCAGCAATTAACTCTTTCTTTTATATCTTCTTACTGCCCTCTTCGCAGATTAAGCATGGGAATGTTTTTCCTTTACAACCGAAGATGCAGTTCGATGCTTCAGTTCATCACAATACCGGCAGTCGTAACCTCTGGGCGCTGTTGAAGAAAGAATTTGCAGTATGTGATAGTAACGGTCAAAAGAAAGACCAAAGGCAGGCCGGATTCCTAGCGCAATCAAGAACAGCTATCGCTTTAGCGACACAATCTCTTTACTGCGGATAGATACGCGTATAAAGAAAGTCGTGGACCCCGTTTGTGGCTGGCTGGCCACTGGTACTTAGTAACGCTTATGAAAAGGTTACTGGCGCCGGGTGCCACAGAGCTCGCTATTTCCATTGTTCGGCTAGGTCTATCGTAACCCCTAAACATTCCTGGCTTGTTCTCAACCGCCACTGAATCTTCCCTTTATTAAATAATACTCTCAATCTGAGGGCCGTTACAGGAACGAAACCTTCAAACGGGTACAAAGAAAAAAGCATAGAAAATTAATGAACAACGCCGTCTGCGAAGGTGAGAAATCAATCACTTCAATTTCTAAGCACTGTACAAATTCGGCCAATCAATCAATCAATCAATCAATCAATGAAACAAAATATAGACCTACACTTTTGGAATAGCTAGGAGTTAAGTATTAGTGGCAAAAACATTTCATGTACATTTTGCAAGAATTACTCAACACATGAGGCTAGCATGGCATGGTCAGGAAACGCACTCCAATCAGTAACACTTCTAGCAATAAAACTGCACCTTAAAAAGCAATTTTTGATTGGAGATGGCTGAATATACTGGCTATGAGCATTGTCTGGATATTTCATTTGTAGAGATATTGAAATACTTCTGTTTGTGAACAGGTGCCATACAATGATGAAGCAAGCATACTTCAGTCGCTCACACCTAGTATGCCAGGTTGCACACGAGGTATGAGTCTTAAAATAATTTTACTTTATTAGAATAATGTAGATTTCATTCTGTACCGGTATTCTTAGCCAGCCCTCCTCCGGTGGCCTTCTGCATTTCTCTATAACATGTTCAATCCTTTTCTTCAATTATCTTTAGACGTGAATGACTTGGGTAGGCCAAATACGCATGCTTAGGTACTGGAACGTGCTATTAAAACATGCATAGTGGTGTCTCTGTTATTTAAACACACCATATGAATGAATGTCAATAATCGTCAAATTATTCGGCAAAATTTGCTTCCTCAGACACAGCCAGCTGGATTTGAACAACACCCGACTATTTCTGCTATCGCAAAACATTTTTATTTTCATTTTTGAGGAGCACAAATAATTTTCTAAATGGCTTCCTCCCCACGTATCTGTCAAGTGCCCTCTTTCTCCTCCTCTCACTTTACATTGAAAAAACCTTTCTCCACGGCTGTTCCATTCCATTAACGTAATACTCACAAAACAACTTTTCACTCCCTTTCTAGGAGCAGACCAGTATATTGTTCAAAAGCCAAGGACATTCAGCCGATGTATTTATTTGGAAGTTGTCTTTTTGTTCCTCGGCACTTTGCCCCAGGGCCGAGTAGCCAACCGGAACTACCACTGGCTAACTCCTCTGTCTTTCTATACGCCCTTTCTCTCTCTCTACCACTATGTGAAACTTACTCAATGAGTTATTCACCAACGCGTCTTGACGCAAAGTAGTTCGGCGACTCTTCTGAGTTGAGGGCAGCTTTACCCTTGCACTGAAGTAGGTCCTGCCCTTTACCAGTCCTCTAGAAATCCGGTGACACGTGGTTGCTCGAGTGACGCGCCTCCAGTCTCGTGGCCAGGTCCTACAGGGATGCGCGCCACGTGTGGTCGTACAGGTCTCGCCGGACGTTGAAACTTGCACTGACGATGGCATTAGAGCATCGTGTACTGTGCGTAACCTCTTCCACAATAGATTTTTCCGGCGCTCGCTTGACTCTGTCGCTTGGCGCACTGTAAGTGACAAAAGCTTTAGCGTATGACGGCTGCAGAGGATACGAGTATCCCAGCAAAATGAAGGCGGCTATCAAGCGCCACCTTTCTTTGAGAAAAGTAATGTATGAAGACTACATTATCTACTTATGTGGAACAATGCATCAGGCAAAATTCTAGCATGATATACGGTTCCTACGCTATGTGTTCGTCTTGTAAGCAACACTACTTGAAACATTGTAGCCTAGAAGTACGGCACCTCAAGCTACGTGTGTCACAAAAAGAGAGAACTTGTTAGAGAAATATCAGCGAGGTCGCATTTAGCTAGTATGCGCTGACCTGATACTCTGGCCAGGCGGAAAGAGGCAAGGGGCCAAAATAGTGATGCGAGACGGTGATGAGAACAGGAGCAGGGGATGCATATATAAGGTAAAACTTTAGTGCAGTGGTTTCCTTAGAGGCTCGAGTCCAGTCCAGTTCTATTCTAATAGTTTAGAACAGCTCCTGTAGCTGTTGATACTGAGCGGCCACACATTGCGGACCAAAGAATGCTTTCCGAGGATGTTTGCCTGTCGACCCCTGCTAGCGGAGAAGCCAGGTGCTTCCACTGGCTCAAGTTGAAAGGGCTGCAACCAAACAGATCTTCTACAGTCTCAGGCACTCAGAAGCTTTAATTGTGCCGGCTGTCCGCACTGCCGAGATGTGCCTAGCCTTGAGCGAAGCGGACGCCCAAGCGTATCCCGTCCAGTATACTTGGTTGGCTTGACTTTCACCACAAGGCGAAAGTCCTGCCAAAGTCTATTTTCCGAGGCGCCTCTACCGATGGCCTAGTTGAGCCCATTAATTTACTATGCAGTATCACATAAGCGAAGTCATGATGCACACCGAATAGTTTAGATAACATCGCCTGTACGATATCTTTACGTCGACACCTTTCGAAACCGCGGTACCGCCAGCATCAGCTAGCTCTTGGTCGGCCTAGTCTTAGTGTTCGATTGCAATGTAATTGAGTGACCGTTCTTCTGCGCAAGATTGTATACCTGTGCAAAGTCTAACGCTAACACTTAATACTGGCCTCTTCTTTAGAATGAATGGGTGAATGGCTAGCAGTCCTGACTTTCCGTCAGAGAGTGTAGGCCATGTATATGGCGTTAGGCAGGAGTCAGAGTGGCTTGTACAAGATATATTATTGTGACGAATGTTGTTCGCTGAGGAACCTGAATTATTTTAATTATTCTTCGCATTTATTTTTCTTGATGTCGATCCAAACAAGCGAAGCATCATCGTCGAGTTGCTGCTTTTGCAGAATCAACAGGCCCGGCAAAAGCAAGAACGTGTACGTACAAAATAATTTTACACAAAGCATTTGGGCGATATTTATTTGCTGATATATTGGGGGGAGACGAACATGACTTGGACAAGATACACTAGGAATTTGGGTGTCATATACAGAGAAAGAGCTGTAAATTAGGCCTCAGGCTCTGTCCTTTGTGGATTCCGCTTCACATCTCCTAGGTAGAGGTTCTCCACGTCATGTCTCGGTAAGCGTAGGCTGTTTCCAGGAGTGCTAGTACAACGCGCGCACAATAGCATTCACCCACTGTCGCTTGTTTAAGGTGCTGGTATATGAGATTTTATTTTAGATTCATCAGCCTGCTACTACATCGGACTTACATACAAACTATTTTTCAGACTGTTTGCAGTGACGCCGTCCTCACACCCAGAATACACAAAATGCTTCTCAAACCATTTCAATTGCTTGCGGATTTACCATATAGTACCGAGCACTGGTTGTTATAATTAGAAAGCGCCCGTCACTACTACAAGAAACTGCTACTCGCGCTGATTTAGACTTTTTCGCTGCTTCTGGACCCGATTCACAACCGCGGTGGACGCACTTCGATGACGTTACACGCAAACGATCCCGATTGTCTCGTTTACGTATACGTTAAAAGATGAGTAGAACAATTCATAAGTAGCGTCTTAGCAGGTCGCTTCACCAACACGGCATCTTTAATAGCCAAAATGTTTCACGGGGAAATAATTCATAAATTACTATGACAAGAAGCACTCCTATAAACTTCTTATTCTGGTGCTTATGATCCCAGGCATACTGGAAAATGGCTGGAGAAAAGCATTAAACCGTAAATACCATATGGTGGAGGTAAGCTTTGAACTAGGTGTCTCCACATATACCATGGCAAAATTGTGGAAGATCCATATATTCACAATTTAAAAATAAGCTTTTGAAGAAAATGTGAACGAGAATGCACGAGAAACGTTGTACGCTATTATTGCTCCGAAGACTGTACGATTTCTCGTAGACGCAACGAGTTGTCGTCAAATGTACAATTTCTCATGGACTGAACGACTTCTCGTCGGCTGAGTGATTTCTTGTACTACACTTGCGTATGAGATTGCGTTCTTGCCAACGAACGAGATTCTCGTACATCATGAACGAGTTTGTGCGAGCTGAGTGCATAGAAGATGAAAGAACTTGTACGACCAGCAAGAGTGTCAACATTAAAAAATATTCGCACTTCCTTTATATGTTTAATATAATTGCAAATACAACTTTTTTAAGTGGTACTACTTGCATGATCACTTGTGCTGACCTTACTGCAGTGCGGTCTTGCTGTAATGGTGTGTTCGCAATTCTACGGTAAAGAGTAATTTTGAGGTGAAAATTTCAGATGAAGTAATGTTTTGTATTTGTAAATAAGAGTGAACTTAACGCAGCTTCTTTTGCACAGCGATTCAAGTTCTCATTATTAGTGATGTCCTCTGAATTTAAGCAACAGCATGACATTCATTTCAGAAGAATTGTTTATTGGACCATCTAATGCTACTTTGATGCACCAAGTTTGCTGACAGATGACCATTAGAATGTGTTGATTGATTGATAGCTTAAAGCACACTTAAACAGTAAAGAAAAGCCAACAATTTCTTTTCGTTTATCCAGTAAGATAACACATAGCCCAAAGCAGTTTTGCCTACACTTGCACAGGCTAGAATGCTCCTGCGTTCAGAACATATGGCATACTGAACAAAGTTTATTAAAAATAAGTGGTTTCCAGCAATGCTTATGACTCCTAAAGAAACATGTATTACTGTGGTAGAATTACCTGTCACCTTAACAGGCACTGAAACAAGTGTTATCACTGTAAAAGAAGAAAGACAAACACACTGTTTGATCAACAATACTTACTAGTATTGAAGCCACAGAAGAAACAAGCCTAAAATGTAATTTTAGAAAGCAGCACAAGCATGTCGAGCGTACTAAATTACTTGGAAACTACCCTCTGTCAGCAACGTAAAACCGCGGTGGCATAGTGGCTTTGACATTGCACTGCTAAGCCAAATGGTGCTAGTGCTCTCAACTAGTGCTGGCGCTAACCATGTGTCTTTGTGCACGTCGTACAAAATCGTGCGACGAAAAAAATAAAGCGAGGAGAAAAAAATAGTAAAGGCGGGGCCCGAGAAGTATGTGCCACGCGATCGTCGAGGTCAGGCATGGGAGAACGGTCAAAAGTAGCACTTCAATAATTAGTACAATAAATAAATATTCCAATAATACATATACCACATAAAAAGCAAGTCAATAGCAGTATTTATGCAATTAATACAGTACATGAATAGCACAGTGCATGAACAGGCTAAAATAAGCGAACACAAAAGATACATAAGAGCGAAATATTCTGCACATGGTCCAACCAATAATACGACTATAAATGCAATGTTAACAAAACGAGCTCATACACACACACACACCCCACCAAAAAAAAAAAAGGAAGAAGCGGCGAGCGCGTATACGTGCGTTTATTTCTTTCTATGTAGCTTTAAGTATTTCTGAAATTCTTCTGCACTGATGCTTTCTCGCGTTAAAGCCAGCAATTCATTTCATTCTTTAATGGTTATTGGGAAAAAGGAAAACGCGTAAGCGTTTATGTGCATCGGAGGTACTTGAAAAGTCTTACATTTGCTTTTCCATAGAGTTCTACCTTGGCGTGCTATCAAATACTGTTCACTATTGAAGGTAAATGTGTTATTATCGAGAAGAAAAAAGAACTTTAACCCAGCTACGCGCCTGCGTTCAGCGAGCGTAGGCAATTTCAGCAAGCCGAGAATTTCGGAGACAGAATCTGTGCGGAAGTAACGTGATAGACTAAACCTTGCTGCTCGACCGTTGAACTCTTTTCAATCTTTCAATTAATCCTGACTGATGAGGGTCCCAGATTATGCTGGCATATTCTAGCGAGGGTCGAACGTACATTAAATAAGCTGCTAGTCTTACTGACTGTGAGGCTTACTGCAATTTCCTTCGCAAGAACCAAAGCTTCTTTTCCGCAGTTTCGCATATCTTTATAATGTGGTTTGACCAGCTTAAATTCTCGGATATATGTATGCCTAAGTATTTCAGCACGTCAACCGTGGAAAGCACCGAAGAATTCATTGTGTAAATAAAATCGAAAATATGATTTATTTTGTTCGTTATGCGCAATACAACAGTTTCACTCTCATTTATTTTCATTTCCCATTTGTCGCACCATTTTTCTATAGCCCCAAGAGCATCACTGAGTTATTGCTGACCTTCCGTAACAACCACCAGGGTATAACGAAAATGTACTAGTTGGCCTGGTGAGGGACCCTTTGAAGATCACGTTGCTCGTACGACTGCAGTGCATACACAGCACACGCCATCTCGCACACCTCAAACATAAACTCGTTAGGTCTACGCAGCACATCGCGCACACCTCATACACGCTGTATGCATTACTATAGCACATCGCATAAATCTCCTGCAGTTCGTAAAAGTCTTCGCAGCACACAATACAGACCTGGCATATTTTCTGCGAGATCTCCTGCAATATGCATAGCATATCGTCCACTTCTCGTCAAATATGTGTGCACCCGCCATGGTTGCTCAGTGGCTATGGTGCTAGGCTGCTGAGCACGAGGTCGCGGGATCGAATCCCGGCCACGGCGGCCGCATTTCGATGGGGTCGAAATGCGAAAAGACCCGTGTGATTAGATTTAGGTGCACGTTAAAGAACCACAGGTGGTCGAAATTTCCGGAGTCCCCCACTACGGCGTGCCTCATAATCAGAAAGTGGTTTTGGCACGTAAAACCCCATTATTTAATTTTTTTTTCGTCAAATATGTGTTATATGCATGCACCTAATTCATTTATCGCGGAATTCTCATACACATTGTTCAATAGGGAACTGACAGTCTGTTTTCCGCGCAATGGTAACAACCGTCTGGCTTAAGTATGTCGGTTATTGAGACTAAAGCCATACACGGCTCATGGGGAGAAAATTTGGATGTCCGCGTTACGCCGTGTGGCTTTATGGTAACAAAATTCACGGCACCGTAATTCATAGAATCGAACCCTCAACCTTTGGTGTAAGTCTAATCCACTACGTGTGGTGTTAAATAAACCGAATTTACTAAAGACCCAAACCTTTGGCACTAATTACGGTGAATTAGGTCATCTATTTCTTTATAGGAACACGTGCCACCGTAGCGAAAGGGCGTCAGCACAACTTGTAGTGTTAATTAGGACAAAGTCTAATGTAATTAGGGCAGACCAATGCACGACCTTTGGGGGGAGTCGAACCTAGTTGGAGATATGGGCCAACTGGCCATATCTTCAAGTTGTATTGCATATGCCACCGAGGACGTCGAGAGATGACCCCACGACCTTTAGGAGTAGAACCCTCTTAGAGATATGGGCGATGGTCATATCTTCAAGTTGGATTCCAAATGCTATCGCGAACGTCGGGAGTTGAACTTGCGACCTTTGGAGAAGTCGAACCCACTTGGAGATATGGCGAACTGGCCTTATCTTCAAACTGGATTGGAAATGCCAACGCAAAAGTCGGGAGTTTAACCCACAGCCTTTGGAGGGAGTCGAACCCACATTGAGATATTGTCACATAAGCTTACAATTCCTCACGCCACGCCACAGCTGGCTACTCATCCTTCTATCTCCTCTTCGGCCGTGAGCCGACTTTGCCTTTCGCGACTTTCTACCACACTCGACTCGCCGTCAGAGTACACTCGGGATGCCATAGCCATAGCGATCCAAGCACGCCAGAGTGCTCGCATTCGTCTTTCTGCTTCACGAACACGCCAGAGGTGCCGCTACGACCAGCGCCATAACGACGTGAAATAAGAAGCAGGTGCTTTTGTGCTAGTTCGGTCTCCAACTCAGGGTCTCCAGGAGAAGTCTTTCGGAGGAGCTCCTCTCGCGATACTACGGTCCTTACCGCATCCTCCGCCAGATGACCCCAGTCACATGCCACCATGCCTTCACCTCTCTCTTACAACACCCGCATCAGCCGTATCAACCCGTTTCTTTCTTGGACCACTCAGCCGCACCAGTAAGGTGCTTTTTCCAATGGGGGCAATGTCACAGTCTGTAATGTGTGAAGAGGACGTCGATGGTGGCGTTGGAGACCACGAAGAAAAGATTAGGTTTTTTTCGAAGCGCTACGCATGTTGGCTCCGCCATTAAAAGCAATGTGTAAATAGACCTACGCTTCTTCCCTTCGTTCCTTTAAAAAAACATCTTGAAATAAGATTCTAAATGCAACGGCGAAAGTCGAGAATTCAATCCACGATCGTTCCTGGGAGTCGAACCAACTTAGAGATATTGGCGAACTGCCCATATATTGAAGTGGGACTCCGAACGCCGACGCGAACGTCGAGAGTTCAACCCACGATGTTGGCAGGGAGTCGAACCCGCTTAGAAATATTGGTGAACTGGCCATACCTTCAAGTGTTATTCCAAACGCCACCGCAAACATCGAGAGCTGAACCCACGATCTTTGGGGAGAAAGCTGAGCTAGTTGGTAAGGACTCATTATGTAAAAAAGGTGAGGCGCGTAGACAGGACACAAGAGAACAGAAGCGGACAACGCGAACGCCACCGTTAGTGTTGTCCACTTCACTTGTGTCCTGCCTGCACGCCTCATCTTTTTTACCTAATAATGTGAACCCCCTTGGAAATAATAGCGAACAAGCTAAAATTTCGGCAAGTACGATTCCAAGTGAAATTGTGAAGGTCGAGAGTTGAATCCACATCTGGTGGGAGTTTAACCCCCGACCTATAGTTGGAGTGGAACCGACGACCTGTAGGGTTAATTGAGTGAAAGGAAATTAAGGCACAGTTACTTAAAATATAGCTAATTATGGCACTCGTACCCACGACCTTTGGTGGGATTCAAACCCTAAAACTTTAATGATAGTCGAACACCCATGATGATTTTGGCGAAACAGCCAAGTTGGATTCCGATTGACATCCTTAAGATCGAAAGCGCAGCCTACTACCTTTGGTGTTAATTAAGGCAAATGATTTAACCCTAACTTGAAATACAGTCAGTTTGGGCGCTCGAACCCACGACCATTGATGGAATTCAAACGCTCGACCTTTGAGGGGAGTGAAACCCCCTTGGAGTTTTGGGCGAACCGGCAATATCTCCAATTGAAACACAGGGAACGAAAAAAGTTCTCCAATAGACAGAGAGAGCGAAAGAAGTTTTTTCGGTCCCTCTTTCTATGCACGCAAAGTCAGGAATGTTTGCAATCGAATACCAAAAAGCCCGCAACCAAACCCTGCTTCGATACCACCAAGTGGTATTCCATTTGAGATCGTGAAGGTTCAGAGTCGAACCCGCGACGTTTGCAGGGAGTCGAACTGTCGACCTCTAGCAGGAATCCGATCCACGCCCTTTACTGTAAATAAAGGCGAAGTTGTTTAGGGCATTCCAACGCTCCACCCAACATAGAGATACCAGTGAACTGGCTGCTGGATCAATTGACATCGTGAAGGACAAGAGTGGAGCCCACCACCATTGTTGTTGATTAAGGTGAAGAAAATTAAGTCACGGGAAATTAGGATACACCTAATTAGGCAACTCTAAACCACGGCTATTGTTGGCAGTCGAACGCGTGATCTTTGGTGTAAATTATGAACCGGTTTATTAGGACACGACTAATTAGCCTATAAACCATTGTTGTAAACCAATACTGGCTACCTAAGTTGGCGGAAAACTAGTAATAGAAAGCTACAACTCATTACAATGAAAATGTCAAGTAATATAATGCATGTCTCGTGATCGGGCAGGCTTTTGCCTTCACCCTGTTCAGCGTATGCTGAAGTACTGTCAGCATGTTTTTATCCTGATTACTCAAGGTCTTCTAAGTGTGATTACTTTCCATAATATTATGCCTCAACGTTAGTGCTAGGCGTCGTGGTGTTCAATGTGTAATATGGTGTCTGGCGAGCTGTAAGTACTATTCGTTGAGAAGGCGGGTACGAATAATACCAGCCTGTCAGGAAATCAGAAGAAGAAAAGAACGCAAACCTGGAAAGTTTACCTTTGTTCTTGGCATAATGCAAATGGAGATCATTGGGACTTCGTCTGCCTTAGTCAACTACAGAACGTTTAGCGGCCGAATATGCAGCGAAACCACAATGCAATTTCAATATGCGAGTTAGATTACCCTGCATGGTAGTAAAATGTTTTCTAGTTAACCTTTCCTGCACTTTAAAGCAGCGCACTGACTTCAGAGAGCTCCAGACATGAGTGCAGACGCAGATATGTCTGCTTTTCATTCTTTGGGTTTTATGTATACAGTCCGTCTCAGGCTGCCTAGAGCGCGGAAACACTGTGCACTGGCATGCGTGCGTCCCACCTGGTGTCGAAAACAGCGCTTCGAGGCATAGTACACCTTTTGCTTCAAGAAATGCGCTATAAAGTGGCAATATCACCTGTGATCGCGCGTCTCGCTTTTTGTTACGCTCTGCAGCCGCATCTCAGTCCCGCCCCATGCGGCAAAGTAGTCTGATAGCGCCGTTTACTCCCATAAGGCGCAAATTGTTAAATCAGGGTCTTAAATTTTACGAACAGGGAAACACGGGAGGCAGCACTTGTCGCATATTTGTTTCCTTTCTGTCTCCTATTTTAACGTACGCAGCTATTATGGACGTTTATTAACCCCACTTGGGTAACTGCGGAACAACCTTGAAAGTGATGTCAACAGGATAACCTCTCTGTAACTATATCCCTTAACTTCGCTGCGACTATTTCTCTTGCGTTGATGCAATTGATGCAATTCTTCGCGTTGGCTGTCCGTACAAACAAGCCAAGTTCACACGAAGCTTAGGCGCACATAAAGTATTACAGGCGCTTAATTTACAAAGTTTTTGATGTTGACTTGTTGTTAAGATTGACTAGCAACCTTCGCAAATAATGGGACTTATAACATGAGAGTGAAGTTATTTATTTTAATTAAATATGGGCTTTTACGTGCCAAAACCAGTTTCTGATTACGAGGCATGCCGTCGTGAAGGACTCCGGTGATTTAGACCATCTGGGGCTTTTTAACGTCCAAAGATGACAGTCTGGCTCGGTTACGAAAGGTTTTAGCGTGATAAGAATTCACAAGTACGGACCGCGCGTTACAGCCAGCCCTTCAATTTGTGAAAAACGCTCTGCTTTCCTTATTTTATGGATGAGCTAAGGGCGCACGAAATTTTCAGTTCCCTTTGTTCCGGAACTCCGTAAACGTTTCACTTTAATAGCGAATGCGGATGCTTTGTGGAATTTCACCAGCAGGAAACACTCTGTCAAGCAGCACGCTTTGCTTACCAGGAACGAGTGACTAACCATTATGACCGGAGAATTTAGCCCATTACAACGTGTGCAAACTTCTCCATAGGCCATCGTATGGAGGAATTAATTTATAAATAAAGCGCTGAAGAACGTTTACCGAGGTTTAAAACCAACATGCTTTAGTTGTACTTCTTAACGCACTTCTAAAGTACACATGAGAGCTCAAGAAGACTATACATATGCCTGCTGACTGCACCTTAGTTAGTGATGTAGGAGATTCAACGACATGCAGCAAATTTCACGGAATCTTGGTGGAGGCCGGCCGAAATATATTTCAGGAACGCGGCTCACCGCATACAGCTCCATACATTTAGGTGCGACGAGCGTGCCAACTATATGCTTGGCGCATCTATTGCGGGGTAGAACGACTTCACGAATGCTTGCCACCAAATGGACGTCTCGTGCCATAAAGCTTCACGTGCAGCATAATTCTACTAGCGACGCAGTGGCACGCACTGGCGATAGTTGGTCAATAGCACAAGCTAATGAGGAATTTGAGAGTGCTTCTAAAGAAATGAGACACGACATTTGTTGTTCTGCTTATATTCACAGATAATTGTGCTCACCATAGAAGAGAGAATATTGAGTACGAATGCATTTCACCGACAGAGCGTCCGGTTGTCTACCCTACGCGAGGATAGGAAGGAAGGAAGTGGCAATAAAAAGATGTGAGGGAAACAAATGTCGTTGCACATAGACGAGTAATTTCCCACGACTGTCCTGTACCAATGTGCACAACCCTCTCTCCAACCTCTTTCTACAACCAGACCGCAATAATCCTGAATGACCTGTGGCTCAGAATCCTGTTTACGGAAGGCTCCTCCACCTCCATTAGAGGGCTTAGCACTACGGCATGCGCTGACTGTGTTCGTGTCGAGACCATCAATCACCCACAGTGTAATTTTCCCGATTACTATGCACTTAGTCACACTGTACATAGTATTAGCGCGATTTTACGGCAGGTGTATACCTTATAGTCTAGATTCTGGAACACGGACATCGTGGATGGCTAAGCTGAGTTCACACGACCGACCTAATTCCACAGACGAGAATGACGTGACTGAGCCACAACCGATTGCACAGCCAGCAGATAATCTTCTGTTTCGTTCTGGTGTGCGCCCTGATTGGGTGGCACTGAGGTACCTAAGGGTTATCCGCGCAACTTGTTCGTCGTGTGAATACAGCTTTCGCGCGCAAGGCCCTGAAGTTAGGAATATTCGGTAATACTTTGTTTGACATCTTGGCTATATTCACTTTGTTCTTTCTGCAACGCAATAGCGCTTATACAGCCTCCCGGGGTGACATCCCGGCAGACCAGTGTCGAAGAACTTTAATGTTTTTGACTGGGCGATTGTCCGCAGTGCAGAGATGGTCATTCGCCATTCCGTAGAGAACGATTGAAAGTGAGGCTTTGGGACATTGCGCGCTGTGTGATATTGCACGTGTCTGCATCTGGCACGGACACCGTGTGTGCCTAAGACATCCCAGCACAAACTAGGACTGTACGCCCAGAAATCTTCTTACATTGCGCATTCTTCCCTTCTTTCTTTCTTCTCTGTGATCTTTCACAAGCATTATCAGTTTCCCGAGTACAGGGTAGTGAACCGCTACCATCTTGTTAACGTACCAATTTATACTTTTATCTCTTCCTGTTTATCTTGCCGCACCGATGATGCCTTCATGGCGATTTTACAATGTTTAGAGCTTTTTCTCCAGTTGCCGTTCATATTTGTCTACCATAAAACGATATTAGGAAACGTTTGAAAGTGGCGCCTCAGTCTTTGGCGGCGATTCAATATCAGTTAGGTCTCGTTAGGAATGACTTCTCAGATGCGTCAGACAGGCGGCAGGGACCATGAGGTGCTTGGGCTACCCCCGTAAATAGGCGACTAGTAAATTCTCTGGAAGCGCTGAAACATTTGGCTTTCCTCATTTTTTTTCCACACTAAATTTAAGTATTGTTCAAGTTCGCCGAAAATGTATCGTATATCTAGCAGCGTTCATGGCCGCATGCGTACGGGCGATTCCGAAACCACAATGTTAGAAACCATTGAGGAATACAATGTGAGCCACCTGCTCCTATCAGCAAATCCCCTATGGCGCGGACGATTCAAGAATTTTTTCAAGCATTTGAGATATACGAAACTTATTTATACTGACTCTGAAGCGATCGCATCGTGCACGATAGTATTATTTTTAACACGAGTCGGAGTCGACAGTATATTTTTTGACTAGCCGAATTCACGGCCGCCTGCGCATGTGTGATTGCGGAACTACGAGACCAGAACCCTTTAGAAATATCGAGTTACCCATCGCGATCAGAAAAGCACATCTACAGTGGACAAATCAAAGACGTTTTTAGGTATGTAGGGCGCTCTATCTTCTCGACGAGTAGGTAGCCTCACCACCTACGTGATTGCAATGTGACGCACGAGACAAATTGTGCGCGCCACTCAATATCTTGAGAAGTGAAAACACATATACAATTCCCATTAGGGAGTATCGTAATGGGGAGGAAGACGACGACGTTTCCACGCAGACGTGGGTTCCTTGTGTTCCTTGGAAATTGCTCGACAGCAAAGAAAACCTTGCCCTTATCCGAATACGAAGCTCATCGGAAGCCTATGGGGACCTCTGGACTCTGGTGAGGACTCTTCTTTGCCTTGTCCTACTGATCCTGCTCGTCTGATAGACTCAAAACAAGCACGGCTGGCGCTTAGGCTTAGTGCGGCCGAGCCGCCGCGCTCGCCCGACGAAGAAGAAGTGTTTGTGCCAGATGTGAGCTCCTCATCTGTACCTTCCACTGGACTGCTGCGCGTGACAACATCCATGCCAACTATGCAGCCGAAGTGTGCAACCGATAGCTCGAATACCCAAGATGCAACACCGAAGAACAGTCCACTTCGTGATGTGAATGTGAACCTATCCGCAGTCGTGCCGACGGACACTGGTGACCCTATGGACGTGCAGCCGTCTGGCGGTTCGACGAATGCAGCCAAGCGAGCTCCCCCTATCAATGTGCTTCAACAAGACGCCATCGCATCGGAGCAACCGGCAAGAAAGGTAAGGGCCACCCCAGACAATTCCTCCACGGCCTCCCCTACGCCCGCTCCCTCTCAGTCTTACCCAACGCCCACCCCTTCTCTATCATATCGAGTTCATATACGCCCCCTTTCATGCTACGACATAACTTCAGTAGCCACAAAATATGCCCAGAGGGTCATCGACCAATCTCTTGAGACCACTGGATACAAAGGGTTCGCAGCATATAAATCTACCAACTCGATCACTGTGCACTTGGCATCTCTCAGGGATGTGCTGAAAATGTGCACTTTAACATCTATCCCGCTTTCAGAAGATCAACACCTACCTGTGCAGTGCTACTTTGCATCGGGCCCTAATATACAGAGGTGTGTTGTCTATGGCATTGACCCGGAAGACACCCCTGAGATAATATGTCGTGAATTGACCTCCACGACACACAGGGTGCTCGCAGCTAGATTCATGGGCAAAAGCCTACATACTTAGTGGCGGTACAGGGCCCTCAATGTATCCCAGAACAATTTTATTACTATGGTTGCATATTGCGACCTAAACCCTACCTCCCTCGAGCAATATTCTGCTACCGCTGCTTTAAACGTGGACACATGCAGGCATTTTGCCCACAGCGTACTATTGATCCACAAAACCTCACACCAGAAGGCTAACCACGATATCGATGTGGCTTATGTAAATCTAATGAGCACGATATGACAAGCACAAATTGTCCGATTAAACAGAAGGCCACAATACGGATACGAGAGGCTATACCAAAAACGGCTATAGTAAGAACACGCAATCGTTATGAGGTTCTTGCAGAAGAGGCAGAGATGCTCTTGGCAGAAGAAGAAAAAGCCCCGGAAACACAACTGTATTCTTCTGTTCTTAAACGTGGCAAGCAGCCGCAGACAAAGAAACAGAAATTACCGGAACCTCTGCATCAGTCGGATGATGACCATGATGACATTGACGCTCGGATAGACGCACTGGCCAGAGAGATTGAGCGACCACGCAAACATAAAGAATTGGTAATTCTGCGTCGTCAGAAAATAGGACCAACACGTGACGCATCAACCACTGCGAATGCCACCGTTACGCCTGGATCCCGTCCGGCACCACAGGTCAACCAAGCTGTTTGGACAGCAGTTTTAGATCAACTTGCTCAACTAACGTTGCTCATTCAGAATTGCCTGCATCATGGCTAATTCTCTGCAGCAGCTGTCACAGGATGGAATTCTACAGTCGAATTGTCGGGGCCTAAACTCCAAGTTAGGAGAAATTAAAACCAAGCTTCAATACAATAAGCTACATGTATGGGCACTGCTTATTCAAGAGCATAATAAGCTATGCTCCCTATCCAATTTTAATGGGTATCATAACCCATCTATTAGAGATAGACGTGCTACTACAATGGCTTCAGCTCCGGGAAAAGCTGCAGTTTATATATCATCGCATATTGCTCGCACAGTGATTGACCTAGAGCCATGGTGTAGTGGTAATCAAGAAGTCGTCGGGGTCCTGACACGACCAGTGAAGACTCCTGTCATTCTAGTGTCATTCTACGCCAGACCGCAGCGCACACGTTTGAACTTGGGGTGGATAGCCCATCTCCGGTCCACGTACCCGGGAATTCCTATTCTCGTGGGTGGAGACTTCAATGCCCCACATACAGAATGGGGGTACAAGTACAACTCCCGAAGAGGATACCAAGTTAAAAACATCATGAGCGATGCCACTTTTACACTGCTGAACCATCATGCTGTGGCTACCTGTGCTGTACCCGCAGTATCTAGAACAAACGCGCCAGACCTCACGTGGTGGTTGGGTCCTGGAATGCCGCAGTGGCGGGTGGAACCAGATACATGGGGCAGTGATCATATGCCAATAATGATTGGTTTGCGCAGAACGTGCATAAAGAAAATTCGACGACGAGTAACAGTCACGCATTGGGATAAGTTTCGGGAATCATCGATTGATAAAGTACCCTCAGAGCCCTCAGAAATTCTTCCCGCTTTGCAAGAACTTCTACGGAGGAACACCACTCTAAGCACAGTTGACGAGGAACAACCTCAACCGCACCTCACCCTTTTGCAACTTCGGGCAAAGCGGCGTCAGGCAGAATTGTATGCGTCGAGGAATCCCAATGCACCAGGTAGCCGTGCACGTGCTAACCACATAGCGGCGAAGGCGCGTCAGCACGAAAAGCAACTTTCTCGACGACGATGGTATGAGTGGTGCTAGAATCTTGGATCGGGCATTGGAAACAGAGCACTTTGGCGTACGTTCCGGTCAATGGAACACGGTCATAAGCAGCCTGACCCTGCAGCGAGCGTTAGGTTAGTGATGCAGAGTTCGCCACTTCAATTTGCAGAACACGCTGCTAGAGCGTTTTTCCCGAAATACGATCAAGCGTCACCTATAAACTGCCCCGAAATTGATGAGTTTGACACAACCTCCAAATCCGAAATATCCAGCCCTTTCAGCATGGCCGAACTAATAGCGGCGATTGAAACTTCGAAGCAACGAACAACACCTGGTCTCGATGGTATTCCTTATGAGGTTTTCAAGAACATGGAAGGAGCAGCTCTCGACGCACTTCTTCAGGCTATTAATAAAGTATGGGAGACTGGAAACGTTCCACCTGATTGGAAGCATTCAATTGTTGTCGCGATTCCGAAACCAGGAAAGTCTCCAAATAGCCTGCAGTCTTTACGCCCAATTTCACTAACCTCAACTGTCTGCAAACTCGCTGAAAAGATGCTGGCCACACGAGTTTCCTGGTGGCTTGAACGCCACGATAAATATCATCCTGCTCAAATTGGATTCCGTTCTTACTTGGGAACTGAAGACGGACTTGCTATGTTATCAGAGGATGTTTTACAGGTTTCTCCACACAGTCACGCTGTGCGCACGGTAGTAGCAACAGACATAACGAAAGCTTATGACAATATAGACCATGAAATCATTATATCCAACCTCATCGACCTGGGACTTCCATCGCGGGTGATAAGATTCATCTGCTCATTTCTTCAGAATCGCACATTTGCGATTAGAGTAGATGGAAGGCAAGAAGGATACTTCACATCGAACAGAGGAGTCCCACAAGGTTCGGTTCTGGCTCCTCTTCTCTTCAACGTTGCTCTAATACCTCTAGCCTGGCAACTACATCGGATTCCAGATGTGAGGTTCTTAATCTATGCGGATGACGTCACTTTGTGGTCCGTGCATAAAGATATATCTAGACAAACTCAACAGCTTCAAGAAGCCCTTGATGTGCTGAACAACTACGCTCGGAAAGCAGGGTTGGACATTTCCGCCCAAAAATCAAGCTATGTTGTGGTGGCCAACAAGAAAGGACGCACAAGAATCACACAGCACCCCTTTACATTTAGACTCGGCGCAGTGACAATCCCTGAGGCTTCTGAGGTCCGCATACTGGGTCTCCATATTCACCAATCCGGCAGTGGTGCACACTGGCTCCGTAAAACACTTCGACAAAAACACTTCACCTCATTCGTCGATATTGCAGCAAAAGCAGCTGGAGCTCGTACTGACGTAGCTCGACGGTTGGTGCGTGCAGTCTTGCAGCCACGAATTTTATATCAAGCACAATTTCAACGGCTGACTTTGGCACAGCTGGCACAGTTGGAGACGATTAATCGCGATGCTATGCGCACAGTCACAGCACTGCCCCGCATCACACCGATACCAACCTTACAGGAACATGCCCAGCTCAACACAATTGCAGAGCTAATTTTGCAACGTGAAAAAGCACGTGAAATAAAAAAGCAACTTATTCCGGCTGTCGCTGCATTGCATGCTCATTTTCACCGCGGCTCTCGGATTGACAATCAGCCCTATCCAATGCCTTCCTGGGAATTCACCAGCGTCACAACTAATAAGCCAACGAAGTTATGACGCAGCGATACAACAGGTATTATTGACAAACACAATATCGTCGATGCATCATGCGTTAACACCTGCAAAGTCTATACGGATGCTGCCATTCTCCCAGACGGCGGAAGGACACCATTCCTGAGTACTACGCATAATTTCATTAGCGGCCACCAGCGCTATTTATCTACGGAAGCCAGCGCTCTAGTAATGGAACTTCAAGCCATCCACGACGCTGTGCAATATGCGACATCTAAGCTGCCTACCATCAAGCAATCAGATATCTTCACTGATTCTTTAGCGGCTATTCAGGAACTCAAGAAGGTTGATAAGGCGATGTAAATCTGCGAGACAATACACACTATGAATAGTAAGACAGCTACTTGCGTCAAGGTACACTGGATTCAAGGCCATTCAGCGAACCCTCACAACATTGCTGCTGACCAGCAGGCACACTGCCCTCCTAATTCTGACCTTCCGCCTATTCCCCTCTCACCTCAACCCCTTAACTCGCTCCGAGCCCGTAAAAACTTTCTCCGGCAGGACACACGCGCTCTTATCCCACCGTGTGTCTGCTCCCTCCCCCTTCACCTTACTAGGGCGGAGGAAGTTGTGCTTAGAAGGCTTCGGGCTGGGGTGGCCCTTACACCGGCTGTTATCTCAAGGTGGAACTGGTCGCATTTACCACTGGGTGCTACGTGTCCATACTGCTCCGTTCCTGTGATGGAAGCAGATGCATACCACCTAATATGGGCATGTACTGGTTTAAAATCGGAACGCTCGCGTCTCCTACTGCAAGCCGGCCTCCGCTACAGTGTGACAACCAGCTATGACCGCTGGATACATGGCAACAGATTCCACAAAACACTGCTTCAATTCATACACAACACAGGCCTCACAGCACACATATAATACACATATACGCATCAAGAATTATGCCTTAAGGGCAAGTCTTTATCGCAATCAAAAAAAAAGAGTATCGTAATCG
This sequence comes from Dermacentor andersoni, assembly GCF_023375885.2. NCBI lineage: Eukaryota > Metazoa > Arthropoda > Arachnida > Ixodida > Ixodidae > Dermacentor > Dermacentor andersoni. The sequence goes on from NC_092818.1 coordinate 49,103,225, forward strand.
TCTGTGAATATTTTACTCCCGAAAGAAACGGTACAAGCTCAGCCGAACCCGAAGGCGCTACAGTCTCTCGCAGCGTCTTCGTAGCGTCCTTCTACGAGGGAATGACTGAGGAATGAGGGCCGACCCCGAAGGTGGGGGTTCAGCTCAGCTCACCGTCCCAAACCATTGGCTGCCTCAAGGCGAGAATGGGACAAACCGACACGCTCCCACTCGTGACACAAGGAAGAAAGTAATTAATTCAACTGGCCGAACTAAAGCTAGAGCGAACACAAGCCATGTACCTCTAGCTATGCCGGACGTGACGTATGCATGTCGGCCTTTACAACGGTGTGCTTGGGGCCTCCGTAATCTTTCATTATACAGATGAGATCACGCAAAAACAGGGACATAGTAATTGCTTAGCTATGCATGTCATTCCGTTCTAGAGGCGTTCGTTGTACAGGTGCTTCACTGTAGTTGGCGTCTGCATTAATGACGCATGCATACGGTTTCAGCATCGTGCTGCGGCGCCAAGGGATTGTGTAACAGTGCATGCTTCTGTGGTTTAAAAAATTTGGACGACGCTTAAACTTCGCCTTTAAGAATGGAACGCGAGAGTGTTCAAAGACCCCTTACTGCTTTTCGTACTTCCCGGCAAACGCTGGCTGCTAACACTGTGCACTGAGGCGAGCTTTCTGGTAGAAACGCGCCCTCTTGCGTGGGTCGATGCCCTATTATTGTTTCACCCTTTAAATACTTCACTCTGAGAAGAGCTAACATAAATGACATACGCTGTCGGTGTTCTTTTCCATTACATTTGTTTGTTGGCTGCCGTACTCGAAATTCCCAGGAATAACATTGGAAAGAATGGAGGACAAGGTATGAGCAACTTTGACGGTAGAGAAGTGGTTGGGTATGCGTGGTTCGGAATTTCGTTTGAACCTTAAAGTTTGACATTATTTTGATGAGGCACGCAGCAAGAAGAAGAAGAGCAAGGAAGAAGAAGAAGAAGAGCACGGAACAAGCGCTTCTACCGACGCCCCTGCGTGCTCCACGTCGGGGACGTCCACCTCTCACGGCATGGCGCCTACAGCGTCATGGACTCCCTCGAAGGCCCACGTCTTCGATGTTGTTGTCCCTACGGGGAATGGTCCCGAGACCGTCGTCGACGCGACGGCCTCAATAGTTGGCCTCTCTGAGGTCTACTGCGTTCAGCACATGGGAGGCCTCAACTTCCAAGTCACCGTCAAGAGCATGGCTTCCATGACTCTAATCGTCGATGCTGGCTGCCTCGTCATCGGTGGCGAGCGTTGTCCCGTCGGCCCGCAGGTAACCAACGTAACCTGCCTCTTTTTGCCGTCCTTCGTCCCGAACGAAGTCCTCGTCCAGGCACTATCACCATACGGCAAGGTTCTGTCTGTCAACGCTGGTCTTATGAGCGGACGACGTGGCGTGCTCACGGGCACACGCTTCGTGCGTATGGAAATGAGCACCACAACCCCGGTCCCAAATTATCTGCGAGTCTCTGGTCATCGTGTGACGTTCGACTAACCGCGGCTTGCAACGCGTGTGTCGTCGGTGCGGTTCCAGCGACCACTACCGTGCACAGTGCACCGCCGCGTTCTGTGGCCGTTGTGGCGTCCATGGCCACGAAAGCGACGGGTGTGACCGTCCTTGTCGGCGTTGCGGGGATAGTCACCCCACGGTCGCGTGCCCTGTGCGGCGTTCATACTCAGACGCTGCTGCTGGAGCCTTTCCCCCCTTACCGCCGGCGTCAACTGCGGTTGCGACTGCGCGTGACGCCGTAACCAAAAAATCGCAGTGACACCGCAAGAACCAGCGTCAAGAAATGAAAAAGAAGAGGCATGCAGCTCGGGAAGTCACAACGCGCCATCTTCGCCGGCCTCCTCTACTGAGAAAGAAGACCATGACGTGACGGATCGCAACACGCCATGTTCGCTGGCCTTCCAAGCAGCGAAGGACACGCGTGCTGTGGCCGAAAGCGCCTCCACTTCGGCTGCTACCATCAGTCCTCCTGATCGCAGCAACGTTTTAAATGCAGATAAAACACCTGACCCTGCAATCACTACAGTCGATATACCCACGAAATCTTCTGTGGCTTCATCCGCCTCAATTACATCTCCTACAACGGCGCAACCATTACATCTGAACGAGCCCCCAGCTGCCGAAGTTGTCGGCGACGATGAAACCAATCCCGTCGCCCTACCGCTACCGACATCATCCTCATCAGAAAACAGCTTCAGCCTCGGAGTTGATAGCAGCGTTGGACTCTCGCCAAGCCTGGATGAACTCGACATAGAAATGGCGGCCCCACGAGACGTAAAGCGCGCTCATGCGTCAGCCTCTGGCTCGGACGGCGGCCCCGATCGCCGTGCCGAGTTACAGCGGCCCAAAAAACCTCGGCCTTCTTCGAGAGGGTCGAAGAAGTGACGCGTGCACTGCTTAACCCCTGCACTTGTCCCCAGGGCGCCGACTTGAACAACACGACCAGGTCAGTTTGGTGATACATTTAATTAATTATGGCTGACACCCTGAAGATTATTTCATTAAATGCACAAGGGTTCCGAAGCCCTGTAAAACAAGCCGAAATTATCAGCGTGGCCCGCGCAAAAAAATTGTGACATACTGTGTTTACAAGAAACAAAATTTTTCGCCATTGGACATGTCCTTACTTTCAAACGCACTTTTAACCTAGACTTTCTTCTCTTTCGCGATATCACGATCTAGCAGAGTTGGTATTATTATTTTCAACAGAGCTCTCTTGCGAGATCATCATGTCTTTTATGATGGGACTGGGCGAATATTGGCATTTGATTGTGTACTATCTTCATTTAGGTTACGGATTTTGTGCATATATGGACCCGCGCAGGCCATTAAGTCCAATGATTTTTTCCGTGACCTGGACGTGTATTTCCTTGACGGTCGTCACGTGGTGCTCGTTGGGGATTTTAACTGCGTCTTAGACACGCGAGCAGATGTGCAAGGCCCGGGATGGGGTCGCCCTGATTGGAACGCACGGGAGTTGCGTCGCCTCGTCCAGCATTTTTCGTTGCTGGATACATATCAACTTTTCCATGGTTCTTTATTTGCCTGGACCTGGCGACGCGGTGCGTCGTCAAGCAGGTTAGACCGTGCCTATGTGCCAAGCAGTTTAGCTCAGTATGTCACCCGGTCTGATGTGATAACGTTTCCTTTATCCCCTGTTTATATTTCCGACCACAAACCAGTAATACTTGAAATTCGTTTCCCTGCTTCCTCATCAGTAAAACCCTGGCGTCTGGACATCCGCGTTCTACATGACGCGCGCTCGCGCTCTTGTTTGTCAAGAGTCTTGGGCGCCTCTGTTTCTAGATCTGACCGAGAGTCATGGCATACGCTCAAGGTGCGGTGGCGTCTGCACTGTTCAGTTGAAGGACGTGCACTCAGACGACGTATGTCAGAAGAACTGGCGGATACTGCCACGAAGCTCCGCATCGCCCTTCGGGTCAATCAACTGACTCCGTTGATGCGGTCCTGGTAGCGTGAGCTACGGAGGCGTTTCCAACGCCTCATCGCGGCGTCGTCTTTGTCAGCTGCTGCTTGGCGATGCAGACGTAATCCGAGTGCACACCCCGAAGTTCTGCGTTTTTCAAGAAACTCGCTTTTTAGACAGCCGAATGCATTCGGTTCTGCGGCCCCAAGAGCACTTCCTGTTACACCACCTCCCATGCGTGATTATTCGCTCTTCGTAACGCCCTTTGAAAACATGGCGCGTACAACCATGCAAATAGATTCTGGCTCTCGAGGATTTCATACATTGCTTAGTGGTCTGCCTCAGGTTCCACCTGAGGTAGCTGACCGTCTTTGTGCACGACCATCAGCCGAGGAAGTGAAGGCAGCATTATCTTCCATGAAGCGTGGCTCGGCCCCAGGGCCGGACGGGTTACCCGTTGAGTTTTATCTAACGTTCTGGGAAGATATTGGTGCCACTTTCGTATCTGTTATCAGCCAATGCTTTGAGAATTTTGATTTCCCGCTTAGTTTTCGGGACGGTCGTATTGTGCTAATCCCTAAACACGATCCGTCATCTGTTCGTCCAGAGGAATGGAGGCCAATCACGCTTCTCAACGTTGACTACAAAACCTTCACAGCTGTTCTCACCCGGCGCTTGAGAAGCCTGATGCCTACCCTAATAGGTCACCATCAGGCATGCTCAGTCCCTGGCAGAGAGATACACAGTCTTTCGTTCGTTACGCGTGACATAATGACATACACGCTGACCAGGTCGGCACGTGGTCTCTTAGTTTCACTAGATCAAGAAAAGGCATTCGATCGCCTTGAACATAACTACATTTTTAATGTACTGACCTCGTTCGGCTTCTCGTCAAATTTTGTTGAACTTATTAGGAATACCTATTCTAATATCCGAAGTACATTGTTCCTGGATGGTCTAGAAAGTGCACCGTTTCCCGTTACTCGTGGCGCTCGTCAAGGGTGCCCTCTATCTCCAGTACTCTTTGTGCTCAGCCTTGAACCATTTCTGCGCTCAATAGTGAGAGACCCTTACGTATGCGGTCTCCCACTGCCTGGTAGCGGTGTTGTGAAGGTGACAGCCTTCGCCGATCACATCACATTATATCTCAGGAATGAAGATAGCTTAACCCGTAACCTTCGAATTTTCACTGAGTACGGAAATACTTCAGGTGCTGCGCTAAATTTTTCAAAATGTCGCTGTTTGTTCATTGGTTCACCAGAGACACGCCTAAGTCCCCTTTTCCGTCTTCAAAAGAGCGATTCTCTTCGCATTTTAGGCCTTGACTACACCTCTAATGGCATATCAGACTCTGTGTGGCTCTCAATTCTTGAAGATGTAAGGCGAAATATTGAAGATGTTCAAGGGTATGATTTACCCCTATCAGAAAAAAGGTACTTAGCGCAGTCTGCATTTTGCGGCCGAGTGTGGTACGTTTGTCACGTCGTACAGCCACCATTACGGGTTGCTAGGTCCTTGCAGTCCCTTCTTGGTGCCTTCTTCTGGTCGGGCCGTACAGAACTAGTCTGTCGCGCGGCGCTTGGGCAACCACGCTCTCGCGGTGGGTTCGCCTTCCCATCCGTGTCTGCCCGCTGCCGGCTGCTTGCTCTGCGATTTCTGCTCCGTCTGTTACAGCATGATCAGTGTCCAGCGCGTGAACTCGCTTGCTATTTCCTTGGCACGAAAATTCGCTACATGTTACCAGGCGTACACTTAAATCACGGACCACAAGTGTTAAACGCACCTACATTTTACTGTACGGCCGTGGCATTTTATCGCCACATACAACAGGTATGTCCCGATGTAGACGTTCTCCAAAACCGTGTAGTAGATACTATGTCAGCCTTACTGCTTCCTCTTGTTCCCCCAGCGCGCCTCGCACGTTCAAATAATGTGTCATGGAATGCGATAACGGCGTCATTTTTGCCTGGCCACCTACGCGACTTCATGTGGCGTCTAGGGTGGCAAGTGCTTCCAACTCGGGACAGGCTTGAGCGGTGGGGCGTTGTCCCATCTTCGCAGTGTCCCAATTGCCCCCTTCAAGAATCCAATAAACATGTACTGCTGCAATGCGTCGTTGCCAGGATATTTTGGAGGGCTGTACATACTGGATTTCGTGGCCTTGGAGTTAACCGCTTTGTTACATCTGGTCGCTGCTCACGTGGCCGCTTCGCGCGACTTTTAATTGCTGCGGGGGCCTTCTGTCTATGGCGTAACCGGTGCGAGGCAGTTGCCATGGGACGTCGTCACCGCGCTCTGTTTCCACTTATGGGGAGGCTCTACTCTGAGCTACTGTCGTTTCTGTCGGAGGAGTTGTTCTTCCTTGGAGAAGAAGAGTTCCTTCGACAGTGGTCATGTCGTTTCCTGTCAGTGGCTGATGGACGCGTATGGCTGAATTTTCGTCCAGTCTGGTTCTTGTAGCCAGACCATCAGAAGTATTCATTGAATGCACATAGGATGCAGGTGCCCGTGATTTCTGTGTGTGTGTCCTCTCGTATACATGATCATTTTTGTATATACACATCTCGTGCACATCACTTCAAAATTGTGTAAAGTGTTCTATCACATCATCATTGTACATAACCATTGTGTACACTGTATATATTGAAAATCATTTTGTACATGTGGCATTTAGTTTATGTGTAACTGTGCCTTTCTGTGGGTATACGTGTTTATATGTTGGTGCGTGAGGACTCGGACATTACTTACGTTGAAAACGTGCTGTGTTTCGTTTCTTACATGTTATCGTCCCGGTGGAATTGTGCCGTGATTATGACTCGGTGTTCGTATCGTCTCTTGTCAAAATAAACTTTTTCTAAACACACATAAAGCGAGTAGAAAATTTCCTCGATGAGTGGAGCCCTCAGTCCAGGGCTCCATTGCCATGCGCGACTTCGCGAGCCCGCTGGATCAGCCGTTGCTGTTCCTGCTGGCTTGTGCTGAGCAGCGCAGACTCCCAAGAGGAAAGGGTAGGGTTGGGTATAGGAGGTACACCTGAAGGGTTAGGACATTCCCATATGGAGTGATACACCATGGGTTTGGCCCCACAGTGGGGACAATAGGAAGGGTACAGGGTGGGATGAAAGATATGTAGCATGTGGAGGCAAGGAAATGAATTGGTCTGCAGTTGCCGCCAGACAGCGGCATCTGTTCTATTAAGCGAAGGATGAGGAGGGGGATAGTAATGGCGACTTTGTCGGTAGTACTCGAGCGTCTTAGAGTACGTAGCGGCTCTGGCGGTGCGTCGTCTGGGTTGGACAGCTCTTCCAATGGTGCCCGGCCAGTCAGACCTCGGGCTACCGTATTAACGCGTTCATTACCATGGAGAGAGGCGTGTCCAGGAGTCTAGACGATACGCACCGGACATCGTATTATATGCGACACGGGCTCTTTAACGCTCTCGCGTTAAAATGTTTATTCTATTACGAGACAATCTCAAAGCTGAGTCCGACTGTCAGTGGAACCGAACAATTATAGCGCACGGCTACGTGTTATCGCTCATAACCACCGCAGTCACTCCGGGAATCTTTGCAGTCTTCTGACAATACATCGTCATTCTATGACTGACGAGGAAATCAGTGAACCATTGACGAACCGCTTCGGCAGCAGCAAAAGCCTTTTGGCTCAAAATTTCCAATGCATAGCTCCTAAAGCGAACAAACGCGTTTTTAAAGGTGATATTTGGCAAGAACGCACTTATTGAACGTCGAAAAACCACAACGTCGACGGGGAACCACACTTCCATGAAAAGTCGCATGACTATGTGTACCACATAGGTGTCACGTTGAAAGCATCAAAGGCGTAAGCATTTCTACGCCAAACCGACAAGGAAACCTATCCGTGACGCAAGAGAAATCATTGTAAAGATAATAATGTATAAAATACTCTTTCTATGACGGCTTTGTTGAAACATTTTGTGTTTGTGAAATAAAAGCCATCTGTAGAACATTTAGAGCCGACTTGGTGCATTGTAGACATCCGGGACATGCTGGTATTGAGAAAAGTTCTTGTCAAACGCGCCACATCCCCGTTGCGTTTCGGTGGTCGCGGGATGCGCCTACCCTTGGGGCGTTCCTTCATTGAACAAAATGTCACCGATCTGTGGGGGCTCAAGGGCTTCACGTCGCGCAACACAGAGGGATGATCAATCGATGACATGATAAGGAGTGACGATCGATCCCTCATACGTGGGATCTAGTCCCATAATATTGATAATTACTGATGAGGGTTGATTAGCTTAACACTGGTTGGAACAAATTTCACAACATTGATTATGATAGCGGGCTGCACGGAGATGAGCAAGTGGCACGATGCTTACGCATGCTTAGTCAACTCCCGGAGAAGTTTCTGCGTGAATTTATTTTCTGCTCTTCCCTTATTTACATCATCAGGTACGCGACAAAGTTACCGTGCACAGCACAAAAAAAAAAAAAAAAAAAACACCTGGAATAAGAATGCTGGTGCTCCACGTCTTAGATTACCGCGGTGAGCTCTGTTGGCGAGGTGCACTTGCATCGCAATTTGCACAAATTTTGTATTTTGTATATTACTTGGTGCGACGAATGTGCCGTGCTTCGTACTCGTAGCGAGCATTCTCAAAGAGAGGCACACGAAAATGCATTTTCCGGTACGTGAGGCCTTAAGACCCGCCGTCCGAAATTACTGGAAGCACCATGAACGCATTCATCCCGCCGTCTGCCTCACATGCCTCTGTCTTCTGCTGTTCGCGACGCTGTTCACCAGCACGGGATTGACGCTCCTCTGCCGCCTTACGACGGCTACCCGTTGCCTATTGGGAAGACGTCGCAATGTCTTCGCATTCATCCACGTATGGATACCTAAGTTCCCTTGACTTTCGTTTCCTTCAAGCGAGGTAAGACAGTATACCTATGTACGGGAAAGGGCCAAGAATTAGGCAACAAATAGTTTGACCCTAAGTTATTAGAACTTAATTTTATATGGTGGCGTTAGCATTGTGGAAGGTGCCGTATTCAGATCTTTTTAGGTACCTCTAGACTATATATCATTACCTCATCTTCAGGTACAGAGTGCGAAACCGCAGTTGATATTTTTCTATTTGCTATTACACTGCAGCAGCGCCGCAGTTTACACCGCAAGCTTATCCAGCGCCCCAGCGTTCTATTGTTGAATCTATTGAGTCTATTGTTGAATCTAGGGTGAATCTATTGAAGCTGCTGCATTGTTTTTCCTAACACATTGTGTTGTTATTGTTTATCAATTCGTAGCCACTTTCTTCAATGTGCATTATATCCGCATCATTTTCCGCGTGTTATGCCTTTCAAAATTTAACTCTAGGAGAGAAGTTGGCGGTGGCAAAACCTTCATTGTGCACATCTTTCGGATGTGCCGATTGTCTGCTATCGCTAGCTATCTCGATCCTATCGCGCTGTGTGTTCGTCATTCGCTTCGAAGCCTGCGCGCCACACAGTTATAGTCCTATGACGTTAATTGAGAGGCTTTACGTGCCAAAACCACTTTCTGATTATGAGACACGCCGCAGTGGGGGAATCCGGAAATTTGTACCGCCTGGGGCTCCTTAAAATGCATTTAGATATTAGTACACGGGTGCTTTCACATTTCGACCCCATGGACGATGCGGCTGCCGTGCCCGGGTTTGGAACCCGCAACCTCGTGCTTAGCAGGCCAACACCACAGGCACTAAGCGACCACAGCAGGTAGACTTTTCAAGACTGAAATTTTCAGACTCCACACACTTTGTCCATGTCTGTTGCATGCTTCATTGCTTCTGTCGATAAAAAGGGTCTTGAAGAACAGCAGACGCTTCGGAGGTATCAAGATTGACACCATTTTGAAAAGGCCGCATGACGACGATTTTCTTTGCTTCTGGGATTGGCTGGTAGAGTAACACAACCCCGCGCGGTCCGTGTGCCTTGGTTGCCAACGGCTGTTTTGTTTTTAAGTTGTATGCTAGAATAGAAACCTTTCTTTTACACTTTCGCTTGTTTAGTTGTTCTTGGCAGTGTTCTTCCTGCGCTTCTTTCCTGCGCGAGTCCATTTCATGTGGTTCCTTGTTTGAAAAGTAAAGGAGAGGTGTATCTCATAGGTGTACCTTTGAAATACACCTGATTTCATTTCTCTTTTGCGGATTACGCGTTCTTATCGTGAATCACGGGCGTTATTCGCATTTGTAATAGCAAAGGTACCCCCCTCATTTGCATAGAAAAGTTGTCTTGGGTTGGGTCCCGCCCTCTGAAAGAAAATCCTGGGAAGTATCTAAAAACTTAGGTCCGCGATGCAACGCTTAAGGGCTGACAACCAAAGATGAGGAATGAGGTCATTTCATGATGATATAGGTATGTGATGTTTTACATTGGCGTCTGCGGTTCCAGTAACAGTGATCGCAGCGCTTTGCAAACGTGTTTCCCATTTGGTGGCTGCTTGCCCGCATGCAAAGATGTGCTACATGTGCGTCATTTAAACACCCTGCGTGAATGAAGGGGACACTGACATTTTAGTTGTTTAGAGTTCAGCTTTCAGCGCATGGCAAGGCATTGCCTTGCGCTTAAGCACCATTGGCGCACGAACTACTTTGTAATTTCTCCTTTAATTTCAAATTCCGTTTTCTATGGTATGTAGGCAGATGATGATTACCAAGTTGCGATAATAATCTTGTTTCTTGCCACTGCTGTGCACATATGAGAATTTTTTACTTGGCCACGATCTCTCAGCAAGTTGTGTAAGCCTCAGTGCAAATGATTTTTACAGCAGTAATTGTGCATTGATCATGTTGCATCTTCAGTTATTGATAGTTGTCTACTTTCACTGTTGTAGTTATTTGTGACAAAGTGCGATCGATATTGATTGCTCTTTCGGCTATTTATTCACCTACTTATTTACACTCTGTTTTGCGGTTCTGCTTTTTATTTTTACATGTGGGCATGCATGGCCAATTTTATGCCTGCCTGCTACGCCTTCACATAAACAGGCACTAACGTCCTCTTAGCATGGCTAATGAAAAGCGACTAGAATATTTGTATTTGACGGTTCTGTGATTGACACACTTAGCTGTCTGAAAAATATACAGCCGTAAGTTCACCCATTACTATCTCCGACTGACATCTCTGATGCAAGCAATATTATTAGGATGTGACAAAGTGCTTGCATCTTCTGTCACTGATCAAACTCCATGCAATAAACTCCTTTGCCAACTCGTGTACGTTGCATGTGTTTCTAATCACATTGCTAGATTATTTCATTGTGCACACAAAGAAACGTATAGCATATTATTATGAAACTTTGAGGGTACCCAACTTCTATATTGCATCAATAGTACCGACACCAGCTTCCATGGGGATGTATGTGTTGATTCCATGAAATTCCAGAAGTCGAACTCTGGACACTTTATTTGCTATGTAATTTATGCTGACATAATTGGTCACAATGGATCAATGTCGTCATATAGCACATTGACCACGCTCTTGCATGTACTACAACTCATCCTAAATCTCACTGTCGTTAATTAGCTTTTTTATGCACTACAAATTAGGTGCACGCAATTTCTATGCCGTTTGTAGTCATCTCCAGAGATCACGTTGCTTATACGACTTCAGTGGATACACATCACACGCCATCTCGCACACGTCATACGTAATCTCGTAAGGTCTACGCAGCACATCGCACACATCTCAGACACGCTCTACGCATTCTCAAATCAGATCGCATTAATCTCGTGCACTTCGTAATAGTCTGCGTAGCACATTCTACAGATCTGGCACATTTTCTATGAGATTTCGTGCAATATGCATAGCACTTCGTTCACGTCTCGCCAAATCTGTGCGATATGCATATATCTCGTTCATTTCTCGCAGAATTCTCATACAGGAAAATGGCAGCCTTTCCCCACGCAATGGCAACAACCGTCTGGCCTAGGTCATTGAGACAAGAGCCTTACGCAGCTCATAGGGCGAAAAATTTGATGTCCGCCTTATGCCGCGCGGCGTTATGGCAACAAAATTGAAGGCACCAAAATTCATATGGAAGTCGAACCGAACACTCGACCTTTGGTGGGAGTCGAATCCACTAGGTGTGGTGTTAAGGCGAATGTAATAGATGCATGAACTCTTGCACTAATTAAGGTGAATTAGGTCATCTATTTATTTATAGGAACACGTTCAGCTGAACCAAAGAAGCGTAAGCACGATCTGTAGTGTTAATTAGAACAAAGTTAATTAGGGTACAGTTAATTAACATAGAGATATTTAGGGTGACCTAATGCACGACCTTTGGGGGGAGTCGAACCTACTTTGAGATCTGGGTGAATTGGCCATATCTTCAAGTAGTATTCCAAATGCCACAGCGAACGTCGAGAGCTGAACCCACGAGCTTTGGGGGAAGTCAACCCACTGGGCGAACTGACCATATTGCCACGTTCGCTTACTATTCCTCACGCCACGACACAGCCCGCTACTCATACTTCTCTCTGCGCTTCGGCTTTGAGCCCAATTTGCCATTGCAGACTCTCCTTTCGACCACACTCGGCTCGCCGACAGAGTACACTCGGCATCCCCTTAATTCACCTTATTATTCCTTCAACCACCTTAATCCCCCTTAATACAACTTAATCCTTGTTCATGCATCTTAATACACCCTAATACACCTTAATCCACATTAATACGCCCTAATCAACCTTATTCCTCCCTAGTCCGCCTTAATTCAATCACTAATGAATTATATGTTGTCGCTGAAACTGATTGGAGCTGTATTTTTAATAATACTGACCCTGTGAACGCCTACGACATATTCATAACAAAGTTAACAGACCTTTATAATTTACCTTGTCCGGTTCTGGCGCATAAAATAAACAAGAGGGCAAGAAAACCATGGATAGACGCTTAACTTTTGAAAAGAATGAAAGCAAGAGATAAGCTCTTCACTCAATTCATAAAAATAAAGCGCTTTGACTACTTGGTTGAATTCAAGCAGGTCAGAAATAAGATTGGATCTGATAATAAAAAGGCGCAAATTAGCTACTACGAAAGAAAGTTTGCAAACATACTCAATGATCAGAAAGCCATTTGGAACGCTGTGAACGATCTTTTGCAAAAGAAAAATAGGAAGCATGTCTCTCAGCTTCAAATAGAGGGCAGATCTTGGTGCGGTACTTTCCTTGCCGATATGTTCAATGAGCATTTTTGAGTTCAGGAGCATCTGATATTTCAATAGGTGCTGTCCTGTCTTACAAATTGTATATTAAAGCACGCGTCTCAAAATCTATTTTCCTAACTACCACGAATGAATCGGAAGTAGCCTCGCTGATACAGAATTTAAGTAACAAATGTGCTGTGGGTTTTGACGATACAAAGGCAGAACCTATAAAAGCGGTTTCAGAGCAGATTAGCGCGCCATTTCCACATATTTGCATCCTCATTTTGAGCACTGGAACGTTCCCAGAGAAATTCAAAATTGCTAGAGTATCCGTTGCTCACAAAGGTGGTAATGAAAATGAATAACTACAGGCCCATTTCTGTTTTGCCCACTTTTTCAAAAATTATATAACGTGTCATATATGTACGAATTGCAAAGCTTTTGTAGCTTAAAAAAATAATAATCGAACATCAATATGGATTTTAGAAGAACAAGTGTACTGAAAAGGCCTTATTATCTATTAAATATCAAATTATTGAACATCTCGAGCACAAACATCACACAATTGGAATATTTCTCGACTTTAAGAAAGGTTTTGACTCGATAAAGCATGAAATTTTTTTGCAAAAGCTGAATTAGTAGGGAATAAGAGATACGCCCCTTCATTTAATAAGAAGTTACCTTACTAATCGGTTTCAGTATACAGATATGCAGCACTCGAAGTCACAATTGCGCAAGATAAAGTACGGCGTCCCACAGGGTTCTATACTTGGGCCACTTCTATTCTTATTTTATATAAATGACATCGTAAACGTACCTCTGACAGCAGATATTGTATTATATACCGATGACACTAACGTCTTTTTTTCGGGTCAGGATATGTCTACTCTAGTACAAGAAGCGAACCTTTGGCTTAGCAATTTGTCGCTATGGCTGAGAACAAATAAGCTGAAATGAAATATTAAGACAACAAAGTACATTATTTTTAAACCTCGAAACCATTGCATTCACCGCAATACGCAGCTCACATTCCAAGGAGCTTTGATTGAGCGCGCCCAGACTCAAACATTTCTAGGCGTTATCTTTCGCGAAACATTGAGTTGATCCAATCACATAGATCATCTTCGCACCCACATATCGCGATCCAGTGGCATAATTGGCAAAATTAGATGTTTACTGCCCCGCTGCGTGACAAATCAGCTTTACTACACTTTAGTTTACTCGCGCATACATCACTGCGTATTAATCTGGGGCACAACAAAAAAACAAATAAATATAGTTTTCACAGCCTGCAAAAAAGAATCTTGCGTATAATCGTAAATGTTCCGCGCCGAACGCCTTCAGCTCCACTTTTCGATAAGCACAGCATATTAAAATTCGAAAATATATTTTATAAAAGGTAGCGACAGTCTTCTACAATCAAATTAAATTGAACACAGATATATTTCAGGACACCTACTCCCAGAAAACACACACGTATAGCCTTAGGAAAAACACTATTACAGCGAAAGGATTCGAACCAACTACGGCAAGCAAAAACTAACACACCTTATTCCTTTATCCTTAAACTCTAACATGACGGCCATGAGCATGGTGAATGAAAGCCGATTAGTAGCAACTTTCAAAAAAAAAAAGATATATACACGCTTATCTAATGACGCTTCAAACATGACATTTTTTTTTCTCTTTCTCATCCTGTGTAAGAATCGCTTATATTGCATACTTTCTTCCAGAACTGTATTGTGCCTTAAAATTCACCCATGAAAATTTCTTGTCGATAAGCTCTTGATATCAAGTATGTTCTTGCTCACTTATTAAAACCACGGCTTAATTCCTCTTTTTCTCCACTGCAATTATGTATTACATGATGTATTAGTGTTACATTATGTATTATTATGTAGCATTATATTTATGTATTATGTATTACAGGCTGAGTGTACTGCAATAGTTTTGTTGTTGTTCTTTTCTTTCTTCCTTTTTTACTACATTGATGTATTACAGAGTGAAACACTGAGTGTTGTGCAATATCGTAGTCTGGCCGGGCATTGCCGCATTGTCAGGCATTCAATTGCATTTCGCGACCCCTTCCCGCTGTACCACTGGATATGTAGGCTTGAACTGATGATGAAATAAACCATTCATTCATTTATTCATTCATTCATTCATTCATTAAGTAACTTGGCTAATCATTATTCTCTTATACACGGCTGGACATGCTTTGGGTCGTTTCTGGCCTTCCAAGGTCGGGCGATATTTTCTATTCACAACGCGCCCTTGAAACAGAGGAGGAGGAGGAGGAGGAGGAGGAACTTTATTATTGCAAAAACCGTTGCGCGGTCTATTTCTTGGTGGTTCCTTCTGACAGGGCTCCACTGGCGATGGCGGCTCGCCGGGCCTGGTCGAGGATCGCCAGTTGGCTACCCAGGTCCAGTTCGGAGAGTCTCGCCTCCCAAGACCGCTTAGTGAGTGTGTGTGTTGTGACTCGTGGCGAAATTGCGTCGCCCGGACGGCCGGTGCATTCGTGTGTTATATGCGCGAGTGTCGCTGTGTGGTTGGCACACCAGAGACATCTCCGGGACGTATAACTGCCTGGGGAGATTGCGTGTAGACGAGACAAGTGTGGGTATGTGTTAGTTTGCAGGCGGCGCCAGTCCCTTGCCTGGAGTTTATTGCGAGCTTTGTGTGTGGGGGGGGGGGGGGGGCGAATTATGTTCTTCCTAGACGTTGGTCCTCTAGTATTTGTTGACTTGTCGTTAATAACTCGTGGGTGCTCGTCGGTCTGTCGGGGGCTGAACAACGGTGTGGTCTGCCGCTCGGTTAGTGAGACCTTGAGCTGCGCAGTCCGCCTCTTCGTTGGCCAGCAGGCCTTCGTGCCCGGGGCACCAGACGATACCGTGGGTCCATTTTTGTGAGCGACCCAGGATTCGAATGGCTTGTATAGGGAGTATTCCATTCATGTATAAACGACACACCTTCGCTTGCTCTCGGCGTCGCGAAGTGCGAGAGCGATCGCTCCTGCTTCTGATCGCTCCTGCTGCATGTGGCGCGGATGGAGGCAAAGGCGACCAGGTTCCCCTGTATGACAACGGCGATTGTGTATTTGGGCCCGCAACGTGGCGACGAGGGATACGGGCTAAGCGTCCATGTGGTGTGTATCTGGGTCTCTGAAATAGCGTTTGTGCAACATGCGGGCACGGGCTGCTCTTCTCTCTTGACTGAGGGTGGGGTGCATGTTCTTCGGGATAGGGTCTACTACAATGTTCTCTCTAATGTGGCTAGGCAAGAGTTGTGTTTCTTCTTTGCAGTACTGAGGGGTCAGCGGGTACCCTAGCCATTGAAGAAGGTGTCTTCCCTATTGAGTCTTGTTGAGGCGCTCCCTGTGCGCTATGAGCGTGGCACTTGCTAGCTCCTCAAAGGTGTTGTATACGCCTGGCGCTAGTAATTTCTGTGTGCTTGTACTTGACGGTAGCTGTAAGGCGGTTTTGTACGCTGTTCTCATAAGAGTGTCCATACGCACTGTCTCGCTTTTCCACTTGAGTTGATACGGGAGTGTGTACGTGACACGGCTGATGACGAGGGCTTGTACCAGTCTTAAGATTTCGTCCTCTATGAAACCATCTTTGCCGCTCGCTACTATGGCGATGAGTGATGCGATGCTTCTTATAACGTGATTTAATTACTCTGAGGCTACCTTCATGCCGTTGTTCTCCTGGACGTGCATACCTAGTAAGCGTGCAGTCGGGACGCGCTTTATAGGTTGCCCGGCCATCTCGACATATATTGGCGGGGCTCGATGTTCGTTAGTTTGCTTGGGCCGGACTTGAAGGTAACTCCGACTTGTGCGGGGCACACCTCATTCCTGCTGCGGTTAGGTATGACTCGATGTGTCCGATAGCTGTGAGCAATGTGTTTTCTCTCTCGCCGTATGAACCCTTGGTTGCCCATAGGGTGATATCGTCGGCATGGAAGGCACATCCGAGTTTTGGGATGTTTTCCAGTTGTAAAGCAAGTTTTCTAAGTCCGATGTTGAAGAGGAAAGGAGATATTATTGATCCTTGCGGAGTACCCTTCTGCGGTAGATCATATAAGTTTGATTGTAGGCCTGCTATGTCGATACGGGCTTTGCGGTGGCTGAGAAAAGCCACGGTATAATGGTATACTCGCTCTCCGCATCCTATGGCGGCGAGGCCATCTAGGATGGTTTCGTTTTCTATAAATGCTTTTTCCAAGTCGAGGGCTAGAAGTATGTTGTTGTTGCTGCCAGGTTGTAGGTTGAGGACCTCTTCCTTCAGGAGGAAAAAGACATCGTGTGCTGACATGCCTTTCCGAAATCCGTTCATGCAATTGGGGTGTAGTCCATATTCTTCCATGTGTTGTTCTAATCGAGTGAGTACAATTCGTTCAAGAAGCTTGCCCAGGCAAGACGTGAGCGAGATCGGTCGTAATTGATCGAGCCTGCGCGGTTTTCCCGGTTTGGGTATAAGGACTATGTGAGCTGTAGTCCATTCCTCGGGTAACGTTCCGCGCGGTGTCCATATTTCTTCGTTCAGGTGCTTTCTAAAGGCTGATCTAGTGGCTTTCGCCTTAGAACTTTAAAGGAACGCAATGTGGACTACCTAGGGTTCATCACCTGCAATACCAGGGTTATACTTGCCGCTAATTTTTGCGGGGCCTGCATTCATTTTATCACTGACGCACACATCGACGTAAGCTGAAAATAATAGCTCCTCTACAAACCGCCATTTCGATTTTAGGTAAACCAGGCTACGTATCCTAACAATAATGAAAAGTGCTATCGAGATGTTGTATCATCGCTCAGGATTCTTCACAGCGGGAAACAGCCTACAGTGCTGCATTTCCGCTGAATAACAAGCGTTGGCGACGTGCGAGGTGATGGAGGCCCACCGGAATATTACGCATAATTAGGACAATCTCATTTTTACGTAACGTAGAAATTGCCACAAGAACGCTGGTGAGCAGGCCCCGAGAACTAAAAGAAATACGACATTTGGGAGTGCTTTTATACGAGCAATAAGAAAGACGCCTCACCTCGCAAACAACATCGTTCTTTGTCGGAACAAAGTTCTTTCGGCCAATGTTATGCAGCCACTGCTTCCTGTGCAAGCCGGCCCGCTTTTGATGTGGTATCACAAATAATTTATAAACATCTTCAGGCTTCTTGCTGCAGTTATAAGCGCAAAGGCACGGCAAACAGCTAGCACAGAGAGCAGGAAAGACAGCGTACAACGTTCGCTGCACAGAGCCAGCAGAGTTGAGGAGAAAAATGGCGTGGACTAAAAAGGAAAACACAAGCAAAACCTAAGATCCGCGCGTTTCCAAGGGCAACGGCAGGGGGCCAATTGTCGTGCAGAAAACGGGCGCAAGACCGGTTCCCGCGGTGAGGCGCGCAAGGGGGGAGGAGGAGGTGAAGAGGTCGCGCGGTGGTGGCAGAGTCCAACGAGTGGCGGTACTCTCATATTATCAAGGCACTTTATTACCAGAGCCACACTCGCGTCATCTCTCGTACTACCCTGCAAGCAACCGACCACAGCCGTAAAGCCACGCGGCGAAGCTGGAGTACAGAAGACGGGAGTTATGCGGGAAAACAACATATCAGGGGCCGCGTGGTAGACGCGCTTCCCCACACTGTATACACATTGTTCTTGCATGGCACCCCCTATCATACGCAGATTGTTTGTGGACGTGACGCGATATTTGGCTGTGTGACTTTGAGAGCTGCAGTTGTCTTGTATCCCTGCTGTCTTCACGTGCACCACACGCTGTTCCAAATGCGTCCCTTCTGCTAGCCTAAGGTGCTACAGCGGTTGTGCCATAGGTTAGTGTATTTACTTTTATACTCGGAATACAAACTACGATCATTCCTCTGCACGTTGAAGTAAGTGAATGTAACTTTGCTACAAATAAAATCCGGTCCTCCTTGCACACACAGTTTAGAGTGGTTTCTTTCGCCTAATCTTTTCTAGAGGAAAGTGATCTTGCTTTTGTTCTCGCTATTTAATTTACACCTAGGTACAAATAAAAGAATATCAAGTTAGCCTGAATCATAAATAACAAAAATGACATCCTTACCACAAACGCATACTTCTTAAACCAGAAACGCGAAACAGCAAATGCGAAAGGTGGCGCCTTTTCCTGTTTTTATCCCTAGGTGTCAATACGTCACTTGCATTAAAGACTCCTTTTTCTACAGCTTGTGTCTTTTGGAAGTCGCGAAAATTAATATTTCCTTCTCAATTGCCTACGTTAATTCCTTATTTCCTTTTATTTTCACTTGTACACCTTTTGTGACTTCAATGCAATATTTCTTATTTACGTTTATTTATGTACACCGATAAGCGTGATCATACACGCCTACTTCTTTTTTATGGATATAGCTTTCTTTTTCTACACTGGTACTACTTACGTGAGATTGTAACGCTGAGCATTTTGTTATTTTGGCGTCGAATGTGAGTTTGTGGGAGGCAGGCACTCATGCAGAACTCATCTCAGGAATTGTTCGTTTTCGTTAACCAATAGGTCCTTGAAGCAAAAGAACGACAAACCCCATTGACAATGCCGAAATGAGTATTTAATCCAGCGCTTGCCACTGCACACGCTGGACTATTGCCACGCCGCCAAGTCCGTGCTTGGCGCGGGTAGGAACTGAACATTTTCAAGGAATGTTCTTTAAAAACTAAAATGGCGTTCCTCAAAGGAACTCCATAGTGGGCGACTCAGGAAATTTCGGCCATCTGGTGCTTTTTAACCTGCACCTAAATCAGTCTTCTTTAAAGCGACAGCCTCTCAGTGTACTTGACGCACTGTCAGGGTCCAACTCTCTATGCTTGTGTCTATGTATGTTTGTATCTAACCGTTTTCCCAGCAGCCTAGCTCACTAGGTAATCCGTGGTCGAATCGGTAGCGCATCAGCATTAGGGAACAGGAGTGGAAACCAACGATTGGACTACTTTGCGTCACTGAGTATGCAACCATGTGTACATGTGTGCCGCTCTTCAGCGGACCTCTTTTATGCCGACACGGGTCACCGTGGATGATGGACTGGGTAGGCATCGCTGTTCAAAGTAACTCTTTGACGACTACATGGAGCACTAGAGAGAAAAAGTCGGCAGTGGCTTAGCTCAGCTATACCAGGATATACGTAGCGTAAAGGTACGGTTACGTTTGGTTAATTGTCCATTCTTTTGCGCCGACTCGCTCAACCTCGACTCTCCTTAACTTCCATGTCAAGCGCGCTGCATCAACCGTCTCTCCCACGCATTTATACGCACGGTGCGCCCTCCTCGTGCACGCGCCGTGCCGAGCGGCGCCGCAATCGCAAAGGCGCGTTGTCTGACGTTATCAGCGCGCGGGCACGCCGTGGGCGTCGGAGCGCGTTGGCCTGGTTGGCCGCGTCTGGTTACGTTGGCAGCGCCAGTGCGTCGAACCATGGGTCGAACTATAGGAACTGTTGTTCTCGCCTACGGGACGTAACGTGTGCGCGCATTCACGCTACGTCAGACTAAATTTAGGCCCTAAATGCAGCAGCGGGCGCACACGGCGCCGGCGCGTCTGCAGAGACTGCGACGTCACACCTCTGGAATGCGCCGCAGTCGGCGGCAGCGAGGGCGACGCAGCTGTGCATCTCATGACGTCACGCGGCTCTCGAGCACGCGCACTATGGCAGGCGCAGAAGCACGCGAAGCTCGGCTCCAACCCGGCGAAGTGTAGCTTTACGCTACAAAACTTTTATTGTCACAGTTGAGTGGAGTTTTCTTTCCCAGCGGTGTGGCCTAGCGTGGCGTCTGCTTCGCCGCGACGCTATCAGCCCATTCCGCCAACCGTATCTGGTCTTGCAGGTAAGAAGATTTCGTCTTTATCTCCCACTCTTCGCGTGAAGGAGCTTGGCAAGTTTCGCCTAAAGAGTTCTCTCGGGGGAGGGTTATTTTGGCATCCCTGCAAGATGAGGTCTTGGTCCGTCAGGGGGAAGTTACAAATGTATGCAGTTCGCAAGTATGTAAGTATGGGCTGGACTAGTTTTGAAGTGAGGGAAGCTCGCAGTAAAATTGAGTATGAAGAACGCCTGAGGGATATGGAAGAAAGTAAATGGGCTGGGAGAGTGTTCAGGTATATGTACAGGAAAAACTTTGGTTCACAGTGGAGGAAAAGAACTAGGAAGCTTACCAGCAAGTATGTGGCCTGTAGGGTGGGCTACACAGCAAAAAAGAAGGTCAAGCGGAAAGTCAGGGCGGCTAAAATAATCTCATTGTTGGCGACAATGGCAAGGAAACCTGCCATGAGTAACTACTTGAGAGGAAAAAAAGAAATCAGGAAAGAAACAATTTATGATATCTCCAAGGGAAGCTCATTACTTTTCGAAGCGAGATCGGCATGCCTAAGAACACGCACCTATAAAGCGAGATATAAGAAGGAACAAGAAGCATGTGCTTGCTGCGATAAAGCTAGGGAAACTACGGAGCGTGTTTTATACGAATGTGAAGACGTCTACCCAGCGGTCGATTTAGGCACCACTGGCCTCCTTGAAGCCCTTAGTTCCAGCGGGAGCAGTGGAAAAGTAAACATGTCCGCAATAGGCATTAGTAAGAGGGGATTTGAGGATTGGCGGAGGAAAAGTAGGGAAACGACAGAAAACGGAGACGTACAAAAGCACAGTTAGCAATAGGGGATCAGAAAATTTGGGTATGGAAGTTCATAGTATTTATTTTTTTATTGTTTACCTTAGGTAGGACATTAGGCAGTATAATAGCAAGAGATTGGTGGCGCAACCCACCGCCCCGTTCCAAAGTGGACGCTTATAACATCCATCCAGTTTGGTGGATACTCACCACCGGTCATTGCATCTAGTGGTATGTGCCATTGGCTAGGTGCTGGTCTTTAGTGAACATTTTCGATGGCAACTGTGGTCACTGGGCATATGCCACTGCAAGTGTAGCACTTTCCAAGGACAAAATGATGCCTTAATTTCTTTCGATGCAGAGCGGAATCGAACCCACGTCACATGTGTTCCGCAAGGACAGCAACCCGACGCTATAGCCGGCTCCGCCACAAATGCATCCGGCATGTGCTGCTTTTCAATTAACGCCTCTCACGACAACGCTTTCTCGAGCAGCGCAATGAATGCCCTGGGTATGTCCCTATCTTCAATAAATCTTTCGCTATGT
Source organism: Dermacentor andersoni (assembly GCF_023375885.2). Taxonomy (NCBI): domain Eukaryota; kingdom Metazoa; phylum Arthropoda; class Arachnida; order Ixodida; family Ixodidae; genus Dermacentor; species Dermacentor andersoni. Next base: position 49,125,041 of record NC_092818.1, read on the forward strand.
TAGGTCACTGAGTTTATGCTAATGAGTGAGCGAAAACGAAGCAACAACTCTCAGCTTTCGCATACACCGGTGCGCCATGATTCTCGTCTGGGAAACCGCGCGCGGGCTTCTCGGCCATGCCACTAGATGGCGCAGTGTGTGTAGAAAGAAACGCAAGAGGGAAGTACGGTTGCCGCATGGCGCGTTTTCTCAGCTTCGCACGCACTCGCTTCCCATGAATTCCCGAGACCACGCGCAGGCTTCGTGGTGGCGGCGCTGGATGGCTCCGAGGGTTCTCAATGAAGCACGAAAGAGAAATCTGGAGAACACGCCTTATAGATAACTCGTTTTGACGGTGGCATTACGTTGTCTCGCTATACTGAATGAACCGTAAACACATTACCGTCGACAGCCGTCATGAGATGGATTCGGCTGGATATTTTGCAACTGAAGTGCCGCCCGTAGGCAGTGACACATACCCAGTGCCACCTACTTAGCGAAACAAGTTGGTGCGACAGTTGGTTTGGAACCGTTCTATAAGCACGGCAGTCCGATGCTCTACCAATTAGAATAAAGAATACGCACTCCCAGGGACCAAAGTCGGTGGGAAATCGGTTAGTTGATAGATAGATAGATAGATAGATAGATAGATAGATAGATAGATAGATAGATAGATAGATAGATAGATAGATAGATAGATAGATAGATAGATAGATAGATAGATAGATAGATAGATAGATAGATAGATAGATAGATAGATAGATAGATAGATTGCAGAATATATCCCCGGAAACAGCGTTAAGTATTCTAATAATACTAAACTATCCTGAACTTATACTTAGTTATTTCTGAGTTCCCCCTACGCTATCTTAATCAGACGGCAGTTTTGTCATGTAAAAGTCAATACATTTTAATTACCACATTTAAAACCATAGTAATGAGAGACTCGAGCGGTGCTGGTCAACGCCGTGGCAACGACGGTCTTAAGGCAGCGATTCCATTCCATTGCGCGCGCTCCGAATGTTATCGCGATAGCATTATGGGCCCCGCCTCACAGAAAATCCGGCATTGGTGTATTTATGAGGAAAATCAACCTCAAACCCCGTATCCCAATCCACACAGGGCCTCGGCGTGGCGCGTAGGCGTTACTGAATTAATTGAACTGGTCAAAGTAAAATGCCGCAGAAAATTTGTAAAGTGCGATTTACACGCAACCTAGAGACATGATGGCTCCGGATTGTAAATCGAATATGCTGGAAAACATAATTCTATTATGCGGAAACTAAGAAAACGCTTTTCCAGCTGCCATTTGAGGTCTGTCTTAGTTGGAGCGGCCCACCCCGCTCGGTTCCTTGCAACGCATCCAGATGGGGCTCGCCTGCGCGCATAGGCGGCAGCGGCGGCGCCTGCCGTGGGCTGAAAACGAAACGACAAAAAAAAAAAAACGAAGCAAGAATTGTCGCCTTCGTGCCTTCACCTCCGTGCCTCACGTTCACCTCTGCGAGTGTTTCGAGGACAAGATCAGGGTTACATAAGCTGCAGTTGCCAGGAAGCGTGAGAAGCAGTTACGAATTTTTGAATGCTATCGTGTTCGGCGCTTAAAGGCAAAGCCAGTCCTAATTTTCTTCAAGCTCATTCAAAACTCGTAAAACACGCAATAGTAGCATCCTGTTTCAATTATTATCCGTGACGTCATGTGACCAAAAAATGAAAAAAACAGTTTCAGATATCAAGCCGAGCGCCTGACAGATTCTGGTCACTCAATGCGTATGGTCACGTCGGTCGCGATGACTTGAAGAGGAGGTATAATAAAATTATCTGATTTGGCTGAAGTTTAACTCCTGTAAACCTACTTATCGTGAGCCAAACGTCTGTTTGGCTTCGTTTCGCAAAGACTCCGCACACTGTTTTTCATTAAAGTTTGGCCACAGTCTCTTACACACGTTACAAATGTTCTCGAACGGGATGTCCGTGAAGTCGCGGTGAAATCTAGTCGTTGCAGTCGAACTTGACGCCAGTCGAAGGGTGTGGTTCATCATACGTAAGTTGTGGACGCCCTTGCTCGTATCCACGGATTCGTCTCCATGTCGTTGTTCGCGTTGCTGAACAACGGCGGCCATGGAGAAAGGAAACTGAGGAGAGGCTGTACCCCCTCCGCGCGCTAGGAGAAAAGTGTGGAGGAAATTTTGTAGTAGGTTCTCCTTTGTTTTGTTGTTGTATTTTATTTCTTTGCTGTAGTAGCCCCGCCTTTCGGGCCACAATGGCGGCTTTGTTATTCTTCTGTGCGCTCACACGTGTTGCTCCGTAGGTTTCGTACCGCGGCAAAGGCGCCGTGCGGGCAGGTTTGCGTTGGTCTCCGTGTTTTGCTGCGCTGCGTTATCTGGACCGTACTCTACCGGATGTTGCTGTGGCCAGGTGGGACAGGAGGAACTATAGTTCGTGAAATGAACGCGCATGCAACGCTGTACGCAATTTACCGCGCCACGGCAATGGCAACGGACGAAGGAATATCCGCGAGAAATTTGGCCCTCTTTGGCGGAATCATGCTGACGTGCTAACGATTGTTTGGTATTGCTGCGGAGCGCGCGGGTCCGAGCAGCACGGTTGCGCGCAGCGCGGCGTGGTTTCGCGAGATATGTAAACAAGAGAGGAGAGCTGGCCCGATAGGCGGAGCCATGCCATGAGCAACGCCAACTTCTGTCTTCACTTTTGCTTCACAAAGAGTGACGTCATCGCATCTCCAGAGTTTCCTTCCTCCGTGACGGCGGCGGTTGCAGTAGCTTCGATGTCGATATGCTGCCGCGCTTGGGAAGCTTCTCTATAACGTGCTAATCTGGCCTCGCTTTGCTCCGGTGTTTCAGCAGGCAACTTTACCTTTGCCAGAGATTTCGCAGCCTGCCGTCCAGCTATATGTAGTGAATCATTAGATTCACCTGTCGTTCGGGCTGAAGCGCACGCACAGACGGCCCAGCCGACGCGCCAGCCATGGCAAGACTCTGCGACCAAGCGCCGGAGAATCAGTCCTTACGGGCGCCTTTATCGTCCGACGTTATCGGCACGCGGACGAGCGTTGCTGACGCCGGGCATGTCGGGGCACGTTGGCCGCGTCCGGTCGCGTTGGCGCCAGTCCGTCAACGGACTGGCGCCAACTGGCACCAAAGTTGGCACGACTGGCACCAAAGTTCCACCGATCTAACCATCGGTGGAACTTTTGGCGCTGCTGTTCTCGCCAACGTGGTATAATGTGTGCGGATGATGATAGTGATCTAAAGAAAGGAAACCCGGGAGGGAGCACGGCGAAGCTGTGTCAGGGGAGAGGGAGTGGGAAGTGAAAGATGATTTGGAAAGAGGGAGGACGTGGCATAATAGACTGTACTATGCTCGACAGATGGCCGCCCTCACTAAGGTTGCCAGCGTTGTAGCGGCCGCTTACAGGGTGTCGCGTACGGGCGCTCAGATTACGTCGGACTATATTTAGCCCTTGAACCCTCACCTTGTCACGTGGTAAAACAGCGGCTAGTCTCGCAGCAAGCGGAGCTACGACGCCGCTCGGCTAAACTCCCTTCAACAGATTACGTGGCGTCACGTGAAACGTGCCGCACTTGCGCTCCGGCGGTCTCAAGGTCGTTGGGACGCGATGAATGACCTTGGGAAACGGCGTTACAGAGCTTTCGCTCTAAAAACGCATCGAAGGGAAGCTGTAGCACTACTAGAGCAAAGAAAGTTGGTGTGGTACCATATATTCATTATTTTTCACATAATCTCTGAAGAATAGCGACTAACTCGGGGGTGGACGTGCTTTCCTCGGCCCCTGAGCGTCTGCAGATGCTATGCAAACAGATTAATTCACTAACTAATGCAGAAAGTAGGGCTAGTTGGTGTTTAATAATTGGACTCGTTGTTGTTGGTTAATTCAGAGAATAACAAAACGAACGCACGTTCTACACAACATCACGAAGAAATTGTAAGCTGCACTCTTACTCATGTCTATACCATTCCTCTGTCGTGCGGAAGAACGCATGATGGTTAAACTGGCAGAGGCATCAATCACAGCCTAAAAGAGCGTCAATATAACGTCACTAGACTAACCTCGGGCCATTTGGGCACTCGTGACTGAAATTGTCCCTGCAAACCCATGTTTGAAAGTGTTTCTATTTTCTATAGGCCCAGCTAGCACAATATACATATGATCTTTCTTATTGCTGAATATTCCGTCTTGACCGTCAAACGCCGATATTGAAGAATTCAACATCCAGAAGAAATCAATCAAGCTGGAAATTCTTCCTATAAGGCGGATTTTAGAAGGCGATTAAAATCACCCGTTCAAGAATTCTTCAAACATTATTTTTATCCGTTTCCACATGACACTTTTACCAGCTTTTGTACTACCAACATCTTCCTTATACCATCCAAATCTTGGCCAATCCTCCACAGTGGGTACGCTCCATCTATGAAGGAAATGCAATCCAATCCAACCCAAGCAGCCTGGAATTAATGCTTTTTTGTTGTTCTTTTTTTTTTCCCTCCCTGGCAGCGAAATTTTCGCGGGAAATGAAGAACGGAGGTTTTCGTTTCTACTTGGCAAGGAAAGAAGAGAACGCAATTAGCCGAGGAGCGGGTGTTTGTACTGGGCTGCAGGGACAGCCGCTAGCTGCTTTTGTTCGTAGTGAACTCAGCAACAAACAAAAGTTACGCTGATCTTAAAACCGTCAGAGGAGGCAACGAACTGATGACAAACTGATGGTACTTGCGAGCCTTGTTGCCACAAATACAACTATATGCGTGTTATACATTCGTACCTACATATGGCTATGTTACCTCGACGATATCGTTTGTACTCCCGCTAACAAATGTTAAAATATGATTACCTTGGCCGATAATTACATTGGGAGAACGTCGCACTGTTTCTACGTAGCGTGAGCGGCTACAAGCGATTTGCCCGGGCAAGTCGGCCGGTCGCACAGATGGTGCAGTCTGACGCGGCGCCTTCTAGCGCGAGCTCTATACGAGGAAAGAAGACGAGAAAGCGACACACGGCTCAGGGGCTGAGTGCTTCCGAGAGCTTGCTGCATTGGTATACAGAGGACAATGCGTGCTTCAGCGAACGTTAGAGAAGGACTTTCCACTGGGTTTTATGGCATAACAATTCCGGACGTTCGTAGCGTAAATGGAGTTACAACACGACTTGATAATGCCTACTGACAAACACTGCGCATGGGGCGACCGCATTGCGATGTTTCTTCGAGCAGGGAGCGCGAGACGCCCGGCTGTGGTTCTGTGAGTGCATGACACTTTCTGCAGAAATGCAAAGACTGCAAGGGTGTGTTTCTGAGTGGCTGTCAAAGTTACAGCCTTCGAGAACGCTGAGAGAATCTTAAACGACACTGCGGGACCAGCTGGACTGACGGTTCAGGCTGCAAAAAGATTTGATGTCTGTTGTGCAATTTGCGTTTTGTCTTTATGGTTAACGCTTCGTTGATGAGTGTTACTTACAGGGAACATATAAAAAAAACAAGAATTTTTTTCTTGCGGAGATTTAGTATTGAATACAAATGTTTCTGGCTAAGTCTCAATGACCGGCATTAAGCGTCATTTGTAGGTAAAGAGGAGAGGGAACAAGTTGGCAAGCGACACTCTCTTGTGAAAGCAAGGTCAGAGGATACAGGCCGATGCAACATATCCAAGTGCAGTGATGTCGCACATATGACGTAGAGGAAATGAAATGTACACCTATGGTTCACCTAAAATTAGGGCCATCTACACAAATTAAAAACGAAGCCTTAAGTGTCATGGTGTGAAGCCCACTTCCAGTTCCCAACGTGGGGCTTTCCCTCTATTGCTGAAAAAATTCCGGCAAAATATTTACTTCTTTTCTATGCTTATTGATGTGCCTTGCGTATATAGAAAGACAATAAACATCTTTTTTCTCGGTATTTGTGTGCCTCGTCATTAATAGGTTAACGTGTGTTTCACTGTGACCGACGATCAAAAAAAGCGATCGTGGGTTGGTTGTTAGAGCATCGCCTTGCTCTGCTCCACGGCAGAAGTTCGATTCCACAATAGGTTACATACTATTTTCTGTTTATTAAAGCGATACACCAACCTACCGCAAAGTGTCAAGCATGATACAAAGAATACTTCGTATCATTATAAAAAGAAAAGCGATCATCGCCTAATTTTTAGAGCACTCGGCTTCTCTTCTCGGTTCTATATGTTGGATTTCCACATCGGTCACACTTCATTAATGCGAAAGCACTATATGGCTCCGAAGCGGAAACTCCGGCGGTTATGCCGACGATGTAACAAAAAGTCAGGTGGTGTAGGAGTTGTGGGACGATCTCGCCGCTGCCACCAGTTGTAAGGGTTGTAGGTCGTAGGCAGGAACTTGGGGGGGGGGGGGGGGGGGGCAGGACTAGGCGAGCAGGATTTATTTACAGATATTTACACTAGAACAAGAGATTCATTCGACAGTCGAGAGTGACTCCCAAATGGAGCACGCAAGGCGAAGCATACAGCATGCGAGCACGAAGCTCCAAACACACTGCTCACGAGCACGTATCACAGAGCACACTGACGATCACGATCACGAGCACACCCTAGCAGCGACAAACAGCTGCTTATAAACACTCTGGGCTCCCTCGATCCCTAGGTGAGGGAAACCTTCGCCCAGTCATCGTAACCGAGCCGCCTTTGAGCGGGAGAGATTAGACACACACCAGTACGCACTTTGGATTTCCAGAACCCGGGTTGAGCGCGTGCTCGTAGCCAGGTGGTCACGCCTGACCCCAGCCGGTGCCTCTAAATTCCAGAGCAAGCTTTCTCCTGTACTCGCCACGAGTGTCAGCAGACTGTGACGAATCCTGGGGCCCGAGGAAAACATACCGTAAAGCACCCTTTTGTTAGAGAAGCTCTTTTTGCTGCAGAGAGACCATGAAGACCCGGCAAATCAACCAACAATACACGGGGCGCCAAACGTGGCCAGCCCTGCTGCCGTCGCCGATTCTCCGAACGCGGCGCATGGTGGATTAACGCTGCCGTAGTCTCCAGTTCTTCGAAGGAAGTTCATGGTCGGCTAGCGCTGTCGTGCTCGCTGATTCTCTGAAGGGCACCACCACCGCGGATCGATAGAAGCACCTGCAACGGGCTGAGATAGTTTTGCAGAGCACTACCCCTGCAGGCCGATCCTAACAGTGGTCACAGAGACACGCTCGTGCCACTGCTCACGCGCTCGTCGTGATGAGTGGCATGATGCGGCTCATCATGCCAGTGTTCCCATACAGCTCCCTCCTCTGCAAGGCGGTGACGGCCCTGGTGCACTGCCAGTCGGAGCGGTGATCTGGGTGAGTTCTCTCGTGCGCTCCGATGGACGAACCTTCGTCCATCGTGAACGTACGCGAACGAGGCCGGGGCACGTGAAATATTACAAGAAAACGTAAAAACAATGCCATTACGTTTCGTAAAACGAGTCATCGTTGGCACCGGGTGCTGGATGAGCTTGAACCGGTGGCGCCTTCATGCGGCGGCGCCACGAATCTAATGGCATGCGCCGGCCGGCGCGGGCTCGGCAGGCGCTGCCATCAGCTACGTTTATTTAATATGTTCCGTCATTTTTTTTTCTGTTTTGCGTGGCCGAAATACTACGTGAAACCAAATCTGATTTAATATCCGGGTGTTAACAACGCAAAACGTAGACGGGACACGAGGCGAGAAGAGGAAACCACAAGCGCTGACTTTCAACAACATTTATTTGAAAGAAACGCGCCGTTTTTTCGTGAAAGAAACAAGCCGAGTTCCTTTCAAATAAACGTTGAAAGTCAGCGCTTGTGGTGTCGTCTTCTCGTCTCGTGTCCCGTCTACGTTTTGCGCTGTTAACACCAGGATGCAAAACCAACAAGCCCAAGCTGCTATTCTAGTGATCAAACGTGTTCAATTTTTTTCGGCGCACGAATACTTACTGCAATTTGGCTGTACTTGCTTGGGCATTCACTTCAATTGTTTTTCATTGCGGTTTCACCCGACCGAATGGCGGACAGACTGGATACGGACGGTCTCTAGGCAACAGCAGGTACAGCGCTCAGTAATTGAAACGCGATACTCGAAGAGCATGGTTACCGGTGCTTTTTGCACTGACTGTAAGCGCTGGGGACCCCGAGCTGATGCATCGTGGAATAAATTGAAAGCGAGAGCCTTTGTGACGCATTGTGATTGCATTTGGTTCGATGTGTTCACGTACAGCTCACCTGTGGCGCAAAAAGAAAGAAAACACAGTGGCAGTTGTGCTCTCCAAGTATTGTGTTTCAATCGCTGACCCCTGCACATTGGCGACGCTGCTTTGCTATGGTCTAGTAGCTCCAACGCTCTCATAGAAGCCGTTTGTACTCAAGAGCTTCGAGTCCCATGGGAAGTCCCATGGGAAACGCACCGGCGTGTTTACACTTGCCGCCACCCACGACTATTGTCGCGCTAAGCAATGTGAAATGTACCATGACTGAATATTGGGGTAGCTTATAAGAGATTAAAGGTTTATTCACACCGGCGAATGGCAGCGGTGGCGCGACCATTTGGTCGCAAAGCGTCCAGCCGAAAATTGTCGCAAATGGTCGCTTTTCTCGATAAACCGCTATTTTAGTCCAGTTTACCAGCTGCTCGATTTTTCAGTCACTCGACTGTGGTCGCAAGACTGCTAAACCAATCAGATGCGCGCCGAAACTTGCTAGTTCTGTTGTAGTACACTCTAGTCATGTGTTTTTTTTTCCTCCTTCATCGGACCAAATAGAAAGTACAAGCCACCATGGCACAGTGCAGGGTTTTACCTGGTGTTTAGCCTTCTGATGCTTAGGCACAGCAGTTCCAGCCCCGTGTCGAATCTATGCGGTGCGCATTCGCAGGAAGCTAAACAGCAGCAAAAGAAAGCACAGACATGCGGCGATTTCCGTGCTACGTGAACTGGAATTTTCAATTTACTCTCGATTATACTCCTCGTCATGCGCACCAACTTCGGGCAGGCGGGGCCTAGCGTCGCCAGCCACTTATCGCGAATGAATGCACGAGCGTACGTATTAGCGCCGCTTTTACTTTCGAGGCTTCCACGCTGCCACAACTGACATTTTGGCATAAGCACACCAGCTCAGTGACGACATCATCCTCTTCGATCGAACCAAAGTCCGTGGATGTTGCCGGAACGTGAAACCAGAGAAGTGCGCGCGAACTGCGTAAATCCCAATAGTTCTTGCTGAGAAACACCTCGCGCTCAGTCGGGACGTGTCATCATCGGTTGCCTGCAGTCGCTTTTTGGTCGCCAGTCGCTAATGTTCGCATGACATTCTCAATCACCGGTGTATTCAGCCTTAAGAATGAACAAACATTGCAAAGACAAAAATAATGACAATGAACCGAGAACGCGAACTTACGGGCACCTGTGCAATCGTTATGTTAGAGCGTGTCTCTTAGGCGCCCGTTCCTAGGTTGAGCGTCGAAGTAACCAAGTGAACGAGCACAGCGAACGATGAATGAGCGAACGCAGAGCGCAGCGTTGCATGAAAGACGACGATAGCGAACTGAGCACGAGGAAAGGCGAGGAAAAAGGTACCGCGAAGGCGAGAGAAGAAAAGAGTAGTGCCGCACAAGACGGGCTCTGCGGCGACGACCGCTATTCGAGATGGCGCCAAGGTAGCGCACTGTCGCCTGTTCACCGTTGGCATGCGGAGAGCCCGCCCGCGGGTACATATTATAGAAACGAAGCTATGCATGAGCGGAGGTCTGTCTGCATGGGCGGCTGTGAATTGCGCCGATGCGTTACCCACGTGCTGCCTCTCGCGGCCTCCCGTTTACTGAGGTAGTCGCCCCAGACTTCACTCCGTTTGCAATGCGCCGCACGAGACAAATTGTGCACGCCACTCGATATCTTGAGAAATGAAAACACATACAATCCACAGTAAAGAGTATCGTAATCATCCGTGAATATTTCACCGCCCAAAGGAACGGTACAAGCTAAGCCGAACCCGAAGGCAGTACAATGTCTCGCAGTGTCTTCGTAGCGTCCTTCTACGAGGGAATGACTGGGGAATGAGGGCCGACCCCGAAGGTGCCGGTGCCGCTCAGCACACCGTACAAAGTGTTGGCTGCCTCAATGCGAGAATGGGAGAAACCGACACACTCCCACTGGTGAGGCAAGGAAGAAAGTAATTGTTTCAAGCGGCAGAATAGACGCCAGAGCGCACACAAGTGACGTAGCTCGTGCTATGTCCTACGTGACGTATGCATGTCCACCTTTACAACTTGGGGCCTTCGTAATCTTTCATTATTCAGGTCACTTGATTATAAAGGTCACTCACCGCACAGATCACGCAAGAACAGGGACAGAGCTATTTCTTAGTCATGCAAGTCATCCCGTTCTAGAGGCGTTCGTTGTACAGGTGCTCCACAGTAGTGCACGCATACGGTTTCAACATCGCGCTGCGGCGCCTGGGGTTGGTGCAACAATCTATGCTTCTGTGTTTAATAAAAATTTATTCTATTACGAAACGACGGTGCCGCTGGCTCAGACTGTCATTGGAGCCAAACAATGATCACGGAAGCCTAAGTGTTATTGCTCATAACTACTGCAGTCACTCCGGGAATATTTGCAGTTTTTTGACAAATACTTTGTCAATGTATGATTTGCAAGGAAATCAGTACAGCCTTGACGAACCGCTTCGATAGCAGCAAAAGCCTCTTAGATCAATATATCTAATCCATTGTTCTTAATGTGCACAAGCGCGATGTTGAAGGTCATATTTGACAAGAACGCGCTTTTTGAGCGTCGGAAAACAACGTCGCCGCGGAACCCCACTTCCAAGAAAAGTCGCATTATGTAAGTGTCACAATATAGGTGTCATGTTGAAAGCATCAAAGGCGTAAGCATTTCTATGCCTAACCGACGAGTAAACCTGTCCGTCACGTATGGCGAATCATTGTAAAGATAATAATGTATAAAATACTCTTTCTATGAAGGCTTTGTTGAAAGATCTTGTGATGGTGAAATAAAAGCCATCTGTAGAACATTTAGAGCCGACTTGGTGCATTGTAGAAATCAGGGAAATTTTGATATTGAGAAAACTTCTTGGCAAACACGCCACATCCCCGTTGCGTTTCGGTGGTTGCGGGATGCGCCATCCCTTGGGGCGTTTCTTCACTGACCAAAATGTCACCGATCGGTGAGGGATCATGAGCTTCACGTCGCGCGGCACAGACGGCTGATCAGTCAATGCCTTGATAAGGAGTGAGGATCGATCCCTCATGCGTCGGATCTAGTCACATAATACTGATAATTACTGACGAGGGTTGACAACCTTTACACTGGTCCGATCAAGTTTCTTTACCTTTATAATGATACCGGGCTCCACGAAGATTAGCAAATGGCACAATGCTTACGCATACTTAGTCAACTACCGGAGGTGTTTCTGCGCGAATGTATTTTGTGCTCGTCCCTTATTTACATCATTAGGTACGCGACATAGTTACTGTCACAGCAGAAAAAGCATCTCCAATATAAATGCTGGTGCTCCACGTCTTAGCTTACCCGGGTGAGCTCGGTTGGCGAGGTGCACTTGCAACGCATTTTGCACAAATTTTCTATTTCTTATATTGCTTGGTGCGACGAATGTGGCCTGCTTCGTACACGTGCTGACCATCCTTAAAAGCAGGCACACGAAAATGCATTTTCCGGCCCATCAGGCCTTAAAACCCGGTGTCCGAAATTACTGGAAGCACAATGAGCGCATTCGTCCCGCCGTCTGCTTCACATGCCAGTGCTCCGTCTTCTGCTGTTCGCGACGCTGTTCGCCACACGTGATTGACGCTCCTCTGGCGCCTTACGACGGCTACTCGTTGCCTTTTGGGAAGACGTCGCATTGTTTTCGCATTAATACACTTATGGATACCTAAGTGTCCTTGACTTTCGTTCCCTTCAAGCGAAGTACACTCTTAAAATTTTCACACCCTTATGGGTGTAATGCGTGTGTACTTATCTTTTCACCCTTGTAAACACCCTTGAAACTCCCGTTTTTAACGGAAAAGGGTGTTCAAGAAGAAAACACCCTTGGAACACCCCAGTCTTTCTAATTTACACCCTAATTATAAGGGAGTAAGTGAACAAGCTTACAGTATATGATGAATGAACATTGGCAGTTAATTCGTTGATATTGGATACATGAAACGCGTGCTACCTGCGCTTGAATCAGATAGCTGGAATGATTAGATCGGGGCATCTAGGCAGCAGAGCACTGATTCCGAACAGCGGTCAAAAATGAAGTTTCCCACGAATGTTCATATCAAACGGATGACACTAACGCGCCGACTTTGCATAGCCAGATATCTGCAGAAGGCTTCGCATGATCAATGGTAAAATTTTTACAATGCTATCACTGAATACTTAAAGGTGTGCAACCAGTTAGACTGGGAATGGTTAGGAGTGAGGGATAACGGTAAATAGCTCACCAACTTACGGTTTGTAGATGACATTGGCATACTCAGCAACGCTGCAGACTATTTGCAACAAATGTTTGAGGACCTTAGCGCAGAAAGTGTAGAAGTCTGATTGAAAGTTAGTAAGCAGAAGAGAAAAGTAATGTTCCGCAGCCTGGCGAGAGAACAAAATGTCATGGTCGGCAGTCAGCCTCTAAAACCTGCGCAGAAATACGTTTATTGAGGTTAATTACTCGCAGGGGCCTCTGATCAAGGAAATTAACAAGAATAAAAAATTAGTTGGAGAGCTTACGGCAGGCATTACTAAATCATGACCATGGAGCTTACTGCTAATCATTGCTTTCTACCGTTACTAACGTATGGGGCCGAAACTTGGAAGTTACCAAAGAAGCTTGGGAAGACGTTGAGGACCGGGCAACGAGCGATGGTATGAAAAATATTAGGCATGACGATAATAGACTGTAAGACAGCGATGTGTATTAGAGAGCGAACGGGGATAGCTGATATTCTGGTTGACATCAAGAGGAAGAAGTCGTGCTGGGCAGACATTGGAATGCGTAAGGGAGATAACTGCTGGTCTATTGGAGTTGCAGAATGGTTGCTAAGGGAAGGGAAGCACAGTCGAGGACGGCAGAGAATAAAGTGGACGTGATGGAATTGGGAAACTTGAAGACACGTGGAACCAGTTAGCACAAGACAGGGGTATTGGTGATCGCTGGAGAAGCTTTCGTCCTGCGATTAACATCAAAATAGGCTGCTGCTGATGATGATGTCACGATATCCATGCCAGCTTGGCGGCATGTCATTCATGTTATGTCATGCATGCGCGTCATGCACGTTCTGATAGCTCGATTTGCGTCGATTCCGGGGGGGGGGGGGGGGGCGAGTAGCGGCGTAGCTAAGGGTGCCACGCCGGGCACTTGTAACGCTCACTAACAGTAAATTTTTTGCTACTATGGCAATGGCCCCGCTCGTTCCCCCTCCACGGTCAATTGGGACCCCTCCCCACTTCACACGAAAAATTTTCTGGCTGCGCCACTGTGTGGAGGGGGGTGTAAGATTGCCCTAGACCGCTCCCCCGTTTCCGTGGACAAGTTAGGGGGAGGGGAGGGGAGCTGCCGCCAGGCGGCCAACCTTAGGCAGCCCAATTACCGGATGCATTTCCTTTTGGACGTGAATACTGCTCTAATGTCATTACACAGTAGGATTCATGGTGGTTCGAGGGCATGCGACAATAAAAAAAACCACGTACAGCCATCAACAAGCCTTGACTTGAGCATATCTTTGGGAGCTGGGCAAGACTGTCATAAAAAGAAAAGCTTCGCACCCCTCTTACATGCATTGTCAACTCTGGGTCACCGCCGACTGCACATTTCCGGTTAAAAAATCACACAGGAACTCCTCAGGCATTCGTCTGAGTATGCATAAGCATTGTGACTCTTCCTCATCTACACGCAGTCCATGTCGTTATCAATGTTGTGAGACTTGATCCGACGAGTATAAGCGAGAGCGCTGCGGCGACACGAGCTGCTGTGGTCGACGGCGCCAAGTGAATGGCGCAAGCAAAGTACTGCAGGTGGCGGGGCCAGGTGCGCTAGTGACGTTCCGTTCATTTTGAGCCGTTATCGCTCTTTAGCCCTTCTCATCCGCGTCGAATCATTATCAACCGTTCTCCGGCGACGGCTGCTTGTGGCACGGCCGCGCGAACCCTATCTTGAAAGCGAACTGCAATGCGGACAGAGTGTGCCCACTGCTGAAAACTTCACGCGCTGTGTTCTCACCGTTTACTTCGCTTTGAGAACAGACGCGCGTACACCTATCTTGAAAGTGATCTGCGAAAAGCGCATAGTGCGGCATGAGCTGAGAGCTTCGTGAGCGCTATGTTCTCGCCGCTTCTGTCGCGTTAAAGCGAGAGCTAGCACGAAGGTGAATTCACTCGCAGCTGCTGGTTCTATTTTGAAAGATATGGTGTGGTACTGACTGACGGACGGATGTTTTTTTCTTGTTGGGTAAGTATAGAAATGCTTACGTTATAAAAAAATCGCAGGGTTCGCGAATTTCGCGATAACAACCAATACCAACCTACTCCCCCGCCCTCCGCTGAGCGATGCCGTCTTGGTCGCCCCCTCCCCACCTCCGGGAAAAGGGACACTACGCCTCTATCTAAGTTGAAGTAACGATGATGAAACGTTAACAACGACAAGAACGCCGTATCCTTACGCGTTGTCCCATGGCCTCCGAGATTTGCATGCGAAGCTGGCGCACGCGAATCTAGGATGCCATAATTGACCGCTTAATCGCATAAAAAGACAAAAAATAATGCCGAGTGACACAGTAAAGAAATGTAAACAAAGAACTCATCTCAAACATACTGTTTGGGGAAAAGAAATAAAAAATTAGACAGCCGCAACCCACGCCACTAAAGCCACCACCGCCGGCATAACGTCGGCACCAACAGTTCGCAACATTGGTTCACCGCTTCCGTCCTCCATGCCGCCACACAACTTCGTCTCCGCAACAAGAGCCGTCATCTTCTCGCGCCTAACGTTTTGTATGGTAGGGTTTTGTTCTCTGCAAGTCCGCGCACGCAGCTCATCGGTGGATGCACGGCTGGACGGTGCCGCAATGCGGCCTGCGTCATTTTCTAGTGTTCGCATAATCGGTGTGAGACATGTCGCATGTGAAATGTTTGATAGAAATGCCTCCCGTCCAAGTGAAGCGGCCGTACGGGCTTCGGAAGCGTCGATGGGTTTCCGGAATGCGGATTTGAGGTACGTGCAATTGCGTTTAGCCCTCCTATTGAGCTCCGGAGCAAAGCGTGCAATATTTGATGTGAAAGATGCAGTGCCCGTCAACATGATGTGAATTTCGAGCGGCAAACGAGAACTGCTGCACTTAGCGCACACCGCGGCTGCTAAGTCAGCGTGGAAATTGTTTTTCGTTACCGTAATATGCTGCTGTCAGTCTAACCTGCGGCTTGTGGACAGCTAGCCCATTGACTTTTGCTTGTGGCTGCGATAGGTATGTAAATAGAAGCAGTAATAATTTTCGAAAGCAGACAGTTGTTTCGCTCGATGTTTGGTCGTGTTCATGGCGTTATGAAGGCTAGGAAACTGGCTTGATCGTGCTCAGTTCTAACTCCAAGAGGCGTAACGTTGGCGCTGTATGTGTTTGTTTTCCGCGCCGCGAGTACCACTTTCATGCTTTTGTTGCATGAGAGTGGTAGCTGCTACATGCCGCCTGGGCAGAATACAATAGAAGCAATTTTCTCACTTTCATACGTATGCAATGTGACGTAACAAAATTTCCAGCGTTTTATTCGGATCGTAAATATCCAGTATAGTTAAGTAGGAACCTCAATTTCTATCTTACCTTAGTAGGTGTGAAACAAGTGAAACTCGGATTCCTTTTTGAATTGTTCGCCCAAACCGCACCGCCCGCAGATGCGTCATCGGGTATTTGACAGTAGCTTCGCTACGTGAGTTGTTTTATGCGCAAATATTGCCCTGTTAAATATCCTGTTAATTTATGCCGACGCTCGTTCATCTTAATTTTAAGCGATTACTATTCCCGAGTACCGGGCGATGCCAAACTTGTTGTGAGGTGTGGCAAACGCGGGAAATTCAAAGTGGCGTGGCTGCAAGTTCCTGTTTTAAGTTTCTTGCATTCAAAGCCAACAGACACAGTATCACTGATTTATTTCCATTTCTGCTGCACTTGATCATCTAATGTGATAGCTGTATTTGCTCTTTCTTCTTCTCCATTTATTGTGTATTCATCTTGGCTGCCAGAAAATGCCTGAATTTTTTTTTTTGTACCCAAGTGACGGAATATTTGACTGACGGCCGTGTGTGAAACACACAAGATGACAAAACTGATAGCAAAATGATGAGATGTTTCTTTTATAGAGCTCGGACTCGACTTTTGGTGAGGATGTCAATCGACCTTGGGCCTGGTGACTGCATACCGGACATGGCCAAAGTGCAGCTTGTCAGTTGAGTGCCCCCGAATGGACCATCAACATCGGAAAATGAAGCAGAGCCAGGTAGGGGCAATTTTCACTTTGGAACAGAATACTTACAGCTGTTTTGGTTTTAAAGAACTAAATAACATATTCACAAAACAATTCTTTCTCTTTGTGCAGCCTACATAGAATTGTTTTTGCTTGTTATACAGATCTTCAGAAAGCAGTTCATCTGAACCCTTGTTGCATCCACAAATAAATAAAGAGTGCAATTTCTGAAGAAATTGAAGCACTGAAATGTGCATTGGGCACACACAGAGATGCTAAATAACCAACAACCTTAAAGCGGCAAAAAAAAAAAAACAGGTTTGAAAGTTGCTCTAACATCCTAACCCACCTTGGCATACGGAACTAAATATAACAGCAACAGAGGTGCATGCAGAAAAGTGTTTCTAAATGCTTACAAGAGATGGAGATTGTCTAAGGAATTGTTTTTATTTACTCTGAGCTTTTTGGTACCATGGCAGTGCAGCAAAAGCTCAAGACGATGTCCCGCTCCTAATAAAGCACCTTTCGATTTTAAAATTAAATTAAGGGCTTTTACATTCCAAAGTCACAACCTAAAGTTTTGGGAACCTGGCCTTCTTTAATGTACACCTGAATCTAAGTGCATAAGCGTTATTGCATTTTACCCCCATTGGAGGGTAGCTGCCATGGTCTAGATTGAAGCTGCGACCAACATTACTGAGCAGCATGGCATCATAGTAACTGGACTATAACACCAGGTCAGGATGGGAAATACTACTTAGAACTACCAACTTCTTGGCTCACAAGCACTTTGCACTAAGTTAAAGGAGTATGGAGTACTGACAGCGACTGTTTATGTACCAATTTCTTTTTAGGCTGTAGACCCCATTATTAGGGTGCGAAGCTTCAATTAGTCAAAACCAGCCTAAATTACAAAACCAGCTCAAAACACGCACCATGTATAGCTGAATTTGGACATGAAAAGGGAGTCAATTCATGTCGCCGAAAATGGAGGTGGCCGTCACACTATTTCATGCATTTTGCCTAAAACATAGTCAATAATAAGTAATCAATTTCTAAAATATTCCTCTCAGAAAGTGTTTTTGTCTAGCATGAAAGAAGGAGCCAAATGGTGTTCAGGTGCACGAGTGGTTAGCTGCACAGCAATTCTTGCATGTATTGACAGGCTTCTCTCAAACTTGAAAAAAAAATTGGTATTGCACCTATTGAGCAGTAGAAAGCTGGATTGGGAATTTTTCAGGATGCTCTACAATTCTCGCACTGACACTTTTACTTTGAATATAATATTTGAGCAGTTAAATAATCGTTAATAACTAATTACCTAATTAGGAGAAATGCAAAAACTGGTTTCACTTGCTCAAAACGACGGCAAACGACATTACCTCGGTTCTGTGCAGCTACGTGGCACTTGTACATATTTAAAGCTTGCACAAGTCACGCAGACCACCCGGTACTTGCAAGGCATATATAGAAGCGGCTAAGTTGTGTGAGCCAGCCATGTGTAGCGAATCATGAGAAAGCCATGTTTCTTTGACCTAAGGGCACGATGAGATTTACATGCTCGACACCTTGTACCAGTGTGTTCTAGGCCTGTTCGTAGTTTAGCTGCTACATAAACAATATTTCTCCACATGTAAGCTCATATGCATCTTTCAAGTCTATTGCCTCGTGTTTCTAAAATAAACCATCCTCGCGCTTCCTTCATTATGTCATCTGTTGCTGTGCTAAATTTTTAACATGCACATGCACAAATTTTCATCTAGTTTTCATATTTCGTTGCTTGGTGGCTTTATTTCTGAACAAGTTGTTTTCTTTAAACCCTGTTACACACGGCAGTACACAGCATTGCTATCTAGTGTGGGAATTGTTTTTTGTTTTCATATTTACAATAATACACCTTGCCTGTGCAATGTAAAGCTTTCTACGTAACACGGCCCAGCAATAATTTTTCATATTGCATTCCAGCATCGTGCAAAATCTGTTTACTTACCAGATGAGAATATGTATAAGTGTTGGAAGTAACAGAACTGGAAGAAGCCAGCAGATAATGAGGCCAAGGAAAGCATACGGGAACAGGTTCCAAGTTCTTTAAATGAAGTATAGGAATGATAAATTCAAGGGAAATGAAATTGGATGAAACGACATCCACCTGTGGGTGGGCAGCGGACCCATTACGTTCACATTATGCATGGGATATACTAACCACTGTGGTGCTACGGCCGCGTTCGAGCGTCGACAATCTGAGGGGTCATTGTGGACGGTTGAATGCTGCCTTGGTAGCACAGTGGTTAGTGCATCGCGTGCCTAATGCAAAGGTTGTAGGTTCGTTCTCCACTCATGGCTGATTGTTTTTTTCACTATTTTCATTTCCCTTTATGATTTGTACATATAAATAGAAAATTACAAATAGGTTTCCACGTGCCTTCCCTGGCATCGCCCAGCTGTGACTAAAAAAATTTGACCCTCAGTTCCCTTTCTTCTCGTTTGGAAGAACAGGAGCTTCATTTTAAGAATAACGAATTCACCTTGTACAGCATCTCAATGTGGTCTCAAAGAAATCTTGTCACAGCATGTGTATTACTAAGTGAAGTTTTTGTGAAGATGATGATATAGCATGGAACCTAATTAGTAGCCTTTGTGTACAGAGATATGAATAGTCTAATAAATAGGAGGATAAAGAAGCACTTCTAACATGGTCTGATCATGTGTTTAAAAATGTAATCTAGCATGATTTTAAGCATAACTGTTGCTCCTGAAAAATATTTGGATCATCTGCATTGGCGTTGTTTTTAGAGAGCACCAATACTGCGTTGATTGAAGTAGCCTCGTGGAACATGAAGCATCGCTTCTTGCTGAGTCAAGGGAATATCTGCATATCTGAGGTGCATGTGTCATATGCTCGAATGCTGTTTAAAGGCTGCTAATAAGAAAATTACTTCACTAGCCTTCCAGAGATTGCTGAGATTGCTTCAGTAGTCTATGCTACTCAATCATAACCAATTTACCAGAGTGAACTTTCATCACAGTTGGCTATGCAATGTTTATGCAAAATACCACAATTGCCTACTAGACATGTGACTGCACTAAAACTTGGAATTAATGACCAGTAAGGTTTATGGGACAGCAAAAGTTAGTTTATTACTCCAGAACAAAATGCCAGGCACTTCGGTTATTTCTGCCATAGAGTTTCTTACTGTAATTACTAGAGGGAACTCTGGCGCCGCAGTCGTACAACCATGGGAATGATGGGAAGCACATGGATTTGTCTGATCTTCGTGCTTGTGAATTCAGACATTCTTGTGGCTTTGTATGTTATACGCTATATAAATCTTATTGTCGTAAATTTCAGCACAGTCTATACTCTTCGTGCAGAACACGCCGCCAACACGCATAATTGCTATTAATTGCAATGATTTAGCTTGTCCAGGTGACCAAATCGAAATGCGCCAAGCGTCTCAATGCACTGGTATGCCCGCGATAAATTCATCAGGGCGTTGCACTCGCTTGTCGTTACATGCCTCTGTGTCTTAATGGTTTCAATATCAGACTTCTGTGCTAAAGTTCCTGTGTTCGAATCCTGACGTCGGGCGGTTTTATTGATGTTTATTTATTTACTACACAGTATATTGTTGAAAATGGCTAGTTTACAAAGTCACAAAGCCGTTTTAAGCCAAACAGACGAAGTTTAGGCAAATCCATGTACTTCCCATTATTCCCGTGCTGGTACAACCGTTCTTGTTTCATCTCCTGTAGACACTAGCGTCAGAGTTCCCTCTAGTAATTATTGTATGAAACTCTATGATTTCTGCACCTCGCTCGTACAGAAGCGGCACCACACCTGCTGCGTAAACATGCACTGCCTTTCGACCAAGTGCAGGGAATGCTGTGAACTCGCCCCGTACAAAAGCTTGCACTAAGTAAAACAAATCACAACGTGCAGTTGCTGCCATGTTGAACTGGTGGAACGAGTAGTGAAATGCAGCGCCTTGTGAACTAGTTCGGAAATGCAGGTTAATCGAGTGGAGAATATAAGGTAACACAAGTTGAGTGATTCTGCATTACATTCCCGAAATATACTTCATGAGACCTTTCCATTCATTTCTTTAGTTATTAGGAATCCCTTTTGCATTGTTGGACAAAACTACAGAATGCCAACATATTTTCTAGCATTCACTGGTGGCAAATATGTCAAAACTTGTTCTAGTTTCTCGATTGCCGCTTTACCCGTTAACCCCCATGTAAATTCCGAAAAAATCTACCAAATTTTCCAAACTTTTTTATGTACTCATTTTTTCGGTGTCATTCTCATTTTAAAAATGTATTACTTCATTGGTCTCTGGTTAGAAATAACACAAAAATAAAAGCTGCTCTTGAGGGCAGCTTTACCTCACTGCCTACTGTAACTCATCTTTGACAATAAGAGAAGCATAACATCGGGCAGAAAGAATGCGACTCGTCATTGGCGATAGTGGTACTACCTCCAGTCACTAGTACAGCTCGGGATCAAGGGTTAAAAGTTGCGACTTCATTGCTGCCCAATTTTAATTCTGCAGGTGTTACACTTGGGTGTAGCGTGCGTATGTAAGTGTGCGTGCATTAAAATGACTTCATGCTATAGCAAAGCAACTGTAGTGCAGAGAGGCATCAGTCATCTTTATATATTTGCTTTGTAAAGATGCGCTAAGTTTATTTTTTGCAGTATAGACTTGGCGCTTTTTGACCAAAGATGCCCTTGTACTATTAAAACCTATCAATTAATCAGCATTTTGCAGTAGCAGGTGCTTATTCTTTTTTCAGGATCGGTACGCTAGTTTTAATTTGTTTTTCTTGAACTGTGCAATTCCTACTCACAGGAATGCATGTCATCTGAGGTGTTCCTTTTTCAATCAAGAATGTTGACGTTGTCTTTGTGAAACTCGATTTCTTGCCTCAAACGAGCTTGTACAAACTGACCAAGCTGATAATTCTACCTGCTTATATAAAATATGTTGCGGTTATGAACCCTCATAATGAATGACTCATAGTACAAAAATTTTATGTATTAAAACAATTTCATGAATTTTGTTTTGTTTTTTGCGTTCGTGTTGTCTACTTCTCTACTCTTGTGTTCTGTCTGCACGCCTCACCTCTCTTTATGCATATTAAATATCGTCTAAATTTAACCTTGCTTTCTTTACCACAACGCAGGGAGAAAAGGTTCCAGTAACGCCATGCATTCATTAGGGTGACCCAGACGTGTATGCAAGCAACCTCCTTCATGTGGACCAAGAACTACTCTTCAGTGTCTCGCAGACTTCCATGCGAAGCCCTCAACATTCTCGTCTCAGTGGAATGGCTGCTCATCTATCAGCATGTCCATCACCAAGACTGCCAGTTGTAAAGGTTCTGAAGCGCTTTAAGAAAGCTTAATGGTGTTTTTATTTAATTTTCGCAGTTGGCCATAGGATCTGAACATTTTTGATGTTTCTAACATTTTTACCTTATACAAAGCGGTGCAACAACTTTAAACCAGTGTAATGTATTTAAGTGATGTTCACTGTAATGCCTATCTGGTTTAGTTAGTGTTAAAGAAATTTGAATGTCTGATGAGGTAACAGCATTGCAATTTGTCATCGTGGCTCGTTTCAATGAGCTGCTTGGAAATAAGACGCAAAACTCACCACACGCCAGTTGTAGCATTTTTTTTTCATGACTACAGTATACACATTTCAAAAAATGAAAAGTGGGGAAAAAAAGCCTAAAGAACATAATCATCCTAGGATTGTCATGTCCTTACAGCTCTGCAACAACTAATGCCTCATACATCTTGGGAGCACATTGGTTGCAATGCCTACAGGTATATTTGATAAGAGAATAGCTTGCACCCAGATTTGCCACACAGTTAATGGCTGATGGCTTTTTTGTCCTCTTCATGTTATTACTATGTATTCAATATTCATTCAGATGTAAAGGAAACTCCAGGCACTGAAGTACCAAGTGGCACTTGCATTTCAGGGGACAAAGTGTGCAGCATGCCTGTCACAAAACGTGTTCTAGGGGCTACCTTGCCTCTATAGGTAAATGGACACCAGATGCTCTGTGTACAATATAATCGGTGTACTTTACTGGAGTGCTTGAAAGATGTGCTACGGGTTGTACTGGCACTGTCTGAAGATAATGCATGGTTCTAGAAAACCTGCAGCTGAGCATCTGCCACCATACTGGAGGAAGTGTCCTAATTTATTTTGTTGATGTGGGTGAAATTTAGGAGCTGCAATGAGTAGTTCTGACTGGTGATGCTGCCGAACTAGCACAAATTACACACCTCGACTCACACACTGTACTCTGAAAGTTTTGCTAGGTGGTATCTGTTTGCTGCCTGACCCTAGGGCACCTTTACGAGTAGTCTCAGGTGATTGCAGCTGCTGAGGCTTTCTCAACTGGCAAGGTGAAAAAAGAATGCTGTGCCCCCAGTGTAGCTGCAAACTCCGAGATGCAAGCTGTCTTGAACCAGGTGTTCGGTAGACGGTACCTGTGCAGCCGAAACATTGTTTGAGCCCTATAGGCAACTGCCTTCACAACTGCACACAAGTGTGCTGTCACAGCAAAAAGTTGAGAAAAAGCAGCATTTTTACCGGTGTTTCTTCGAAAATTAGTGCAAGTCATTCTTTCACGAAGGCTGCACATGCAGCCTGCAAGGCTGGTAATCATGCATAGGTAATGAGAACAGGGCATTTGTGGTACACAAGGGGTCATGTGTGTGAAGTTTAATTAGATCAGTAATTTATGAGATGGAATTATAAAAAGTATACCTTTTGTTCCTCAGTGGTCTCTTGGAGAGACATGACCATTTCCGGCAGTTTAATTTTTATGTCTAGATTTGGTGTGTATTGCAACTGTAAATAACAGTCAGTGCTCTGTCCTGCCCAGTTTTTATGCTGCCTTTGTAATATTTGCAATATTTTGCAGTTCAGCTGAGCGAAGTATATATCTTTACTATTACTAGCTTTCATGATCAACTTTTGTGCAGTGCTCACTAGTTATTACTAGCCATGTTTTGTTCAAATATGTTCTTGAATTGTAGCGCGAAGTGACACGGACACAGACTAGAAGCAGAAGGACGCACGCTAACTCCCAACTAAATTTTTATTGAAACGAAGAGCATATGAATATATATATATATAGGTGATTGCAAAAAACCGCAGCATAAGAACATGACAAGCTATGAGGACATGAGTTAAAACATATCAGGAAGTAGGGATGTCAGGAAAGGAAACAACAAAAAGACTACTTCAGATTAACAGACGTGTTGTGAAGATACTGAAATTCGCATTTTAACAGTGACAAAGATGCATGGCTAACGCGAGTCTCTCCTAATCTTTTAATGTTGAATGCTTCATTATTTCCCGTGTGGTTTGGCATTTGCGTCTTGAAATAATTTTTGTGTCTTCAAACAGGTTTACAACCGCAATTGAAACAATGTGACGCTAGATATGAAGCATTAGGGTTGTTAAGTGAATGTTTGTGTTCTTTTAGTCTAATATTAATGCACCTGCCGCTCTGTCCAGTGTAAGTCTTCCCGCACTTGAGATGAATGTGATAAACTATACCAGCGTTACAAGGCACAAAAGGGGACACATGTCTAACGCCGCAATCATCTTTTCTTTTTTTGCCACCCCGTTCAAGTTTCCTATTTATCATAGGGCACATGACAGACAACTTGCGGGGGGCCAAGAAAACTGTATCGACGTCATATCGATTGGCCACGTTCCTTAAACCATGGAATAATCTATGTGCATAGGGCACCACAGCAAACCTTTTTTTTCTGTTTTTCTTGTTTCTTAGCGGGGCTCTTTACCCATTTTAAAAGCTTGTCGCAGGTTAGTGATAATAAATGAACAGGATAACTAGCCTTCTCGAGCCTATGTATTTGTTGTGAAAAACTTTGTTTCATATTGTGTGCACATGACTTAGTAATGGCAGACTCAAGAGCTGAGTAAGCTAGTCATGTCTACACAATATGAAACAAAGTGGAAGGTGCATTGTGGAAGGTGCAGTATTCTGACTTTTCGTAAGTACCTCTAGACTATATAACATTAGCTGTCCTTCAGGTACCGAGCGCAAAGCCACATTGAATATTTCTCTATTTCCTGTTACATTGCAGCAGCGCCGCAGCGTCCTCAGCCGCTAGTTGACAAAGTGAACAGTGGCGTCTCATCACTCGAGCTGCCACAGTCTCAGCAGCCAAAGGGACTGAGGAGTTTCTCTCCAGATTGCGCAAATTTTCAACCGTTGCCTTTACCGTTTTTTGTAGTTTTTTCGTCAGGACCAGCCGCGTATTTTGTGACGCGTGTTTATCTATCCTTGCGCAGCGTAACCTGCCTTCCGCGTCTTTTTCTCACGTAAGTTTCCCCGCCACTTTCCCCACTGTCGTTTGTAATTACTTATAGCGCATTTCAGGCGGCGAGTTCTGGCGGTAAGTTCCGCAATGAAGGCTGCTTTATTTTAATTGAAGTATGTTATATTGTTTAAAGGACATGTTTACATCTGCGTACGTCTCTTTTATTGCTGGCATATTGAGGTTTTCCAAAGCTGTCTATAAATACTTTGTAATGTTCCGTTGACTGGTGATCTTTAGGATGACATGTTGCCGCTGTTGAAAGGGGTTGAATCTGTTGAAGCTGCTGCTTTGTTTCTCTTAACACATTATGCTGTTAACACTTGTCAACTTGTAGCCACCTTCCTCCCATGTGCATTATATCGAAATCATTTTCCGCGTGTTGTGCGTTCCAAAATTTACCTCTCGGAGAGAAATGGACCGCGGCAAAGCCTTTATTGTACGCCTCTGTCGGATCTGCTGATTGACCGCTATTGCTAGCTACATCGATAGTATCGCGCTCTGTGTTCGCCATTAGCTTCGAAGTCTACGCGCCACAGGCTTATAGTCCTATGATGCGTGAATTGGAAAAACGTTATGGGCCATAAACTTTGCTCTTCGTACATGCATGGACAGGCTTATGGGGTCAACGCGGGCCCTCTATAGAAAAAAAGAAATTGAGGGCGGACATTGCTATTCATGCTACACGATTATGCGTGAGCAATGATTTTTTTCCTGTTTTGTCCCCGTTGAGTGTTCCTGTCTTGCGGGGAATGATGACACGCGCTACAATCTTCTTCGCATAGCCTCGGGATTGTTCCACCGACGCTCTTGTGAAGGATCGCCACACATTTGTTATGGAGAAAACCCGCGTGCACGAAATGCATCCATGCGGGTGTGACTTCAGACGCCGAGGCGCTCGCGACCACGCCGCACGGGGGTATTATGATAATTACCAGGCGGTACCTGCGATCTACGCCACTGTACAAGAAACAAAGCTTTACAAATCGCAGTAGTTAAAAGCAGCTCCCAGCATGCCTCATTTAGGACAGTGCTCTGCGATATCAATGAAAGCAAGCTACTCCCCATGAGGTAGTGAACACTTTCTCGCGTCATGTTACTTTTAGTTGCTCCATTCACAAACGGCCCACTTCTCACACAGTTCAACCTTATGTACACGGTTTTTATGTGGTCTCAGTGTGTGTGCGAAAGAAAAGCTGGTGGAAGACAAATGACTTTTCGCTGCTTTCTGTGAGTTTCGGTATTCGAGTTGGCAAGTACTCTCTAACATTGAGAGGCATTTCTTGTTTGGCTAAACACAAGCAGCCCCAAAACATTCGAGCATACGGCTATCTTGCGTCTTTACTGTATGTTTGGACTAGGTTTTTTAAAGTAATGCCATAGAGAAATAAGTGCAGCTGCTGGACATGAGCCAGTTGATCCCAGTGAGCTTTGGTTTAACATATTAATATGATTAGGCGGGCAGATGATTGGGCGCATTCGTTTCGATCCATGAGCAGAGACAGCGCCAGGGCTAAGAGTCAAGGAAAACGAAGTGACAAACACTTTGTCGTCAAGGCTGTGTTTGTTTAGTGGGTTAGAATGAGTAGTGTCAAAGCGAAAATTTATATATATATATATATATATATATATATGGTGCAACAGACGTTGAACTAGTTTACTGGAATAATTTTGTTGGGCAGTGATAAATGTCGCACGCCGCCATATCGGAGCTTTGCTGAAATTCGTCAATTCTCTTCTATATTCTTACTGGCCTCTTCGCCGCTTCAACAGGGGAACGTTTTTACTTTACAACGGCAGACGTAGTTTGATGCTTCAGTTCCTCTCAATGCCGGCTGCCGTAACTTCTGGGCGCTGGTGAAGAAAGAATTTGCAGTATGTTATAGTAACGGTCAAAAGAAAACCAAAGGCTGGCCGGATTCCTAGCGCAATCAAGAACAGCTACCGCTTTAGCGACACAATGCATTTACTGCGCATAGATACGCGTATAAAGACAGTGGTGGACCCTGTTTGTCGCTGGCCACGGGTACATAGTAACACTTTTGAAAAGTTTACGGGCACCGGGTGCAATCAAGCTCGCCATTTCCATTGTTCGGCTAGATCTATCGTCACCCCTTAGCATTCTTGGTTTGCTCTCAAACGGCACTGAATCTTCCAATAATAAATACTGTCAACCTGAGGGCCGTTACAGCAGTGAAATATCGAAAAGGGTACAATGAAGAGAGCATAAAACAATAAATGAACAACGCCGTCTTCGAAGGTGAGAAATCAATCACTTTAACTTGTAAGCACTGTACAAATTCGGTAAATCAATCAATAAATAAAATACTTAGCTACACTTTTGGAATAGCTAGGATTTACATGTTAGTGGCAGAAAGAAATTCGTGTACATGTTGCAAGAATTACTCAACACATGAGGCTAGCATGACATCGTCAGGGAACGCATTCGAATCAGTAGCACTTCTAGCAATAAAACTATACCTTAAAAAGCAATTTTGGATTGGAGTTTGCTGAATATACTGGCTATGAGCATTGTCTGGATATTTCATTTGTACAGATCTTGAAATACTTGTGTTTGTGAACAAGCAAGTGCCCTACAATGATAAAGCAAGCATATTTTTGCTGCTCACACCTAGTATGCAAGGTTGCACACGAGGTATGAGCCTTAAGATAAGTTTACTTTATTAAATAATGTAGATTTCATTCTGTGCCGGTATTTTAAGCCATCCCTCCTCCAGTGGCCATCTGCTTTTCTCTATGACACGTTCAATCCTCTTCTTCAATTATCTTTTGACGTAAATGACTTGGGTAGGCCCAATACGCATTCATCTATTTATGCATAGGTACTGGAACGTGTTATTAAAACATGCATAGTGGTTTCTCTGTTATTTAAACACACCATATGAATTAATAACAATATTCGCGGAAATTATTCGGAACAACTGCTTCCTCAGACACCGCCTCCTGGTTTTGAACAACACCCGGCTATTGGTGCTATACTAAACCATTTTTTTTCCATCTTTCAGGCGCGCATACACTTTCCTAAATGGCTTCCTCCCAACGCATCTCTCAAGCGCCCCTCTTTCTCCACCTCTCACTTTACATTGAAAAAACGTTTCTCCACGGCTGCCCCATGCCATTAACGTAATACTCGCACAATAACTTTTCACTCCCTTTCTAGGAACAGCCCGGTATATTGTTCATGAGCCAAGGGCATTCGGCCGAGGTATTTATTTGGAAGTTCTCTTTTCGTTCCTCAACACCTTGCCCCAGGGCCGAGTAGCCAACAGGAACTACCACTGGCTAACTCCTGTCTTTCTATTCACCCTTACTCTCTCTCTCTGTCACTATGTGAAACTTACTCAATGAGCTATTCACCAACGCGTCATGACGCAAAGCAGTTCGCCGACTCTTCTGAGTTGAGGGTAGCTTTACCCTTGCACTGAAGTGGGTCCTGCCGTTTAACAGTTCTCTAGAATTTCGGTGACACGTGGTTGCTCGAGTTACGCGCCTCTACCATCGTGACCAGGTCCTATAGGGATGCGTGCCACGATGCGCCGGACGTTGAAACTTACTCTGACGATGGCTTTAGAGTATCGTGTACTGCTTGTAACATCTTCTACAATAGATTATTCCTGCGCTCGCGTGAATATTTTGCTTGGCGCAGCTGTAATGGAGAAAACCTTTAGCGTATGGTCGCTGTAGAGCGTACGAGTATCCCAGCAAAATGAAGGGGCCTATCAAGGGTCACCTTTCTTTGAGAAAAGTAATGTATGCAGACTACATTATCTACTTGTGTGGAACAATGCATCAGGCAAAACTGTAACATGATATACGGTTCCTACGCTATGTATTCGTCTTGTAGGTAACCCTAGTTGAACAATTGTAGCCTAGAAGTACGGCACCTAGGGCTACGGGTGTCACAAAGAAAGAAAACTTGTTAGAGAAATATCAGAGATGTCGCATTTGGCTAGTATGCGCTGACCTGATATTCACCCCAGGCGGAAAAAGTCAAGGGGTCAAAATAGTTATGCGAGACGATGATGAGAACAGGAGCAGGGGATGCATATATAAGGTAAAACTTTAGCGCAATCGTTTCTTCAGAGTCTCGAGTCCAGTCTAGTTCTATTCGAATAGTTTATAACAGTTCCTGTAGCTGTTGTTGATACTGAGCGGCCACAGATTGCGGACAAAAGAATGCTTTCTGACGATGTTTGCTTGCCGACTCCTGCTAACGGAGAAGCCAGGATCTTCCGCTGGGTCACGTAGAAAGGGCTGCAGCCAAGCAGATGTTCTATAGGCTCAGGCGCTCAGAAGCTTTAAGAGTGCAGGCTCTCCGCACTGCCGACAAGATGTGCCTAGCCTTGAGCGAAGAGGACGCCCAAGTGATCCCGCCCAGTATACTTCGTTGGCTTGACTTTCACCACAAGGCGAGAAGTCCTGCCAAAGTCTATTTTCCGAGGCGCCTCTATCGATGGCCTAGTTGAGCCCATTAATTTACTATGCAGTATCACATAAGCGAAGTCATGATGCCCACCGAATAGTTTAGATAACATCGCCTGTACGATATCTTTACGTCGACACCTTTCGAAACCGCGGTACCGCCAGCATCAGCTAGCTCTTGGTCGGCCTAGTCTTAGTGTTCGATTGCAATGTAATTGAGTGACCGTTCTTCTGCGCAAGATTGTATACCTGTGCAAAGTCAAACGCTAACACTTAATACTGGCCTCTTCTTTAGATTGAATGGGTGAATGACCCGTAGTCCTGATTTTGCGCCAGAAAGTGTAGGCCATGTATGTGGTGTTAGGCAGGAGCCAGAGTGGCTTGTACAAGACATATAATTGTGAATAATGTTGTTCGCAGAGGAACCTGAATTATTTTAATTATTCTTCGCATTTATTTTTCGTTTCAAAGAATGTCGATCCAGACAAGCAAAGTATCATCGTCGAGTTGCTGCTTTTGCAGAATCCACAGACCCGGTAAAAGCAAGAACTGGCACGTACAACATAATTTTACACAAATTATTTGTACGATATTTATTTGCCTATACATTGGGTAGAGACAAACATGACTTGGACAAAATAAGCTAGGATTATGGGTGCGATATAAAGGGAAAGAGCAGTAAATGAGGCATCAGCCTCTGTCCTTTGTGGATTCCGTTTCACATCTCCTACCTAGAGGTTCACCACGTCATGTCTCGGTAAGCATAGTCTGTTTGCGTGAATGCTAGTACAACGCGCACACAATAGCATTCACCCACTGTCGCTTGTTTCAGGTGCTTTTATAGAAGACTTCATTTTAGATTCATCAGCCTGCTTGTATGTTGGACTTTCATACTAACTATTTTTCAAACTGCTTACAGTTACGCCGTCATCAAACCCAGAATACATAAAATGCTTCTCAAACCATTTCAATTCCTTGCGGATTTACCATATAGTACCCAGCACTGGTTGTTATAATTAGAAAGCGCCCGTCACAACTGCAAGAACTGCTACTCGCGCTGATTCAGACTTTTTCGCTGGTTGTGGATCCGATTCACAACCGCGGTGGTCGCACGTCGATGACGTTGAACGCAAACGATCCCGATTGTCTCGTTTATGTATACGTTAAAAGATGAGTAGAACAATTCATAAGTGGCGTCTTACCACGTCGCTCCACCAACCAACACGGCATCTTTAATAGCCAAAATAATTCATGGCGAAATTATTGCTTAAATTACTATGTCAGGAGATCTATAAACTTTTTATTGTGGTGCTTATGGTACCAGGCATACTGGAAAATGGCTGGAGAAAAGCATTAAACCGTAAAGACCATGTGGTGCAGGTGAGCTTTGAACTAGGTGTCTGCACATATACCTCACATATGCACCGGATATATGGCAAAATTTTGGAAGATACATATATTGACAATTTAAAAATAACCTTTTCAAGAAAATGTGAACGAGAATGTGCGAGAAATGTTGTGCGTTATTATTGCTCCAAAGACTGTACGATTTCTCGTAAAGGCAACGAGTTGTCGTCAAATGTACAATTTCTCATGCAATGAACGACTTCTCGTCGGCTGAATGATTTCTTGTACTGCACTTGTCTACGAGATTGCGTCCTTGCCAATGAACGAGATTCTCGTACATCATGAACGAGTTTGTGCGAGCTGAGTGCATAGAAGATGAAAGAGCTTGTACGACCAGCAAGAGTGTGAACCCTAAACAATATTGACACTTCCTTTACATATTTACTATAACATGCAAAAACAACTTTTGTAAGTTGTACTACTTACTTGATCACTTGTGCTGACCTTACATCAGTGCTGTCTTGCTGTAATGGTTTGTTCGCAATTCTACGGTAAAGAGTAATTTTGAGGTGAAAATATCAGATGAAGTAATGGCCTGTATTTAAATATAAGAGTAATTTAGGCAGGTTCTTTTAGACAGCGATTCACGTTTTCATTATTAGTGTGGTCCTCTTAACTTAAGCAACAGCATGTCATAGATTTAACAGGAGTTGTTTATTAGACCTTCTAATGGTACTTCGATACACCCAGTCTGCTGACAGATGACCATTAGAACGTGTTGATTGATTCAGAGCTTACAGGACACTTCAACAGTAAAGAAAAGCTAACAATCTTTCTTCATTTATGCAGTAAGATAACGGATAGCCCAAAGCAGTTTTGCCTACACTTACAAGGCAAGAATGCTTCTGCGTTCAGAACATGTGGGATACTGAACAAAGTTTATTAAAAATAAGTGGTTTCCAGCAGTGCTTATGACTCCCAAAAAAACATGTATTACTGGGGTAGAATAACCTGTCACATTAACCGGCACTGAAACAAGTGTTATAACAGTAAAAGAAGAAAGACAAGCACACTGCTTTATCAACAATAATTACTAGTATTGGAGCAACAGAAGCAACAAGCATAAACTGTAATTTTAAAAAGCAGCACAAGCAGGTCGAGCGAACCAAATTACTTGGAAACTACCCCTCTGCCAGCAACGTAAGAACCGTGGTGTCGTAGTGGCTATGACATTGCACTGCTAAGCGAAATGGCGCTAGTGCTGTCAACTAGAGCTGCCGCTAATCATGTGTCTTTGTGCACAGGTCACAAAATCGTGCTCTGCGTGAACGAGAAAACAGCTCGCGCACAATGCCGCCAGTGGAAGTCCACAGCGCCGAAAAAAACAAAGTAAAGGCGGGGCCCGTGGCATATGTGCCACGCGATCTTCGAGGTCCGGCCTGGGAGAACGCAGGGAAGGAATTTCGCTTCCGAAGGCTACACGGGGCGAGTGGAGAGAGAGTCTCGCTATGCAGTGGTGCCCACCTGCTGAAATCATGGGTTTGCGGCACTGAAATATTTCTATCGGTTCTATTAATGGGCGGACTTGAAAAAGAAATTTTTAGTTACTCCAACTCTTGGCCTGTCGGCCGTTACAGAGTGGGTCAAAAGCAGCACTTCAACAATTAGTACAATAAACGAATATTGCAATAGTACATATACCACAAAAAAAGCAAGTCAATAGCCGTATTTCGGCAATTAGTACAGTACATGAATAAAAAACAACTCAATAGCAGTATATCGGCAATTAATGCAGTACATGAATAACACAGTGCATGAATAGGCGAACACAAACGAACGCAAAAAATACATAAGCGAAATATTCTGCACATGGTCCAATCAATAATACGACTATAAATGCAATGTTAGCAAACGAGATCATACACACACACACACCCCACCAAAAAAAAAAAAAAAAAAAGAAGCGGCGAGCGCGTATACGTGCGTGTATTTCTTTCAATGTAGCTTTAAGTATTTCTCAAATTCTTCTGCACTGATGCTTTCTCGCGTTAAAGCCCGTAATTCATTTCTTTCTTTAATGGTTATTGGGAAAAAGGAAAACGCGTAAGCGATAATGTGCATCATAGTTATTTGAAATGTATTATATTTGCTTTTCCGTAGCGTTCTACGTTGTCTTGCTGTAGGATACTGTTCAATATTGATGTAAATGTGTTTTAGTGAGAAGAAAAAAGAACTTGAACCCAGCTATGCGCCTGCGTTCAGCGAGCGTAGGCAATTTCAGCAAACCGAGCATTTCGTAGACATAATCTGTGCGGAAGTAACGTGATAGAACAAACCTTGCTGCTCGACCGTGGAACTCTTTGCAGTTTCTCAATTAACCCTGACTGATGAGGGTCCCAGATTATGCTGGCATATTCTGGCGTGGGGCGAACGTACATTAAATAAGCTGATAGTCTTACTGACTGTGAGGCTAACTGCAATTTCCGTCGCAAGTACCAAAGCTTTTTTTCCGCAGTTTCGCATATTTTTATAACATGGTTTGACCAGCTTAAATTCATGGATATATGTATGGCTAAGTATTTCAGCACGTCAACCGTGGAAAGCACCGAAGAATTCACTGTGTATATAAAATCGAAAATATGATTTATTTTATGCGTTATGCGCAATACAATAGTTTCACTCGTATTTATTATGTTTTTCCGTTTGTCGCAGCATTTTTGTATAGCCCTAAGAACGGCAGTGAGCAATTGCTGATCTTCCGTAACAGCCTCCAGCATATAACCAACATTTACTACTTGGCCTGATGAGGGACCCTATAAAGATCACGTTGCTCGTACGACTACAGTGCTTACACAGCACACGCCATTTCGCACGCGTCATACATAATCTCGTTAGGTTTACGCAGCACATCGCACACACCCCACACAGGCTCTATGCATTATTATAGCACATCGCATAAATATCTACAATTCGTAAAGGTCTTCACATCACATAATACAGACCTGGCGCATTTTCTACGAGATCTCCTCCAATATGCATAGCATATCGTCCACTTCTCGTCAAATATGTGTTATATGCATGCACCTCTTTCATTTATGGCATAATTCTCATACACATTTTTCAATAGGGTACTGGCAGTCTTTTTCCCGCGCAATGGTAACAACCGTCTGGCTTAAGTATTTCGATTATTGAGACGAAAGACATACGCGGCTCATGGGGAGAAAACTTGGATGTCCGCTTTACGCCGTGTGGCTTTATTGCAACAAAATTCACGGCACCAAAATTAGTAGAAATCGAACCTTCATACTTTGGTTTAAGTCAAATCCACTACGTGTGGCGTTAATTAAAGCGAATTTAATAAAGACCCACGACCATTGGCACTAATTAAGGTGATATAGGTCATCCATTTCTTTATAGGAACACGTGCCGCCGTCGCGAAAGAGCGTCAGCACGACCTGTAGTGTTAATTAGGACAAAGTCTAAGGTAATTAGGGCACACTAATGCACGACCTTTGGTGGGAGTCGAACCTAGTGGGAGATATGCGCGAT